>NW_020897691.1:29382491-29790649 GCF_003984885.1 Neopelma chrysocephalum
TTGATTTCCCCTGAAGATACCAGACTGTCACGAAGACCCCTGTGCTTTGTGATATGACCGTGGTGGAGCGACCTTGTCTGGGGTTACGCAGCCCATGGAAAGACCCCCGTTTGAAGACGGGGGCCGAGAGAGGCTTGGAGGCCTCCCTTGTGTGTGCTGGCAGAGACCCAGCAACTGCTTCTGCCTGGAAGAGAAGAAGAGAGCCTGCTGCCTAGAGAGAGACCTGCTGCTGAGAGACTGGAAGGGGTCTTTTCTTCTTCTTCTCTCCTGGACTTTTATTTGGAGGGAGAAGAGATTTGGCCCACTGTAAATATTATTGTCATGGTAGAGATAGATATAGAGTTAAGATTATATATATAATGTATTATAGTATTTATTTATTTGTACAGTCCTGTAATATATTCCTTTCCCCCTATATTGAGTCTTGTGTTTTTGTCTGGAAAACCCATCTCACATGGGGTTGAGATGTGGGAGGGGGGCTAGGAATCAGGAATGGGATTTTGAGGCTACTCAAACCATGACAGGTACTTACAGCAAACTAGAGAAGGTGATCCAAACAAAAAATTAAAAAGGAAATTTAGTTCATAAGAGTAATTTATGGATTTTGAAATTACACTTGCCTCATATTATAATGAAGTGTAAAAATCCCAAAGGTTTTAACAAAATAAAACATCCAAATTGAAGCAGAAGTATTTTAGGTCATTGTTTTAACTAACATATCGTCAAAGGAAAAATTTTATCAAGATAAACATCTTTAAACTGTTTTAAAAAATTACTTGGAAAATGTAGAGACTGAAAAGTTTCGACTCTGCTATAAGCAAAATCTTCAGTAGAAAAGAGCTTCTCGGACAAATTCTGACCAATCTAACTCAGGAGAATAGGGAAAGATGGGAAAAATTCAAAGGCTGAAAACTGTACCCTCCCACACAGCCTGACTCATCATGCAGGTGCAGGAATCCAAATAGGGTGACATTAATCATCTGTGCCCTGGAATTGTGGACCTCAGTAGCTGTGGATGTCATGGAAGTAATAAAGCTGAGGAATGCATTGCATAAATTTATGGAGCAGGTACAAGCACTGACTAAACTTTTCAGAAGGCTAGTCTTGCATCTTAAGATGGGACTTAATGATGTGATTATTTTTCTAGTTCAGTAAATTAGGAAGTGACTTATTGTGTCTCTTAGGGTCTTCCATCTTATTTGAGTGAATTTGTGAAAGGAACCAATATATATTTGCTATCTATGACTTATTTTGACAGAAGTCAAGCAATAGAGCACCTTCAATTTAAGAGTTTCTCTTCCATGAGAAATTGTGGTAGTTTGGCAGATTGGTTTACTCTGACACAGAACTAAACAGGACCTGAAAAAAAAATTTCCTTTAAAAAATGCTGTGTTAATTGTTCAGCCTTATGATATCACTTTAACATTAATAATCAGAATAGTGGACTTCATTGAAAAAAAAAGAAATTAACCAATTTAGTTATATGTCAACAACAGTCAGAAAACCAATTTTAAAATCAAAGCCACTTTGAGGAGGAAAATCAAAGACAAGTTATTTTAATCAAAATGCTCTTGCAAATAATGACTGCAAACTTGAACATTAAAATCAATACCAGTAATGCTACAAGTGTCTGGTAGTTTTCCTCACAAAATAAAAAGTCCCTTTGGGAAATTCAGCTTAGAAAAGCTGACAGTTTTATTCTCTGCCTTCCCAAAATTACTTCTCTGACAGCGCCAATACTTTTCTCCCTAGGGTACAGCAGTTTTGTTCAGTGAGGCTATGTGACAAAAATCCCACGGAAACTAAAACCCATATAAAGCACCATTTATAAAGAAGTCCCGTATCTGAAATACAAACTAAGGAGTTGTGCCATAACTGGCCTCTGTGGCCCCTCATTATTTAGTGACTTCAGCCAAACACAAACTTACTTCTGCGATCTAAAACCCTTCAATGTTTCTCTGTGAACAAGCAGTGGTGAAAGGCAATAGGCAGGCGACTTTTTGTTATGTGGCACCCAATCAACACACAACTTTCCCTGATAACTTTTGTAATAGATAAATTCTTATCTGAGCTTTAAAAATAAAATAAATAAGTTAATAAGTAAATAAACAGCAGTCATCTTATTAGTGCTTTTTTATTTTTGCATGTGTGAAAATAAAGACAGGGTAAAACTATTTGCAGGGGAACATTCTCAAGATAAACCACATTATTTTCATTTTATTGTCTCTGCAGAGGTGTAAATTGCTGTCATCTTGGGCTTTATGTTGCACTGATAAGGTGTTTCTAGAGAAGGGAAACTGGGCAGAAAATTGGAATCATTATGCATTTCTGAGATGTTTATATTTAATCATTACAAACAGCCAATCTTTGAATAATAAACTGAGGGGGAATAGACAGTCAAAAATAAATGTCTGCAGTTAAAGGATTATCTTTTGATTGATTACCCTGAAACAAAAAAAAGGACGCATCTCCTCACCATCCCCAAAAAATTCCCAAAATCTCCCACAAAAACCACCTCAGCATCAATAAAATTAAGAAGACAGGAAACTGGAAATAAATGAAGACTAAAGAAATTCTTCTGTAGTAGATCCACCTGTTTCCTTTCATAATGCAAGGACATTAGCAGGGAAATTTAAAGGCAATGAACTTGGGACACCTTAAAGAGGGAAGAAGCAATGGTAGTAGGTCACATTCCCAGCCTTCCTGAAAACCTCTGCAAGATCCTCCACAAAAACATCAAGTGGTAGAGGATGTTACTCATAGGAATTATGACTTAAAGTCAATCTCAGTTAATGACTGAATTTTAATTTATCCACACTACACTGCAGTTGCCTCTGTATTTTATTAAAGCCTTATAATTAGGCAGTTTTATCATAGTGAGATATGAGTAGGCTAAATCTTAGAATGATAGAATGGCCTGACTTGGAATGGACCTTAAAGATCATTAGTTCAAAGCCCACTTTCCACAAGACCATGTTGCCAGAGCCCCATCCAACCTGGCCTTGAACACTTCCAGGGATGAGGCATCCATATCTAAGTGCCTCACCACCCTCACGGTAAAGGATTTCTTCCTTACATCTAACCTAAATCTCTCCTCTTTTAGTTAAAAACTGTTTTCCTTTGTTCTATCCCTATCTGCCTGTGTAAAAACTTGTATTACCAGCTGATATATTCCTTTTCCCATCTCTAATTCTGGAGCTTGAACACCATCACAAACTTAAGTGACTGCAAACCATACCTCTTGAAGAGACTGTGTACCTGACAGGTATCTTTGCAAGCGTTGTCGCAAACACTCTCTTTGGTGCTGCATCTTTATTTCATGATCAATTTAACCTATAATTTTTTTCAAAATACACTATATGTCAAATGGTTTTAATGACTCTATAATAACGTAAGAAGCTGTTATGGTTTAGCCTGTTTCTGCAGGGGTGCATCAACTTGATGCACCAAATGGGCTGAGATCCACGGCTACATTTTTTTTAAAGAAGAAAAGAAAGTCATGTGAATGAGAAATTAAATTAAGAAAGATAAGTTGTGGTGTGCCAGTTCCATGTTTCTTTTCTTTTTTTTCCCTGCAAACAAGATGCTTTGTCTTTGTTATAGGAGCATTAAAATTATCTAATAATAATAATGTAAAGTCTGAATAGAAAAACAAAAATCCAGTTGATAGTATAATGTAGAGTTGTATCTCATACTTTATTCTGAGCACTTTCAGATTTCAGCATATTTTCTTTGTTTGTAGTAGGTTGATCTGAACTGTATATGTATGTATACGAAGTATATATGCAGGTATATGAAGTGTATATGTATTAAAGAAAAATAAATAATTGTAAAGGTCTTGAATATGTTGTTGTCATTTTCCTCTATGGTGGTTATTTAGAAACTAATTGAAAGCTTCATATTTCATATTCAAATTTTATGAATTTTTGGTTTATATCAAAACCTAAAAAAAGAGTACCATTAAGATCAGTATTCCAGCTGCTGCTTCATTAGTGTTAACCTTTATTTGGTGGTTCCAGGAATGGGATACGGTTAAGATCAGTCTGATTCTCTACTCATTGCTCATGAGGAAGAAATTACATGTCTGTTAAAAAAAAAAAGTATGTATTTCCAGATATTGAAATGAAAAATAACACTATCAAATAATATGATTAACTGTTTTCTTTAGCATTACCACTACTGGAAATAAAATTTAAACAATGATATTTCATTAATATTTTTTCATTAATATTTTTTTCTGTGAATTTGATAAGAGGCAAGGTGTCAGGGGAGGTTTAGGTTGGATATTAGAAAAAGGTTCTTCACCCAGAAGGTGGTTGGGCACTGGAACAGGCTCCCTGGGGAGCAGCACCACGCCTGACAGAGTTCAAGAAGCATTTGGATGATACTCTCTGGCACATGGTGTGACTCTTGGGCATGGTCCTGTGCAGGGCTAAGAGTTGGACTTGATAATCCTTGTGGGTCCCTTCCAACTCAGCATATTCTGTGGTTCTGTGATTCTGTTAAATTTTTCACAAAAGACAAAAGTTGGGAAGTTATACATCTGAATAGAAGCGAATGATCGTGTAAAAAAAATATCTCCATTTTGACCACTGTGACATATTTTTTCTACATAGGTACTTTCTTAATTGCTAATCTCCACGGTTTTCAACAGTTAACTGATGGATGATGGGAAGATTTCTTGACAGCCTGGTAATCTATCCAGAGGGGAACAGATGCTGTTGGTCAGGGTTCAGGTACTGCAAGGGCTTTTGACTAGTCAACCATTTGTACATGTCTAGAAGGCCAAGGGCTATTTCCTCCCACTACTCATGAGAATGAAACCAGCACTGCCAAGATGCAGGCAGGCAATGAGAAAAAGTACTTTTTTGCTACTGGCCCAGAGCTTTCAGCTTTGTGAAAACTTACTATGTTTATATTGTGCTCCATAGACACTTAAGAGATTTACGTAAACACTGTCGGTACTATTGAAATTATTAGCACAGCTCCCAGTTTCACTATTCATTCCTGTATCCTCCACCATTACAGTGCTATTGTAGGCTGCACCAAAGACAAGCCTCCCATACTCCTGCACATCCTCCTGACCATGCCACTACACCAATGGGAGTTACAGTGACATTATTCTTTTGGCTGGAAGTTGTGTATGAACTCCTGCCTGTACAGAAACACTAGTGCCTGGCAGCAAGGGCTCGCTCTGTTCACCATCAGGGAGCAAAAAGCATTCCTCTGCCCACCTACTTACTTTTATGGTACTACATGTATAAACTGTCTGTATAGCCCTTGTGTAGGTCCCTATTGCTTCCCGGTTCCCTCAGAACAAAGGCAGGTCTGATACTCTTTCCCCCATTCCTCCAGCCCAAAGCCTAGTCTCATCTGGTAGGAACTGAGGGTGCAGGAGTCACATGTGAACTGCAGGATGCTCCAGCCAGCTTCCATATCAGGGCCAGGCAACCTGAGCACGTCACAAGGTGCTGTCACGTGTCAATACAGATGCGAGCTTTGAGGCCTCTGTCTTTTCCATGAAGAAAGCTGACATTAGTGAAAGGGGTCCAAGATGGGAGGTGGGGTGAGACAAGCAGTCATACACACATACACAGGCACGCACACATGTACATACTGGGATCACACTGTTTTCAGGGAAAAGCAGCCTGGCAACATACAAATGTATAGTGGTTATAACTCAAATATTGTAGGGATTTCAAAGGGAGCAGAGAGCTGTATTGACATCTATCTTTTTATAGCTGTAATGATGAAATGTACCCTTGTGCAGCAATTGCTTATATACTGTGTACAACAACACAGCGCCTGGGAGATGAAGGACTAGATAAGATACCATTGATATTTTTTCAACATGTCGATTGGAAAATTTGTTCTTCTTTGGAAACTATACCTTGCAGTGTTGGCCTTAGAAATGCATCTGCATATACCACTGAGATTATGTGTGAAACAGGAAGCTACTGCAGCTTAATCTGTGTAAACTAAAGTTAAGATATGGAAAATGTACAGAAGATGTGAATAAGTGTCCTTGTGTCTAAAGTGAGGCATACTACAAAAAGGACATTAAAGAAGCACATTAACACATGACTATCATTTACTGAGTCTCTCCCTCCCATGAAAAAAACAAAATCTAGAACAAAATATAGTCATTCTGCAGACACCCCTTCAATGTCACATAGTCTGTTCTGTCCTACCCTGGTTATTCTCTCCCGAGAAAAAAAATGTTTTCCTGAAGAAAGGGACATCTCTGTGCAGAGTTAATATCACTTCTCCCTTATGTGGCATCAAAAGAAAAGTCAATAAACATGAGATGATACTAAGGAACACAGTAAAGAAGAAGTTAAGAGGTAGGCGATTAGGAAATATCTTTGAGGAGGAAATGAGCCTTTATTGTGTTGCATATCTGCATGATCTTCATTTGAGAGATCACTTCCAAGAAGTTAAAGTTCACAACAGTATTGTAAACGTGAAATATGTTAGCTCTCTAAAACTTACTGTTGGGTGCAAAGAGACATTATTCAGTGTTACTAGACTTACATGCTGACATACCACTCAGCTATTTTTCTTTCAATGCCTTGATAAAAATCAAGTGCAGTTCATCGAAGTAAAATGTCTTCCATATATATTTTAGCACAAGGAAGCCACACAAACACTCCCATGTACAAACACAAAAATATATATGTATTTTAATTTTCATTTGGTCATATTTTATTTAACAGGATGTCATTCTTCCTCAATAACCAATGATGATTTAAAGTAGTAGTACTCTCCAAAGCAGCCTATTGATCACAGAGAACTGATGATATTTAAATACACAATATAAAGAGTGACATGTTTCACAAAGTTGCTTTATCTTCAGATTTTAGGTTGGAACACAACAGACCAAAAGTAACCATTTCACTAGGTCCAAGAATAAAATTCAAACTGACAACAATTTGTGAAATGAGAGTAGTTATTGAAACTTTACAGAGAAAGAACATGATTAATAAACTTGTCCTGGCTTTACAAATCTGACCCCCTGAGTCCTAACAGTACTAAACTGAGAAACAAACAAATGAATTTTATCCTGAGGATACAAGCACTGTTTGCAAACTACTCCTGTTATTTAATTTTGAATTTTGATTTGGTGCTATAGTATTTTCCATAAGGCTCCAGAGTAGATTGTTGCATGGAACACAAACAAACAAACCCCAAAAAATTATTCAGTCATTACTTTTATGCAAGTACTACAGATCACAAGAGCCTTAAGGCACAGATTGACAATTTAGCAATTTTAAATGTCGCCATGACTATCCATTAATCATTATTCTCATAACAGAGTTGTATTAATAGACTGTGTGAGTGCTTTTGCACTTGTATGAGTGTAGAATCAACAGAGTTAGCATGATTTGTGCACAGCCTTCATTGGGACAGGCATACTTCCATAATCTGCTATTGCTTAAATTTTGGGGCAGTAGTATCTACCTGAAGAGTGACAACCAACAGTCCGGGGAAGGTTAACATCTTACAAGAGCTATCTCAGAGGACTGTCTATCTACACCTGTGCAGATCCCTAGCCAGACTCTTTTTTATATTCCTCTATGATGAAATTGGCCTTTGCTCTCATTTTCCATTTCATGCTGTTACCAGAGATTTGTACAAGGGAAATATTTAAAATACTAGTCCTCAAGATCTAGTCTGCAGATTATAAATGTGTTGGGGGTTTTTTTATAGTTTTCTTCAGTTATTCATAGAATAAAGTACATACAGCAGACAGGATGTTGTTGAGGGTAGGAGGAGGGATGAAGAGCTAGAAATGTTTTGTAGAACACATTTCACACAACAGTCCACAGGGTGAAAGAGCTAGAGAATCAAATGATTGAGAAGAGCCATTATTCTCAAGTTGAACACTAGTTAACTGCAAAACAATTTTTTAAATAATGTCAGGTATTCTATATGTGCCCCTCTGAATATATTTGTAGTTTTAGAATCACATTTTCTACTATTTAATTCCTTCTGCTACTGATGCGTCAAAGATGGACATAAACATCAGGGAAAACCATATTTAAGGAAGAGTGATTATACACTAAATCCGAAGTAAACCCTGAAACTCTTTAAGTTATCATAATCTTAGGCATTATTTGTAACAATCATCAATTTAGTATTCTTAGGCATTAAGTGTAATGCTTAAAGTTGTCAGTTTCCTTTAAATCATCTCCACTTTGAGTGACTAATGGCTACAATTAACATCACCAGCAGCACTGTTTAAAGACACAGGACACAGGTCACCAGCTATAGCTCGAGGGCTGCATAATTAGCACGAGACACTGAGGTTTGTGGGGGAGATTCCCACACCACTTACAGCTTTCCACACAAAGTAGGCGGTGATACCGATGTCAAGGCAAGACAGGCTTTAATTCAAGCAAGCGCTGAATTCTCCCACAACATTTTCTCTGCAGCAGGGGCTTGCAGAATACATCCCTCCCTTCTGTTCCTATAGACAGGCTGGTGAACACTAGCTTTCCAACTCCTGCATGCTACATGATACCCATATCCTGGCAGTCACTGTGGAATCAGCAGCAGCAGAGGCAGTTCAACTCTACCATATGCACCAGGTTTAAAAATATCGAAACTGGGCTTGTGTGGGAGAGAAATATGTTATCGCTCCTTTCTGATGACAGATGTGTCATGGGGTTTGTAAGTCCTCTCTTATATTACTGAGCAGGTGAAAGCCTCCCTTACCATTAAAATGGTCAATCAGTTCACTCAACTCCACAACGTTTTTTTCTCCATAGGCCTGCCACCTTTCCTTACAGCCTTACCTTTCCTTCTCTCCCTCCACGATTTCTTCAGCCAAGCAGGATATAGCATTTCATATATTCCTGGGGCCCATCTCCAACTGAGGCTTTGGTGGTGTGCACTGATTCATTAAACCATGTTCATAAGCTCAGCTATAGCATCTGCCATTTCACACAGTAACTCAAACATTTTTTAAAGATTCAGGGAACTCCATCAGGGCCATGCAAGGTAGACCATGTCAGAAATGGAAACTCTGCTTATAATGTAGAGGGTGGACACACAACAGCCTACTGATTCATTTCTTGGAAGTGTTAATACAAGTTCTATCACACTATCTTTCCCTTTTCACTGCTGGCTTGCTTCTGTTTTTTTATTTAAATTATTGTATTTTATCATCCTCTATTGTCTCTTCCCTTGCTTTTTTCTCCCCTTAAATCTTTACTAACCAAGGGATCTGATTTCAGATGCCCGCCTTTAGGCACTGCTGTGTGTTGTTGATGATGTGACAGCCTCTTTAAGGAATCACAGCAGCATTTCCATATCAAATACAAATCCTAATTAACCCCTGCCATTTGTCTGCTGCAAATTGTCAGATATGTCAATTCTCTGGAAGTGAATTCTCTGCTAACACCAAAAGGAAGCTTTGTCACACCTACAATAGAGAAGATTCGCTGTAAATCACTGATGCTAACTGATGCAGAAAGAACAGTTCTGGCTGACCACCGACCCTTGTAGACAAAATACTTTGTCCATGTTTTAACAAAACATGTGTACCATAAGGAATTATCAGCATCTTTCCTTGGAGATCTCTTCATTTTGCCTGTGTGCAATGTTCCCCCTCCTTTTGGATTCCACAGTGATACCACCAATTCAGATTTTGAACTCATTGCAGAAACTTCTCTGTTTTCTCTCTTTTTAAATTTACATCATGCAAGAGCTAACATACATCAATCAGAGCAGTTTACACACACACAAAACACTGGAGAAGGAGTGACAAAGTACTGGGAGCTTGTGACCCATGTTTGAACTTCACCACTGCCCAGCATTGCACAAGTTGTTATTTCTTAACAACAAAATCACTTTGCAAATTGTGCAATCCAACAGGGGTCAATGCCATTTTGTGCCAAACAGACCCACATGAAGGAAACAAATTAAGATCCCAAAAGCTGATAGGAAAAAAATTCCCACACAACTGAAAGCTGAAATGCAGACTGAAGGGAATGTCCAAGTCAATCTACTAAATACAGACCCTTGACACTGGATCATTCAAAGTTACAAGGCAATAAAGGATGTGGGATTCCTACCTACCTGGCTTGTACTTTCATTTGTGGTCACTTGAGCATGCCTCTAAATAAAATGCTGATGTTCCCTGTATAGTTAATGAGAAACAAATATCCTGTTTCATCCCTGGTTAAGTTCAGAATTCTTTACCAGGGAGCCATGATTTCCTTTTGGTAGTCTTCAGACTAAATTACTTCCCCCCCACACAATTAAAAAGAGAAGAAAAGCATTTCATTTGGGGGACATGCTCCCTTTTTGTCATTTCCTCAGCAGGAACGGCAAAATGTTAATTCAGATTTAACTCCACAGGAAAGAAGATCATCCCCAGTTTGCAAAGGTCTCATGGTAAAGCGTTCTAAATGAACTAGGCATGAATGAATCAACAACCAGACATTCCTACACAAAACAGGGACACATTATTTTCTCTCCTGCAGTTAAAATCAGACTGAGTGATCAAAGTGTCATCTTTGCCATACAGAAATACAATGGGAATGTCTTCCATTGAGAAATGTCTCTAACTTGCTGTGTTTCTGTTTTGCTACCTGAGAAAGTGCAATAACTATTATTTTCTCAATTTCTTAGTGTGCTTTGAAGTTTGTGGACAAAAGTACTATTCTCAGCACCATGCTCGTAAGCTATTTGCAAAATACCTTCCTTTAGAAGGACCTGATACAGCCAGTCATTTGATTGTTCTTTCAGTACAGTTCCTTTGAGTCCTTTGCTCTTGTCTTTCACAATTATATTTATCTTCCAAATTTGTCCTGGTACCCAATGCTGTTGATAGCTCAGCAGAACTTTCTCCATAGGCAATTAAAAATTATCAAAACCAATACCAACATCCCCCCAAAATCACATTTTAATATTCTAAACAAAATCCTGAAGCCTGACTGATTTTTTTCCTCTCTTGCATCCTCTTTCAAACACAACTATATCAAAAAACTTGACAAATACATACATCAATAATAACAGAAACAATATAATAAGAGGGATATGATCAAAGCTTATTGCAAAGTGTTTTCCAAGTAATTCTAAATGGTAGTTCTTATGATGTTTGACAAACTTTAATTTCCAAAACAGAACAGGAAAATAATAAAAGGTGTGAATACTGTCAGGTTACAATTTTGTCAGGTAATATGCTTAGGCTTTGCTGTGACTGTGATTAAATAATACAAAGAGCATTCCATGCAAGGTACTGAGCTAAAATTCTTTGAGAGTGACATTAAAGTGAATCTACTCCTCCACAGATCAATGACCTCTTGAGGTCCCTTTTATGCCTATTTTCTTTCATTCTGTGTTCAATTTACATATATCTCTACAAATATCTTTTGTGACTAGGCATAGCATGTTTGTAGAGTGCAAAACATATTTTTAAATACGCTGTACAGTAAATTTACATTTCTGTAAAGACATCTCAAACTATTTTACAATGAATAGCTATTGGGAGTCTGTGTAGTTGTTGGAGCTTAGTGGGTTTGATTACCTGTCTCTATAAAGCCAAGAGACTATTGACATCGCTTTACGAGAGGAAAGCTTTGGGCATGGAAGTTTCCACAACTTTTCCATATATTTTTTAACATTTGTTTCTTGGAAAAGACATCATGTAAGGCGATACTTTTAGATCTTATCAAAGGCCCAAAACTATCAATTTTTACACTTTTTTTTCTCCCTTCCTTTTTTTTTTTTTGGCATAGTTACTTGGACAACTGTATCCAGTTTTTCCACTAAGTTCCTCATATTGCAGGATATTTTTTTATATGCGTATCAGCATGCATAATTACAAAAAGGTTTTATTCTACCCAATACACAACAAAGGTAAGAAATTAAGAGGAATACTCCCAAGCATTTGAATTCTAATTTTAGCACTTCAATTCTGCTATAAAAATTAGACAGCAATTTCTATGATAACAAAGATTGGAAAAAGTTTTCCGTCCAAATTTAATCTAATAAAAATTGACCTACCTATAAAGATTTTCTACAAGAAAGGTGGAACCCTTTATGTACCCTGATGTGTAAAAGAGAAATGCCTTCAAAGAATACTGAGAACGGGTAAAGTATATTTATTTTTCTTACCCATTTTCATAATCTTATCCAAAGTCACAACTGCAATTACCACTGTCGGAATTTGCTTCAGTGAAACAAAAGCTGCGGCCAAGAAGACCTGTAGCCCAACTCTTTAACAGAGAGAACCTCACTGAAAAAGGAATTTTGTTCTTGGTGAAAGATGAGGTCCCAGTTACACAAAATTATAATATATCCTACTTGTACTTTCTGGAAAGAATCTAATAATACTCATTAACTTGAAGTTGAAATCAGGCATGAGAAAATATTACATAAATTACATTTAAGTGCATAAATAAAGCATTTGCAAAGAAAACAAATTTACAAGATTCAAAACAAATTTTAAGCTCCATACAGTGGAGCAGATTTGCAATTTCTGACCAAACAGCTGCTATACTCTGAAACCAGCATTCTGCTGTCTCACACCAAAGTCTAGCCCATGTTTCTAAAAGGATTCATGGAGATATTGATCACCACTGAGTCACAGTTTGCATACATGTGGAATACTGACTAAATCCTGAAGCCCTTAAAAGGATAAAACTTCTACTGATGCTATAGTTTTATCTGATAAGGATTTAAAAATCAGATCAATGACAATATGCTATTCTACTAACCAGAAGTGTGGACATATACAACATACATTCAAATATGGCACTTTTGCAAATCCTGGATACACATCTCACTTATCCAGCATGATGTTACAAGGAATGAGAAAAACAGGACTGAACAAAATAGTATATAAGGATTGATCATTTTTTCAAGTCTCTCAAACCATAGAAGTAGTATTACAACACTTTCTACTACTGACAACTTGTAGGACAGACTGATAAGACGTTCAGGCTCCATATCTTTTCTCTTTGCATTTCATAACACGTACCATGAAAATAGAATTAGGAGAGCAGAAAGGCAATGACTTGTTCAGACAAGTTCCTGCAATGTGATGGCATGTTAGGGCATACACTATTTATCAGCGTTGCTAACGAACTGCAAAGTAGAAAAGCTTTATCTGGGTGTTGTCTGGGCTAATCAAGGGTGATGCTGGAAGAGTCAGGGCTGTCTCAGCCCTGAGAAATGCAAAGCTGCCACCACAGGAGTTACAGCTAAACTCTAGATGACACCCTGTCAAGATTTCACTCTCTGTTCTTATCTCAGCCTACTAAATCTTACAGCTTTAATCATCCTGGGCAAGGAGAGGTGACCTACAACCAGTGACTTTGAAACTTCGGTGATCACTGAAGTAATGGAAGAAATTCTTTAAACTCCGGTGCTTAGGAGGCAGGGTTGCTGTGAGCTACCACCTCCACTGTCAGTGTTTCCTTAACTAATCCTTGCACTGACTGAACATGCTCTTTTAATACCTCTAACTATTCAGATGTCTTGCTGGGCACCCTGTGTGTCTTCCCACTCTGACTGTAAAGTCCTAATAAGAAACTACATTCTTGCCTCAGCTTACCATGGGCTGCATACACATTAACCAGCACACAAAGATGACACAGTCCATGCATTTCAGCTGATTCACCCAATCCCTAGTGAAACCTGTTGCCCTTTTGAGGTAAAATATATTTCTCTATTATGGCACATGTTCAATATATACAGTTACACTACAACAAAAACAAAGGTGTCCTAAACACATAGGCTGAGATGTTTGACTACAACTTATTCATATTAATCCTTGCTTGGAGTGGGATGCTGTTGTTCTATGGAAAGTTTTACTATATTAATAATGACATTGTCTCAATATACAATCTATAATATATCTAAGTACATTGAATAGGTATGATTTCTTGTATAAACCTTCAATGAAATATACTTATCTAACAATGTCACCTTGTATGCTTGTCAGAGATTGGTAAAAATATATATATGTATCCAGTTTCCCAGTACACAGGATTCAGTGATTAACTTTTAACCTCTGCTGCCAGGCTTTACTTTCAGATACTGGTTATTACACTGTATTTAGAGGACTAATGTCTCATTCCAAGGCAGAACAGAGTTCTGGAAAAATTGTTGACATGCACCCAAAATGTAAGAGAAGTAACTCCAATGTGTCCCATATTACAACACCCAGATTACAGTAACAAACCAGGTTACTTGCGTAAATGAAAAGTTAAGGAAGAAACCTCAGAGATCCATACAGCTAAACAACAAAGCTGTCAAAGAGTTGGTTCCAGTTCATCAGTTATCTTTTTCATAATGTTACATGGTTTTTGCTGTATCACAATCCTAAGTCACAACATTATTTGGGAAACCAATTCCTAGAGTTAGGAAACATTCAACAGAATCTCCCAAGTTCTTATATTCCTTCTTTATCTTTGCACAGTTACACAAGCATTGCAGAAAAAAAACCAGTAGTCAATGTGCTCATTGGCTTCCTATTAGAAGGACAACATTTAATTGGCTTTGATATTTTTCTTTGTCCAGTATGTATTTCTCTGTGTGTGTGTGTATGTAAGAGAGAACACATGTTTTCCTCTCTTTTTTTATGGTGCACTTCACTGACATATTTAATAGTCACTCATTTCCATAGCACTTGTTTGCCATAACTTACAAAGTCAAATTTGAGGATTATATTGTATTTACAAACAAGTTGGCACTTACAGAATAAATTATTGTTTCCTCTTTTTTTTTCATTTCATTTTCTTTTTTTCTCCTCTTCTGTTTCACCCAAGGACATCCAGAATTCAGGCAGAATAGTAAAACCTGCTGCCATTATGCTACATTAACATGAGTAAATAGGATTCCAGCTGTTACACTCCCAATGGTTTGCTTGTTGCTGAGAGGCAGTGCCTTCCACCTCAGTTCATGTCCAATGCTCAAAAACTATTAGTCAAGTGAAAGCAAAGGCTGCATGTTTTCTTCCTCATTCTTATCCATGCGTTTCAGCACCCCAGGATCCACAACTGACTGAGACCTGCAGAGGGACAACATGTTTATTTGACATTTCTAGATCATGACAAATGAGGGTAAACCTCAGCTTTCTTTTGTTTATTTTAATTTTTGTCAGGGCTTAAAAATAATGGTCCAGCATTACCCAAGCACCTAATCACCGCAAATGGTCAGGAAATACACTCATGGAGGGATAACATGGCTTTAAAGGGCTCAGTGCTGATTTGTGAATATGGGAGCAAAAGGTGGAATAAAGTGGATCTTGTCTTCTTCAGTGAAATTGTGAAGCAGGGTGCATCCTCAGCACAGAAGAGCAAACTAAGCTATTCTTTGTACTGACTTAAGGACTGACCCTCTCTCCAGAAGGTTATATGGCACCGGGCTGGTAAAGAAGGTACAATTCAGCCACCCAGCTGGGTAATGGCACACTGCAGCTAGTGGGATGTGTTAGCTGAAGCACAAGTTGCTCCTTTTCTGAATAGCACTTAAATTCAACAGTGCAAGATTCTAAGCCAACTCTAGGGAATACTGCCATGGCTAGCAGTATTTCTGGAGCAGTGGACAAATTTGTCAAACTCACCCACTCAACTAAACAGGGCAGGGAAGGATGATAAGGGCAAATTCAGTGATGATTGTAAAATTTCTCCAGGTTCTCCGATTCAGCATAGAAGCATAACTGGTACCCTGCAACAGCCATATGTGACAGACAAAGAGGAAAACCCAGCCTCCAGCAAAATCAAAATGCTCCATTAAAAACAAAGTCTGAAGTGTTAAGATGGGGGTCTCACATCAGCTATGTCTCAGTTTGTTAAAAATCAGAATCACTTCTGGGGTACAGTAAAAGCAACTCTTGTCAAATGTTTCCTTCAATGAGATGAATCGCATGCAGGAAATGCTCATTTCTCTTCCTTTCTGTAAAGAAGACTTGAGATGGCTAAAGAGCATGTATACATCTCTACAATGCAGGCATCTATTTTTGATCAGTGGAAGCACACTGTGCCTGCAGCATTGCTACAAATTTGCCCATTTGGAGGGCTACAGTGCAGAGAAAAACCTTTATAAATTCTAAACTCTCCTAAGATAAACATATGGAGTCAATCCTCCACTCTTATAAAGTGACATCATCAATGAAACCAATGAATGAGGCTGATAGCAGGAGACAATCTGACTTTCTCAAAGAACCTGAAGAAAGCTTACAAAAACACAAGAAAAAACATCTAACTTAAAGCCTAGGTGAAAACTTTAAAAACAAGGATATTTTCTAATAATATTTATCACATTCTCCTACTAATGCTAAAATCAAGAAAATTAGTTTTAAAATATGACAGTCTCTCTTGTGATAAGTGTAATTTAAAGAATTTTAATTAAAACTGTACGATAACACTCATCCTGAACACTAGTCAGTTCCTCAGGCAGAAAACGAAACCACTGAATTTAAAATGCTTTTTTAAAATCTTCACAGGGTACCGTGCCAATGCAAAGCTGATTGAAAATTTGCTGGTGGGAAGCTGCACTCATGGAAAATCCAGTTCATCATGATAAAAATTGCTGTGGAAGCATAATAATTTCAAAGGATTGCCAACTGAATATAAGTACTAAAACTGAGCCTTTTCCTCAATTGCCAATGACTGAGCAGCCAGGGTTTCCACTTCTCATCCGGGGAACTGAAGGGGAGCTGGAATGGCTGCAAACCTGGTCACAAATTCCCAGTAAGGGAGCTTTGGCCATAAATTCCCAGGGGCTCCAAAATCCCCAATGCCAAGGCAGGTGTGAAAATTGAACTACCCAAATCCTGATCTATGGTTTGTAAGCTCAGGTGCCTAAATGCCTTGAAGGAGAAATAGTTTTCATTCGGTTTTAAACAGAAACTTACTGCAGTTTCATTCCATTCAGCACCAATTTACAAATGAATGCATGTAAAAGGAAAAACATTTGTGTAAGTCTATAGCACCCTCTATTCTATCTATAGCTCCCAAACAACTTTAAAAACATTACTGAATAAATTCTAGGAAAACACAGCAGGGCAGAGTTATACTACGAAGTCTCATTGCAGAGGTGAGGAATCAAACCACAGATACTCTGAAAAGTTTATCAACAGAGACATTTGCCTTGTAGGGTTAGGTGAGAAGAGGATGCAGTTTCCAGCTGGGTGCATCAGCCATGACAGCCACAGGTGAGCACAGCCACAGGCTAAACCTGACTGCTGAAACAGCTGTAATGGTGCCACTTGATATCAACATGTTCTCCCCAGAGGTCTGTGCTACAGATGGGATTCATTCCTCCTTGTCTCCACCACCCTCCTGTTACCAAACAAGTTATATTTTTTAAGAAAGGAGTCTATGCAGCAGTGGGGGAAGATGTTGGAAAATCCTTTTAACTTTAGTAAACAGTGTTTGATCTTTACATCTGTGACTAACAGTCTTATGCCAGCTATTGCTTCCTTATTTACCTGTATCATTGATTAATATGTACTAGGAGATGTCTCAGTTTTGAGAACAAGGATCGTGTGTTAGAGCAAAGAATGATAAGAGAAGTACATTATGACCTGGCCACATATTTGAGATATTCTCAAGGAGAAAAGATTCACTAGATGATCTGAAACCATAGCCAAATAAGTCCACCAAAATAATTAGCATATATGCATTTCTTCAGGAAATGTAATGAATATGCAATAAAAATGTGACTAATATATATTAGTTGCATGAATATATCCATGTCTGTTAGTCTGCTGCAGATGCATGCTTTGAGGAGCAATCCCTATGCACCCAGCACTGTTTATAATGTCAGCCTTCTAATCAAGAAAATTGGTTGGAGAGCTTTTTTCCTGGTTTTCAGTGCCACTCCCCACAATCAACTTTCCTTTCAAGGTGAGGTCATCCAATTCACCAAAACTTCAAGCAGATCTGGAGGAATGTTAGCGGGGTAAAAAATATATTATGGGGTAAAAATGAGTAAGAAAGAAATGAATTCTCAGTAGGATTTTGGTTTAAGAAGAACATTGTTTCAGAGCAGTAAACTAATTTTAAAATAGCAAGCCAAATTAAACAAGGTGATTGTTGGAGATCTGCCAGATGCTTATGAAATTTGTTCTAAGTTCAGCACTTTTCACTGACTTACTGTCTGGTTTTTATATGTTAAAAATCTTATTCTGCACCAACATACCATACTGACTGTGGTTTCAAACTGAGAGAGACAACATACAAGGTACCAAACTCAAGTTAAATTTAATTTTTAATGAAATAGTTTATCTGTTTTATTTTAATTTTTCTATTAGTATTTTACACCATCTGTGCATTTAATACACAAGTTCTGGAACTTTCTGTCCATCTTACTACTTGGTACTAGCGCAGTAAGTCTACTTAGTACTTTTTATATGCAACACCAGGGAATGAGGATTCCAGCAGGTGCTGGAGGCATGCTAACTGAGAAAGACTGCAAAGAAGGTGAAGAAATTTCAGCTTAATATTATGTAGATACAGATTTCAATATGCTTATTTTTCTGCAGTAGGTAACCTACTGTGTCAGCTCATCCAGACTGAAAGAATGTCAATGTGAAGGTTACACTGAAGTATAATTCTGTATGAAAGGTTTTTGAAGCACAAGTTAAATGACAATAAAAATTATTTCAGAAAGAATGAAGAATCTGGTCAACTCACTGATTGTCTGTTTAGTAATGTGCTTGCCCAGAATAATCTGAAAAACTCTACTCCAAAGGGTCTTCTCCAAAGGAACTTGTGACAGGCCTTCTCATATTTTTTTTTGTTGCACCCTTGGATGAAGTTATTTACTCTTGTGACTTCATTTTACAACAGTAAAACTTCTGCATTTCAGTTCCTTAATTCCACTCTTCTGTCAAAGACAGCTTCTCTATTGTCTCATAATTCTTGTATTACAAGCAAATCATATTTAAGTGTATTGCTCACCTTTCCCCTTCCCCTGGCTCTTTTCCTCTGTCTCATTTTCTCCATTAATTATGTTAATTACATCTTTTTCATACAGCTTCAGAACCTTTCTTAACTTCTCCTTATCCTAGCTCATTCCTATCAGTTTCTTGCTACTTCCCACCTTCAACGCACTGTAGGTTTTTTCCACACAAAATCCTTAAACTTCACTGGTTTCTTTTTTCTTTTTTTTTTTATTCCTATGGCAATCTCATGTTATCTCCTCTCTGTTTCCACAAAAATATCTCCCTTTCAAACCACACTGTTCTTCCCAGTCTATGCAACATTTTCCATCCAAAATCATCTTCCTGGCTGAGGAATTTCAAAATGTTTTATCCTGTTTGATCTGCTTCCAGAACTTCTTTCCCTTTTGCATCACATGCCATCCCCTAAAACTGGGTTCCCAGCGTAGCATATTCTGACTTAATTTTAATGACTTTCTATATTGTTTTCTGCCCTGTTTGCTCTCTTCTGATCCATTGCTAGGCCTACTCCTTATGAGTTGCACTCTGACGTTTGCTTCCCTGCTCAACCTTTCCTATCACAATTGTAATATCACCTTTTCTCTTTTCTACTGCTCCGGCAAGGTCGGATCAGGTTCACTCCTCTAAAGTGAATAACCTCACTGCTTCCATAGTTACTGGAGAGGTAACTAACCTCTTCCTATACTTTATCTTGAATGGTAAAATGCAGCAAGCAATTACACTTTACCTTCTCAAAGAGAAGAATACCAGAATGCCAGAATATTTACCAGACTTGAGTATAACAATTGGCACTTATTTTTGTCCTGGTTCTCCTCAGTACATTTTCTCATGTTGTGTGCAGTCACTGCAATTGACAGTTAAGATGCTGTAAATGTCTTGACACCTACAGGTTGGTGGATACCAGGCACTGGGCTATGAGATGGAGGAAGATAAGAGCTATTTTCACCACCCAGATGGATAATTGGCCCCAATTTACCCTCTGCACTGAGGCTCACTCCAGCTAGCGCTGTTTCTCTAATAAGTACTGTAGGCTAGGACAGGAGGTTGAGTTTAGTCTAAACACAGTACTGTATATACTACCTATGTGGTACCACAAAATAATCAGCTGCACTGAATTCACAACTCACATGGGTAATAATCAAGGCCATGGTCTCTAATCAACACTGATCTTCTTAAAAAAGGGAAAAAAAAGAACAGACCTCCTATATAATAGCCTGAGGGAACAACATGCAGCTTCATAAAAGAGGAGGAAGGCAGATGTTAACCTTATAGCAAAACTAGAAGACCACAGTACCTTTAACTCACCTTTTCATGGACTTGGGAGAGAGGTCCTTTTCTGTATCCTTTGCAGGAGTGTTGTAGGAGTCTGCATTGCATTCACTGTCATCATCGTATTCATGGTCAAGCAGTGTTCTTGCCCATGTCCCCATGTCATAGGGCGGCAACATTCCTCCAAACTCTGAAGGCAGGATCTCAGGGTGTATTAGCTGATGCAGGCTGTTGAGGTTATTACCATGTAGGAATATCTGTATGTATACATGCAGGTAAAAACAAAGGGGTATCACAAAAAAATCATCCAAGCCCGAATGACATCATCATTATTAGAGGACAGTGTACAGTTTCAATATTCTGGTTGTGTTGGGCCAACAGAGGTGGGGGAGGAAGGCACACATCACCTCTGCCTTAAGCATGGTCATACTATGTTCATAAATCTTCAAAGTGATTAAGGCATAAATGACTTAAAATGTTTGCAGGGCAAGGGACTTAAGGATGGTAAGAACTGATGTCTGGTAGCTAGATGGACAGATTAGATAGACAGACTGCCTATCTCTTGTTATTTGCTCTCCCTAATTCTGTGAATTAAATTAAGTGAATAATTAAGAACATAAATAATTAATAAAAACAATATTCACCATATACATCAAGGAATATATATTGACTTTTAGCATCCAGCAATGAGTTCTATAAATATGATAAAGCGTGCAGTGGAATGATAACAGTACTGGAAAGATTTTCTTCCTTAATCTAGTCATACTATTAATTGTCATTTATACTTGACAATACATGAAGTAATAACAGTAAAATAATTCCTGTGACAACAATGAGGGAATAGTTGATGGACTATTTGATATTTTCCATCAATGTTTTGGTAGACTGATATTCATATGTACTTTACATTTATATATCTGCATATCAATATTAAATATATGTATATGAATACTTATGTTTATGTTTATTGTTTCTCCTCAGAGATCTGGAATGTGTGACCTACGAGCACTATCAACAGAGTATTTCTGGATTTGAGCAGCCTTCTGCCACAGACACTAGAAACCTGCAGATTTTCCACTGGGAGGAAATGGCTGCTTTTGGGTAGGGCTACACAGACAGCTCACAGCAACTATTTCTGGACTAATGTGTAAGTCAGGCCAAGATTCACCCTTTGGGACTAAGAGCAAGTGCCATGGCACAGTTCACACCCATATGGCTGAATTCCTTTCATGTCCAGAATAAGCTCACCTCATCCATTCTGCTCACTGGTCCATGCCATCCCCAAATTTTTCCTGGACAATGCCTAAGAAAGTCCCAGCTGGCACTCATCAGTGCCCTGCCAAAAAGTGTTCATACAACTGAACAGCAGGAAAGGCAGTGCTGGACCCTTTTTAAATGACTAACACAGAAGCTGCCAAGAAGAGAAAGTAGGATGTTGCCTCCTAACAGCTGTCCCCTGCCTCTTGGTCCCCATTAGGCAGGCAGGGATGTGCACATAAGACATCAACCACTACCAATTCACATTTCACTTCACCTTGCAGGGACTTCTCTGGACAGCTATATCCTTAGCACAATTTATCAACAGTTAAATTCAAAAGGCAGAAAATCAAAGACCAAATATATGTTTGTCTTGTATTGCTTAGTGCAGCCCATACTCCAGTCAGCTGTGGACACAGGAAAATTAATATGACCGTGCAAACCGAGTAATTTTCTCTCATCTCAGAAAGGAATTTAATCTTTCTGTGAAAGAACATATATGAATGGTGAAAGTAATTTATTTTATGGCGCCTTTTCAGCTGAATCCTTCATCTCTTAGCAATTGTTTTTATACATGCCTAGTACAGCATTTATCTGCATATAGCTATCAGTTGCAAATCTACCAGAGTTAAGAAAATACAAAATAATTCAAGATAAAGACAACAGATAAATAATGAGCCTGATTTAAAAATTCTAATCACAATCATTTGTTCTGGATCTAATAATATTTTTTTTAAAGCTGATTTTAAATTTTATGTGCTGGTCATAACTTTCACATTTTGACACTAAATTTTGAACTGTAAATCAATATTTAATCATCTGACTACTTTTTATAGGTATTCAGTATTGACAAAAAACAGTTGTAAAAAATCAGCGTTTCTGAAAATATATGCCATTGATTCAGGTGTCTAAATAAAAATATAGATGCTAACTGATAAGCACCCATGTCCAACTGCCTTGTCACTTATTATTAATGTTGTAACACACCCAAAAAGCTGTACTTTACTCCCTAGTTATGCATACACAGCACTTGAGTTAAAAAGGCCTCAAACATATCTGGCACTACAATGTTCTTTGCTGAAGCTGTAGTCAACAGAGTGCAACTGAATCCTTCAAAATGGGGTTGCATTTGCATATTTATAACAGATATTACATAAAAGGCTTTGTGATCTATAGTTCAAAATCTGTGAATACCAGAGGCCTCTCAAGCATAATCTGTTAATAAGAAACAGCTAAATACTAAGGATGATTGTGGCCTTGTAGACTGTGTTTGAGGAGAGAAAATACAGAGCTGCTTAGAGAGCTGATTCCATAAAAAAAATAAAAAATATCGTATTCTTTGTAGTGGCTTTGTACATGATGTTGATTGCGTTTTTCTGAATGACAAATTTCCTGTTACAAAATAATATCATATGCTATCACCACCAAACTCTAATTTAATTGCATTGATGCAAATGCTGCAAATTCAGCAACGTCTCGGAGACTGCTCATGCTTATGCACAGATGCATGCACACAAATTTCCTTTTATAGCTTTCATCCAAATTAGTATTTGCAAGCTACTGTGTACCAGCTGGGTATTTTA
The DNA here is from genome assembly GCF_003984885.1 of Neopelma chrysocephalum. Lineage (NCBI taxonomy): Eukaryota > Metazoa > Chordata > Aves > Passeriformes > Pipridae > Neopelma > Neopelma chrysocephalum. The sequence continues at coordinate 29,405,526 of NW_020897691.1, forward strand.
GCTCATGCTAATGTCAAGGAAATCACACAAGGAAAGGATTCTGTAGTCACTATCTCTGTTTATAAAAGAAAGATACAAATAATTTTAACAGAAATTAAATATAATAGAATTGAATACAACCTTAATAGAATCTGTAATGTTGGCAATAATTTTATATAACCCCCAGGAGAAAGCATATGCTTGCATTTTAAAATACGTTTAAGTGCACTGCGTGACTGTGTCCTTAAAGGATAATGCTGTATAAGTTTCTAAAACAGCTGAAGGTACTCTTTACAACACAGAATAGCAAGCTGATATCTCCTGCATATCTACATTGTTAGACTATGATGTGTTTGCTGATGACTGCCAGGAAATGGACAATTAAACAGAGGAATACCCTTTTTCGTGTCTTCTCCTTTAGAAAGGGTCGTATAACTGTGTAGAGGGCATGGATATACCACGGCTGATTGACGAAATGTATTCCTCCAAATCGAGCTGGAAAGCTGTCCTGTAAATCACAAAACAAATACATACAAGTCAGCTGACTCTTAACATATGTTGCACATGCATCAACATTAAGTATCTTTTTGTTTTTTTCCAAATGCTTTCATTTTAATAATAAAACTTATACAAGAAGAAGGATTATTCAAAATTGTATCCTCTAAACTGAGCTCCAACCTTCCAGCCAAGAAGCAAAACACCCTGGACAGAGTAGTGAGGAAGTGTGCTGAGATAGTTATGGTATTCAAATAAAGGCATAGCATTTCTAACCTCCAGAAATGCTTTAAACATTTATGATTTGCCCATAATCCATCTATGCAACATATTTTTCTCTTTTCCACTTCTATGGGTTTTATTCATTTTTAATAGTAACAATCTCAACTCTTCTATGTCATTGAAAAGCACTAAAAATGTCCCTTGTTTCCACCTTAAAAGAAAGTGTAAATCTAAGCTACTATCCAAAATGTCTCCAATATTATCCATATTTCATAAAACTGAGACTGCATTAAACATTATGCATAAACCGTTATGCAATATCCATGACAGTAATTCTTGTCACATAGTCAGGGGCCTTCTGGGAACTTAAATGTAAGGATAGCATATCTGTATTGAAGCAATGATTTTTCTTTTTTCTTGCAGAAAATCACAAGGAGCAGATAACTCCCTGATATGCATTTTCAATTTCTAAGTAAAGAGAATATGCCAGAGAAGGTTTGGCAGTTTAAGGAGGGTAGCCATTCTGTCCTGGAATACTATTGCCAAATTCATCATGTGTCCTCATTTTGTCTTTGCCTGCTTGATCATATGCACAAACAATGCAATAAGCTGCTGCCGTCTCCTATGTTGCCTGGAGTTACACCACTGAAGAAGGAGAAAAGAGGTGTAAACAGGAGAAGCTGATGCATGTCTCCTTTTCATGGGCTATGTCAGAACCTTCTCAGTGAGGAACCTTCTCTTACGTACACAGACTTACTAAATTAATGGCTTTCATTTGAACCCTAATTCAACAGGTGGTCCACTATAGGCAGCCATGGTAGTCTCTTAGATCAAAAACAGGTTCCTCACAGCAGTAGCAACTCCCATTTGACAATACAGGTACGAAAAAGGACATGCTTCCCAGCCACACCTCTTCCTGCTCCTCCTCCTGTGTGGATGCAGTAAAGGCAGCTTCAGGTCAGTGGGATCAGAGGCTCAAAAGGAGGCAATCAGATGGTCAGACGGGCCCTTTGTGCCAATAGACCTATTTTGCCTTCTCTGGAGACAAGACAGCATGCCATATAGAAGCTTCCAGCACCCAAGATACAAACCACAAAACACCATTTGAAGCATACAGTTTTAGGATCATAACAGCATACACCAACAATATGTCCAAGAAAAATATTACAAGCTAAAGAGCCAATCAAGAATCATCAGATAAAGAAGGCAGAACCTGCAGGAAGGAAATTGTAGGGGTCAATAACTAATCGATCCCAATTTGGGGGTAGAAACTGGAATATTTATTGAACACGTGTCTCGCAATTTAAGGGTCTTGGGGGCAGGACATGTTAATGAGGAGGATGAGTTATGCTAACTAGGGGATGGATTATGCTAACTAGAGGATTACACAATTTTCTGCTACAGTTACACAAGTGGTTAATATTTTCCCTTAGCTAGGACTACATGGGGGGAAGAGAACAAAAAGGTTTCTACATGGTCTGACAACATCATCACAAAGTCTTTCCATATCTTGCTGAAGAGACAGGACAATCAAACATAGCTAAATATTAACGAGTCTTGTAATGAGGCTCCTCAGAGTAAGGAGTTTCTCCTAGATCCTGCTGTCCACAGCCTGCTACATAATCTTTTTCTGCTGATATCCGAGTTTCAGATTTCAACAGGAAATCTTTCATGAAATATTTCTAGATAAGAATATACTTTGAAAAAGTACACATGCCTGCACACTCGCAGAACCTCTTTAGTTCTGCGAATGTGTTCAGACCTGTGGGAATAATGAAGTCTGAAGAGGTCATTTACTCCTCTCAAAGGTTCCTTTCACATACTGTCAGGGCCACCTAACCCAGAGGCTCTTTACATCAGGATGCCACTTGCTTTCAAATTGCAATAACTTGCTGGATTTTCCATCAAGGAGGCAATGTCTTGACAATAATTTACAGGGAGAATAACAACTATAACACACACCACTCACATCTGGCTGGCCATAGCACAACAATCAATGCAATCAACAGTCTATGTTGCAGTTTTTCTCCAGAAACGTTTGATTAACAACAGCCTTGAAATAAAACAATCCTATTGAAAGACTGCTGCAAAAGCCTCATTTTGCTAAATGCCCAATTCCTGTCAGCACTGACTAAATGTCAAACAGGATGGTTGATAACTGGACACATAATTCATCCTGTTCAGTACTGTAAATCCCCAAATACTATTTTGAGAACACAACTTATGATGTACAAAAAGTAGTAAATTATGTCCCTATCACAGTGATCCAACAAATCCATTAAGAAGGATAAATCACTAGATGACACCTTAACCTTTAGTTACAAGAGATACAATTCATCTACAGAAGGTTGTGTTTATTTGGATTATCATGGCTGCTGCTCCAGCAAGGAAGTCTGTTGCTCCATGCTGTGTACCATGCACAAAAGAGCACACACTAGAGGTACAGAAGTCTCAGCAGAGCTGAAAGTCACAAAGAAACTGAGGATAATTTGTGAATAAGAACATCTCAGTAGGCAGACATGTACATACACAGATTCAGAGCAGAATGCCAAAGGTATTTGTATTGTAATGTGGGCTCAGAATGCTCTGCATCTTTATAAAGATATAAAATTTCCAGCAGACAAAAGGACTATCTTTAGAAAGGACCACTTTGACACTTCTACTTTTTTTTTCCTGCATCTTGGAAACCATTTACATGGGGGATCATGAATATATGTGGACTGATCCTCAAATAGAAGATGTTATTTGATTTTAAAAGCCAGTTTGAGTGTTTTTCAGAAATTCTTAAGGCATTTTCTGAAACTAAAGAGGTCGGGTATTTATCAGCTCCCATGACTAAACTGAGGTGCATAGATTCAAGAGCACTTCCTAAGGTGTAATTAGAAACCCCCAAAATTTGTGCCAAAAAAAAAAGGGTGATTTCGTCAGAATGATCCTCCATTGTACACTGTGCTGGGACTAGAATGCAAAAGCTGCTGAAAGTAGATCTAAAGGTCAATCTCAAAAGCACCTGGTGAGAAAATAAAAAAGCAGAGTAAGCAACTACATCTGCTGGAGAAACAGGTGTCAGAAGGTTTTCTGTTTCTTCTCAGATGCATCTGACTTCCACATGGGGATTTGCCAGACAGATGGCCATCCTACACCAACAGCAGGTAGGAATTTCTTTCAAATCATTGATTCTTGTGGGGTTTTATGTAGATTAGGTTACAAGCATGGTGGCAGTCACAACTGCCTCTGCAGACATACTGTATTTCAACAGAAGAGCCTGTAACCCATGAATCACATGAATTCTAAATAAAGGGAATTCCTTGCCAGAAAACAGTAAGAAATTGAGATCAGCCATGAAGTAAGCTGTGCTTCTGAATAGAAAAGTAATAAATCTGATGGGGTATTACCAATCCACTAAAAAGAACCAATTATATATACACAGTGAGTGGATTTTTCTTAGTGTTCACCGTAACCTCTGTTTAAGCAGCAGAACACAACTTTCCTATGTCTCTGATGAGCACAGTTCGGGACATGGCCATGCCATAGACACAGGCAAGCAAGTAGTTCCTATTAGGGACCACAGTTCTTGGGATATGAGGCTTACAAGTGACAATTAATAGCTGCCAAGAAAGAGGCAGACCCCCCCATTACTGTCTGCAAGGCTGGGTGATTACCAGCGCATGGCCACCACTGGAGAATGATTCCAAGGAAACTGCCTCACCAGGTTTCCATCTCTTATGATATGATTCACAGACTCACAGCACAGCAGTTTTATCTCTCTGCCAAACAATTTATATAACCTGCTTCCTCTCCAAGGACCCAGCTGCTGTTGCTTGCTACCAGCCTCGGCACATACTAAGAAGCCAAGTTTCCACTTGCTGGGCACCACACTGCATCCTGCGCTAGGCTTGGCCATCACCTGAGCCAGCTCTCAGGGTTTCACAGAGTGTCCCGTACTCCACTGTGGCCAACAGAAACTCTTACAGCATATGCAGTAACAGCAAAACCAGTATATGACATTTTCAACAGTACCTAAGAGATGAAAGTGCCAAATTCCTACCAAAAACCACTGTAGGTCTTCTTAGTGGTCTCAGAACTGTTATGATAGGGATCATATTTTCATCTTTACCAAATGCAAAAAATTAAATTACTTCTTAAAGCCCACAGCATTCTCTAGTCCTTGGGTATCATGTCTACATTTAAACTTCTGACGTCTACTTTTAATGAAGTAGCCCTCCTAGCTGAAGTCAGTATTGTAGTCAAATTTGTTTGCACAGCTCTCAGAAGTGTAGTCTCAGAAACTGCTGGGACTGCTGTGTGCCCAAAGGTGCCTTGGGAGCCCAGCCACATCAGAGCCTTACAAGACCTCCAAACAGACCATTTGGAACCACCTTGCCACTTACTAACACTGCAAGAGTGCTTGGGCATATATGCTCTGGGGTTATTTTTGAGGTTGGCTGACAGCCTAGAGACATCTTTCAAAGGATGGTCTAAACAAATATAATGAACACACTCACACACTCTACTTAAGGCTACATTCGAGTGCTGTGACAAATTCAGGCCCCAGCACCTGTAGATGACAAGGGGTTACAAAGTCAAAACTGCAGAAACTGTATCCTCATAACAAAAAATGCAAGTACAAATATCTTAAATGTGACTTAAGAGTTATTCCTTAAGATACTACGTTACTTCTCCTTCATCTATTCCAAAAAGTCAAGCACTTCATGGAGAAAAAAGTCATTATGATGAAACAAAATAGTATCTTTATAATAGAAATATCCATTAGAAAGAAACTGAAGCATTATGTCTGCTGCAAAATGCAGCATGAGTAAACTTAGTTTTTAGCACGTTAATATGGAAAATCACAGAAAGAAAAGGCACTGATTAGAAGGAGTATTTCACTTCCTTAGTATTCCAAGAGTACTAAGAGGAACCAAGAGTCACTGCTGTCCACATCAGGAAAGGACACCTGTCTTGCTCCCAAGCTGTAACTTTCACTGAACATACGAAAGAACAAGTCATTCCTAAAACTAAACTTCCTGTCAGCATCCATCCATGACATGGGTAATTGCAATGCCTTAAAACAAAATAACTTGTGTGTCAAGTCTTAAAACAAAATAACTTGTGTGTCAAGACTGATCACCCGTGCCCAAGACATCACTGGGACCCTAGCCAGTGGTGAGGATAGGATTATTAAGAGACTGGAAAGTGAATCTGTGGAGTTTAAAAGAATTTGGATTGTTTTGTTTATAAAAACAAACTCTGGAAGACAAACGCTATCTATAAACACACTAGGGAGAATAAACAACAGGTGAGGAAAGACCCTTTCAAAATAAAGGACAATGCTGACACCCACACAAATGACAGAAAGCTCACCATGAACATAGCTAAACTGGAAAGTGGTAGACAGTTTTGAATCATCAAACATTCAACAAGCCTGGCTGGGGATCAATAAGCAACCTTAACTCATTTTGAGCCAATTAATAAATTATGAGGAATCTAAGCTTCATGTTGTCTAACAACAGGAAACTTTTCCTCTGTCAATCTCTACTAAGGCTCTCTAAGGTTCAGATCCAAAGAGAAATCTAAGGTTTCGATGGCGGTGAAATTCTGCTTGATCCCTGGAACAGCTGCACTAGTGATTTCCATCTGTAAGACTACGATGTTGTTCTCTCCTAATCTGAGCTTTTCATTTTTATTAGACAATGTTGAACCACTTCTAAGACAAACAAAAAGTGCCCAAGTAAATTTTTGTTACTGTGTTCAACCAAAAGTGCACTACCTAAAGGCAAATTAACATCATTCACTGACATTCCTACAAAATAAGATGTAATTATCTAGAACTGGATGTTGTCATTTTGCTAAGAAGCTTTCAGTGAAGCAATTTGACTTTTGGCAGTCCTCTTCATTTTTGTTAGTCATTTTCTCTTACAGCTTATATAGAAATACATTAAATTAAACGATGAGAAGAAGGATGATATCCATCCAGTGAGGATATTGCTCTTTTTACTAAAGTATCTGTTTTAATTTCAAACAATCTTCCATCTTTCATTTCAATATACCCATAAAAATTATATATTGTTTAAGTTAATTAGGTGGGATTTAAAAGCCATCTGACCATATGTGTCTGTATATTTATATATAAATATAATAACATTTAAAATCTATGGAGATTTTGTGCTTCCACTATTTGGTTAAAGGGCTGATATGACTCTCAATTTTTTAATCAGATGGGTTTGATAAAGAAAATATTTTGCATAAAACCTCTCATTTTAATTTGAAATTACTTTATCACTTTGCAAATTAACTTCAGTAGGTTTTGATCTGATTTTTTTAAAGGTTTAATCAGAAATTGTGAAATTATTTTAGCAATTTTTGCTCATTTTGACAGGGACTTGGGGTTTTGGGTATTGGTCCTTGGCTCATTTATTTAGTTTGAATATTGAAAAATGAAGGCTTTAATTTTGAAGAGGAAATGAAAAATGCTGTTTTCCAAGGACAATTCTGTTTTCAACTATCAACGCTGTCTCTTTCTAATTCTAAGTAACACTTCATTTGGAATGTGAGGTATTAAAAAGGGAGAAAAACCCCAAAACTTTGCACAGCTTGATGCTATTTTCCAAATCAGCAAAGCCATAAAAACAGTAAGAAAGATGGGAGAAGTAGATTTGTCTATACTGTTTCCTATCCTGTGATGAAAATCATTCTTTACGATAGGCAATTATCAGAAGGTGATTTCTTCTACAGAAATGCCCACAGGGAAAAAAAAAAGGAGTCTGTTTTCCAGGCAGTTTGTGAATGTTTTATTAGATTAAGATTACAGACAAATTGAAAAAAACACTATACTGCTAACTGCTGTGCATAAATACTTTCATAAACTGGTGGAATAAAAATAATGTGGAAAATTATTGTTCATAAAGGATTACGTACTAGAATTCCTCAAGGCAGAAGTCTTTGGCCAGGGACTGTATAGCAGGAGCCGAAATGTCACACTAGCATCTCGGCTTATACCACCCTCGTCCTGAAGTCACCCTCTTTTAGTCAGTGAGACTGTCCTGATGCCCAAACAGCCCTTGGTCTCTGCTGCAGCTGCTGACCACAGGATTACTGTCATAATGCTTTTCATCACACAGAAAGCCCCCCATGGGCCTGAGGTCGTTTCAAAGAGGAACATCAGTAGTTATCAGATACCACCCCTCCTCCTTGTGCCTGACCACTTGCAAATGTAAGCTAAACAGCACCTTATCTAGAATTGCCTTAGGGGAGCTACACTTATTTGTTCTGTTTTATTCAACCTAAATGTGATCTCTTGTGTTACCTCACATTTTCTCCACAGCAGAAGGAAGAAAGGGAAACTCTAGGATAGCGTAAAGACAAGGATTGAAGGAAACAGTGACAAGGCAGAAACCATAGAAATAAGATAAAAGTGAGGAGCAGTAGAGATTAAATTAAAAACTAATTCAGGGAGAGATATCAAGAAATTACTATGATGCACAAGGGAAAAACATAAACATCTCGTTCCTTCTCTAGTCCCTCTTCAAAATTTGCACAGGAGGGCAAAGAAAGAGAACTATAAAGTATTCCTACATGGAGGGCTCAGGTTTTACAGTCACATGTCAAGACAGATTTTGCAGATCTAAACTCAAATAGGGTAAATAAATACCAAATCTTATGCCTTCCATGTAATTTGAGTATATCATCCCAAGTGACAATCTCCCAGAAGAACCAGAGCCAGCCTAAGGATCTTCAATTCAGGATTGTCTTCTGTCAAAATTTGCAAGAAGCTGTATCTGAACCTGTCACGACAATGGGGTGCACAGATCTGCAGATGGATAGGGTGAACAGAGATACTGCACAGAGACAAAAATGCACATTTTCAAATAACATTGCATAGCTTTGCATTGCCAACAAGTTACTGACTTAAAATATATCAATTCTTCTACCAGAATATTCACTTTTTTCCCCTGGAAATGGAGAAATTCTAAACTGGTGCCTACAATTTTATTTTCCAAGGCTCCTCCAAAAATGCAGACAGGATGCATCAAGATTGGACTACCCTTTTATAAATTTCAATTTACAATAATACAATAAACTGAAAACTAGTGTTTCAAGAGTTATTTCATGAGCCATATGTTTCCTCATACTAGGAGGAATCAATCTCCATCACTGCAGTAGGCACTAAGAGCAGTAATCATTTTAGCCATCCAATTTTAATCTGTCACTCCATGCAAATGAGAGTCCTGAGAATTGAACTGAACCGTAAAATTGGAGGATAGTGATTTAAGAAAAATCAGCTGAGGATAGCCACTGAGATCCAGAATGCAGCGTAATTAAGCTTTAAATTACTGGGAAAATTGAATAACTGACTTGAGATCCATTAATAAGGATTATATTTTATTAAAAGCAGAGGTATCATGAACTTTGCAGTATACATAGTTTCAAGAGGTCAGTTCCCCACAGTACAAAACTATTTCCAGTTCCAAAAAGTGTTCAAATGTCTTTGTCATAGTACAGAATGAAGATTTATTTCAGCCTTCAGCTTCAAGAAAGCCTCAGTCTGAACTGCTCAGCTACACTTTATCTTTACAAAGGTGCTTGAAAAGATATGGTTTCCTACATGTTAACTCCAGCTTTCCCCTTCTGCACTCCTGAACCACTGTTAGTGGTACACACACGTAAAATGCACCTGGGAGTCTGGGGAATTTCAACATCATTTTAGGGAGAACTGTCATTCAAGTTAGTACTCTAGAGGACCATAAATCACTGTTGTTCAAGTCTAACTTCAGACATTAACCCCTTGTCTTTGTAAAGCCATACAAACACAGCTGCCTCTGTGTTAGCTGCTACAGAGGAAATTCCGTTAGTAAAAACAGAGATTCACAACAACTGGACAAATAAATAGTTACTTGGTTAATCATGAATATCTAGGACAAGGCTAATATGATTACTGTGCTATCAGGATACGCCAGTAACGAAGAAATGTGATGGCAGGCTCTCACCTAAAATCACACTTTTGAAACTCCTGAAAATTCATATCCAAGGAGTTGGAAGCTCAAAATCAGAAATGCAGATCTCTTCTTGTTAAGATAAAACTGGAAAACCCAGTAAGACAAATTAATAGTAGCCTCAGTTCACATTACATGCATACCCACAGAGGAAAGAACTGAACTCTGAAACTGTCCAGAATGCTGGGTCCAGTGCTGGGCTCCCCAGGACAAAACAGACAGCAACATACTGGAGACAGTCCAACAAAAGGTCACAAAGACGACTAAGGAATTGGAGCATCTCTCATATGGGCAGAGACTGAGAGAGCTGGGAATGTCCAGCATGGAGGAGAGAAAACTCAGGGGAATCTCAGCAATGTATAAAAATACCTGAAGGACAGGTGTAAGAAGCCAAAGCCAGGCTCTTTTCAGTGGTGCTAAGTGATAGGACCAAAGGCCAGGGGAACAAACTCAAACATAGAAGGTCCTTCTCGACATAAGGAAACCACGTAAGACCAAATAGTTCTGAAAAAGTCAGACACTGATGAAGAATATAAAATCACTGAGGTTAAATGGGGTCTTTTTAGCTGGTATTTTCCAAATAACCTCACTTCCCAAAGTTGTGCTATTTTGAAGCTCATCACCAGCCAAAGTAACTAGGGTGATGACACACTTCTCTAGGTAAATAAAAAACTGATTTGCAGATAGATGTTAATATTTACTCTATGTAATGTACTCAAGCTTCTTGGCTTGCTTGAGGTCACTCATCTTCTCATCACAAGTGGCTTACAAAAATGTGCATGGCTTACTCCACCTAAAAAAAGGTTTGCCTTTCCTGAAAACCCTGACACTTCACGCACCACACTCTCTGAACCAGGATTTACAAAACTTAGCCATTGCCAAGTTGTCTGCACAGCAATGAACAGGCCCAGTTTATGAAGGCTGGGAATGAGTTGCTCCCCCATTTCTGGCTCAACACACACCCGTGAGTCCAGATTTTCAGTGATATCAGAGGACAATACAGGCATCTCACAGACCAGGAAAACTCAGCAACACTCATATTAACTTCACTCATTAATGAAAACTCTAGGAAAGAAGAAAGAAGTTCAATTTCCATTTTGAAACTGACAATTTACTGCTATGCTCTTATCCCTGACAACCTTATAAAGGGCAGTTGCATCTGAAAGTACGTCTTTTTCCAAATAGAGTATTATTAACAAAAGATACTGCTTTTGCACATGTACCATCTTCAGATGTTTGTAACTAGAGCTTGTAAAATGTTTATTGCTCTACTCTTAAAACATTATTCAAATTGTAGCATCTTAAGTCCAATGCAATATACTAAAACAATGTAACCTATTTTTTACAGACAGCATAAGTATATGCTCAAAAAGATCCTTCTTCCCCTCTCCTTCCATTCTACTTTGCTGATTTGGCCACATTCTGATTTGTAGCCCTCTTCTACAGCATGGCTTAAATTTTCTGCTTTGCTATATTACTATCACTGCAGTGCTAGTGGTTGGCACTAACCAGAGAAGTAAATCTCCAGTGGAGGAATGATGACATACGGTATGCGTGAATGGACTTAATGGAAGGCAGAGACACCCTGTTGGCTGCCTCTTACTTTCCATCCATTAGCACCATACAACGCATTGTGCCATGCCATCCGGCACATACATGCTATTAGTCTCACAACTGTGAAACCGTCATCCACCTGTCACTCATGCTACAGCTGTAAACACCCCTGCTGTGACCACCATGTGTACCTCAAAAGGAGCCTGAAAATACAAAACTCCTCACTTCAGTGAGAATATCATCAAACATTAAACCTTAAACCCTTCTACCTCTGCTTAACTGAACAGCCAAGAGTCACTCCTCAGTAACTTAGAAAAGCGACATATGACGAGCTGAAGCAAAATCAGTGCCAATGTTAATGTAAGCAGACATGGCTTTTTACAGCCTGTCCATTCACAAAGGGATGCTGTTGTTGAGGGTATCTGGCGGCAATGTCTCAAACCTCTTGCACCTGTAGAAATAGTTTAAGCAACCAAAATCTTCTGTTAAGTACTAACAGATGCTGGGTCACAGAAAGAGACACATACAGACCCAAAATATACCTTTGCTAGACATAGGACATTTTCAATTGCCCACAAACAGAACTGCATCAAAATCAAAAAGGAACATGTCAAATAGAGTGTATGTGTGTCTGTGTCTAAAAATCATTATGCCTCTAACATCAAATTCATCTCTTAAATAATTTATTAACATGGATAATCTGTTAGTTTCCAGTAGCCTGTTTACTTTAAATTAAAACAGATTTAAAAGCTCAGACTATTAGCATAGGACAAAAAAAAAGGAAGGCATTTTCTATCTAGGAACCAGAATCAGTTCTTTGTGCCCTACTGGTAGATCAATTATGTATTAGAGCTGCTGCTGCTTGACTTTTAATCCACATTAGTTCACAGACCTTGAGCAAATTTGATGTTACCATATTAAAAAGGGAAAGCACTAGAATTAGCTACACCTAAACAAAAAGGAAAACAGATCAAGCAAGGGACCAATTAGTGTGTCAGATGCTGGCAATGGAGAGAGGGGCTTCCTACTGCCAGCACACAGGGAAATAAGAAACACACAGATAATTCATTTAAATTCCCTTAAATGTAATAAATCCCACCTGGAATAACCATGATATAATTTTTAACATGTTTCTTTGTTACCCTAGTTTTTGGCAAATCAGGCAAAGAAATCTGCTGATGTGTATATATGTGTCAAATGCAGTACTCTATATCTAGAGTACCTGTTCTTATTCTGAATAAACAACACTTCAAGCCCCATTCTAGATATCAGAAACCAGCTGTATGCTTAGCCATTCAAAGATCCTGGCTGTGTATTTACTGAAATAGATCATTTAAAGCAGTACTCCAGTCAGCTTTGCTCATTTTGGAGTCCGGCTGATAAATCTTGACGCGTAGTCGAAACATTAAAAAGTCTTCCATTTTCTGAACCCAAATTTCTGCATCATCATATCCACTACAGTCTTTCTGCACTAAAATTAAAAGCAGCATGAATATTTAAGTGTTCTGTGACAAGAATGCAACAGCTAAATCTGCCAGTATACAAAATGCAAAGGCTACACCTTAGAATTTAAGTTCACTGGATGGAGGGGAAGAAAATAGATCTAAAAAAGGGGGAGGAGGGGGGAAATTATTTCAAAATGCTTGCTAGCTATTGCTACTGACGTAGAAGCTGTAGTTTGAGTGCTCTAAGGTTTCATTTCCTTAAAAAGACAATGTTATTTGATTGAAATATTTTTTCCTACAGTGCACACTAGTCTTTCCTGGAGATAGGAACAGATACAGCCTAGAGGTAAATGGGGACGTGGAGTGTCTGAATGCTCCACTCAATACTGGCAGCTTTGCCAAAATGAAACATTTCAGTTTTGACTCATTTGATACTTCTCTATGGAAATAAAAAAAAAAAGCATTTTAAAAGCAGACATTTTACATAAATATTTTAATTTAGTCTTTATGGAAAATCTGTGATTCTTCCTAGAAAGCCTGTAGGGTCAAAAGGTTATAATATTTCTGTTTAAATTTTTAAAATAACTACAGTGCCCTTGTTTTTGTCCATAGGAATGCAGCATCTTGAACCTGTACTAACGGATTCCATTCTGTTATTTGCTGTGATCATACAAAACGCAAGTGTACACCAGGATCAGAAATTGAATTTCATGCATATCTGATATGAAGAGTTATGTAATGAAATAAATATCAGACAAGCACTATCTTGTGTGTCCAAAGACACCCTCAGCATTCAAACAGATTGCTTTGTTATTTTGAGCTGCTACAGTGCTGCATACTTTATCGCTCAATCCTGTGACTGTGACAGACCTCACCTGCAAAATGAGGCCATGCAGGTTTAACCTTCTGGTGGACACCACAGAGCTGTCCAGTGGTTGTTGGCACTTCAGTAATTGGTTCCTCTCCTCTGGCTCAACTCTGCCCCTCAGTTCCAGCACAACTGAACAGTTGGTGTGCTCACTGAAGCTGTCAGCTTTCAGCAGAAAAAAAGCAATTAAGGGTCCTGACCACTTCTGTTGTATAAAGTCCCATGGTGCCATTGTAGAAGTAGATGCATTAATCTCAATGTCTTGGTCAAACAACAACTAGAAGAATCTCATTCTGCCTATCTAAATTCTCTATATACTTTCAGCTGACGTAAGCATTTTTACAGCAGCATTCAACTGCCTCAAAGCGTCAGCAAGAACTGAAAAACACAACCACTTATCTGATGCAAGATGTGATTGTGTCATTACTACGAATGTTTAACACTGAGAAGATAAGTAAGAGTTAATAGCAAGTGGGTCTGATGAGCTCAACTAACTCTGTGACATTCCAGTCCTGCAACACCAGCCTACAAGGGTGAGTACAAAGATCTCCAAAGCAATGTTCTTCACATACAGCTCACTCACTTGGACTCACTGTGGACTTCCACTACGTTATCGTATCAGTTATACTGCATCATCTCTGACTACAGACACAGGCCTTTCCCTAATAAAACATACCATTAAAAATACCAAGATACACAAAATAATATTCTACAAAATCCCAAGCAGTTTCTATACTGCACAATTAGCAGCAGCCAGAAACATCTAAGGAGGAGAAACTCAATTATCTATACTGTGAAACTGTTAGTAAGTCATAGCCACCTATCCCTCTCCCAAACCATTAGGAAGGTAAACACAAATCAAGCACTGTTTCCAAGATGCTCTTTGGATGTAGCAATCTGTTCAGGTTAACAAAAATATTAATAGTCAGGACGTAGCCACTACAGCAGGAGGGAGCAGCCCTGGGCATGTCTATTTTATTAGCAAATAGTTACACTCTCTTAGAGAGTTCTCCACTGGCAGTTTCCCACTATAGAACAGCAAGAAATTCAGGAAAACATGAAGTAATTTTAAATTATTATGCCTCATACAAAAGAAAAATATTCACTTTCAAATGTAGGCTTTACACAGAATAAACCTTTTAAATACCATTAATTAAACGGAGTGGCTACTCAAGCACTATGAGGTCTATTGTGTAAATACATATTAAGGAGTCCTGAGAGCTGTTTTCATCCAGTGCAGTGACTTCTACAGAGTAGCCTTTTTCACAAAAATTAGTGTCACGCAAACGCTTCTGTTCATATCCTATCCGTTGAAACTTCTGTTGTCCATATTCCGTACAGTCTGAAATGGTGACTAGAAATGGCTGCAAGACATAAATAATTCTTCAAGTAAAATATGTGTAATTATTACTTTCTTAGCCATCAGGTCTTCAGCATCACAGTTCCTTTTCAATGGCACTGAGCAATGTACCATCATTTGTTTTTAAGGTAACTGTTATGTAATTAAGTAAGTTCTGGTATATTCCCATACCTATTACTCAACAGGTAACTCAAGGGTTTAAACCTTAAAAGATTGGGATCGATAATGACCTTGGTACATGGGAAAAGTGAGGGAGAAGAGCCCAGATCTGAATATCACTCACAAGTGATGGACACCAGTGCTCACTGACCAGCAGATTGGGTGAGAGCACGCAGGGGTTTTGGAGAACCTCAGCTACAGTAACGTAACTCACTGCCTCTGAGGAATTGGACTCTGCATCAGGTGAGAATCAAGCCCAGTCTGAGTACACAACTAATAAATCCAAAGTAAATAATAATCCACATATGGGGTTGTAAATGTTGACGATAATAGCTATTTCTGATGGTTTTACAGAGTAACGCATCTCGGCTATGAGATATTCCTTTTTCAAACAATGTACCCATCTGGAAACAGTTCTCCACTACTGCCTACTAAATGCTTTTTCTGTGAAAGAGGCTTCATAAGAATATAATAAAAATAACTTATTCCCTATCATCGGGAGCATAAACAGCACAGCCCCAACGGGAATAGGAGCTAGGCTAACAGAGAAGCTGAATTCATAGTAAATAAATAATGTGATCAAGACCTTTGCATGGTTTTGCATTTCATAGAAAAAAAATCAATTTGCAAGTATTTTATACCTTTGGAATAAAGCTCTTCCTCATTGTGTTGGGGTTTTTTGACAATAAAGTAAATATAAATGTAGATGAGTTCACACAAACATAAATTATCTTTTCTACAACGCTATCATTAAACAAGTTCACAGATTAATATAACCCAGCATCAGTGCAAAAGCCTTGCAATGTGCATTCCATTAGAGCATGAAGTTTATAAAACAGAAGCACTGTTACATGATTAGCAGGCTGTATATAGTTTTATACAGTCCACACAAGATATGGTTCTTCCCTGATCCATATCTATCATACTGGCATGTGTTTTTCACCATATGCACAAAGCAATAACAAGTACAGATGCTATTTAGTATCAGAGCATGTGCACAACTATGTGCATTATCTACCACTGCTGCAGATGAAAAGTATTCCCAGCGAGGATTATACTGCATTGCCCTGGACATGGCTCCTAGCCAGGTAGAGATGATATTTTCTCTTCAAATGAGAGATCTGAAATAATGCCTGAAGCAAGAATCAAACCAGAAGTCAAAATTTTGAAATTCAAGCAAGTAACTCTCTGTCCAACCTGGCAGGCCTAGCTTTGTTTAAATCCACATCAAATTGACACCAACTCTGATGATCTCCATGGGCAGGCGACCGCTGCCAGCTCTCCAAAGCTGCAGGGCCCTGGAAGCGCAGGAGGCTGTACAAGAGCTTGCAGGAGCCTGCAGATGGGCATAAGGGAAGAGAAAACATAAAGACACAGAAAGACACCAGCCTCATGGATGGAAAAGTTTGGACCTCCTGCACTGGAGCATCCTGTGTAGCTCAAGAGGAAATGGGGTTTGGATCAGTTTTGATGAAAGTCACCTGCACACTCACTGCAGGCAACCTCTGAACATTTTCTGCAAGGATGGAGGGCGGTGTTCATCACCTTTAATGTCTTAACTAGAAATCTGATTGTTAAACCTAACTAAAGATATTTAAAACCTGGATTGACTCACTGTTATGTAACATTAAGGGAAATTAGATCTATTTTAGGACTCTGAAAAAGAGGGCAAAACAAATGGTATACGCAAACATGAACCACTACTGCCAAGTCCAACTCCACAGCCTGGACCTCTCCCACCATCAACACACTCACCTGTTATCTGGGAAACAACATGGAAATTTGACTTCCCAGCACAAACTCCTCTAATTCTATTCCTGATGACATTTTCTTGCAGTGATAGATCCTATTTTCACCCTTCCTGCTCCTTTTCTTTAGCATATAAATGCATTACAGTACATTTCGCTCTAAAATAACTTGCTGTTCATCCCACCTCTATTTTACAGTTAATACTGAAGAAACAGAATGCCCTCAGTTGCTGCATTAACCATCTTCTCTGCCTTCTCTACAGTCTCACTGTTCCATGCAAACTGTCCTCTCCAGGTTCCAATGCTATGGGTCACCTTTCACCATCCCACAGACTTCAGCTCTTACTCCTTGCTCACTTCACGCTGAACATCAACCCTCAAGAACTCCCTTTTCATATGTGCATTTCAGTGTCGTTCCTGAGGCGAAATGCACATAATTTCAACTTGTGTCATCCACTGCCAAGCCTCACCCAACATTACTACTTGTCTGAAAGCTCACTAACAGCACTAAGCTCAAATATATTCAGTTTTTATTTTCTATAGTGTTGCAGTGATCCTCACAAAGCATTCAGCTAATAAACTCACAGCCTTGGGTTTATCTGTAAAGTCCTGTTCTCCTCTAACAGCATGGCTTCCACTGCAAGATCAACACTTACCATGTCTTTCCACATACAGTGTTGTGGGGAACCCGACCCCTTTATTTTTAATAGCCTACTGCCATGCTTTGTGTTGCCAAAAAGTTATTTTATCTAAGGGTTTGGGGGTTTTTAATCAATATGGGTTTGATGAGCCCAGGGCTGTGAATTTCAGTCCATATTGAAAGGATGAAACCCAAGAGAGAAAGGACAGGAGCATGTTGTCCACCAAATAAAAGCAGAGAGAAGGAAACCAAGCTGACACTATTCGGGTGACCAGAATTGTGCTCTATGTGAATCCTGACTGAATTCCTTCTAAGTTTTTGTTGTGTGTTGAAAAGAAAATCAAAGTTCTGAACAAGGAGGGGTGAGAAGCAAGCAGCACCTGGCCCAAAAACAGTGCACTTATAGCAAAACATTCATTTTGAAACCATCTGCTTTGCAGCAAAACATGTCTCCTGCAATACAATATGTGAATCAAAGCAGATTATGCCTGGGGTTCACTGCAGAACACGGAACAAAACAAGTTATCCTACAGCAACCTTCCCATCAGACCACAACTGATGCAAGTTCAGGAATGCCAAATAAAAGTGCTGAACAGCATGCCAGGGCTCCACTCACTCCATCCGGCCTTACCTCAGGAAGAGGGACAGATGGTGCCAGTGACTCAGAAGAACGCCAAAAGGCTCTCATCTCACAGCAATAACCTATGTCCCAGCCTTGTGACAGTCTGTCATCCACACAAATGGTATTTTTCAAGGGCATAAGTGTGAACTTGGTGCTAGTAGGAAAACATGACAGGGTGCTTTCACAGATAACTTCTCTTTCTGCGACCTGAGCAAAGATAATTCTATTCTGCAGTTTCACCAGTGTGCTCCTCTGTGTGAGAAGGCTGGGCCTTGGGAAATAATGCTTGGCAACATAAATTATAGCTTAGTGTACTTCTTCTGGCTAACTTAAAATTGTCAAAAACCTTTCCAGGAATAAAAAGCCTCAGGGAAAGCATAAAAGATTTGTGAGCAAGACTTCGTAACTTTAAAGGAAATCAATCCTAACCTTAAAATCTGTAAAAAACCCCCCAACAAATCAGATCCCGCAGATTCTGCTTTTCTGTTTTTTCAATTAATGCAAAATAGAACAAAGCAGTTGTAATTCTGTTCTCTACAGCCTGTTTAATTTTTTTTCCATTTCTGAAGTGTAAAATTCTGATTTCCCATTTCTACTCTAGGGAAAAAAATATTAAATTGCACTTGTACTTCTTTTCCCCAAAACAGCCATTGAGTGAACAAACACAGAGAAGCACTGGCTCCCCATACAGTGGCCAGGACTGATTTAGGACAAAGAAAGAGGGGAAAGAGCTTTGAATTGGTAGACCAAGACCCAGGCAGAAACAAACTGCTGAGAAGGTGTGTGCTAACAACAGCTACTATGATGATTCTCAGAGATACAGTGATGTCATGACATAAGCACGTTAAGCTTCATGGGGAAGAAGCATTTTCTCTTATTAGACAAAACAGCACAGAATGAGACAGTTACATATTGACCCAAACTGCTATTCTGGGGAGTTGTTCAACAATGAAAGTTTTATATTCTACCTGTATGTCCCTTAGTAGTGACACAGATACTTCTACTTTTCCAATCTCAGCTCAGAACACCAAACACTTGGGAGCTTGTCAGTCAGTTTCTATTTGGCCTCCCAACCCCGAGTTGTTTCTCAGAAGACCCATCCTGCTTCACATGTGCCCCAAAGTGTCAATTGGGACAAGAATGTCCCATTCTTTTTGTCCCCATGTGTCAGCCTGAGCGTGAGTTCAAACATCAACTCTGTGCTGGTAGCTCACATAGAGTTTTCTCCAGTGCCCTCCTGTACAACAACTTAAAACTGCAGCCTGTTGCTCTGAAAAATGTCCAGCTAAAACATAGTGTAGCTAGAAGAGGAGATGCTAAACTTGCTACCCTTACCTCCATCCTCAAACCCTGTGGATAACAGAGCTGAGTCATTCATCATATTCAGGCCCAGTGTCATATTCGATTTCAGCTGCTCTCAAGCCCTACAAATCTCATCTCTGTTTACATTCTGCAAATTCTTTTTTCATGGTGTTGCTTAGACAATACAAATGACTGAGAATGTGCTCACCAATCCAGCAAATTATCTTTTTTTTTTCCAAAAAACACAGACGCACGCCTTTTCTATTTTTCAGGGAAGACATCAGTGCTGCAGATGCACGTTTTTTCATCTCAGTCCTCGTGTCTGCTTTCCTAGCCTGTGATTTAATGAAAGATTAAAGACTAGCTTATGAAAGTTCACCACGGCAACTGCTGATGTCACTGGGAACTGGATTCCCAGTTGGGGCTTAAAGAAAGATGAAGATCATATTGATAATTGACAATATTTCTGACATTATTCATCTAGCTAATTAAGCCACAACTCCATGCTACTACGTATGCTCAAAATTGAATGAACAAAAAATGTAGCACCATTAATATGCTTAGCTATTGGTGTTATATAAATTTAGACCCCAGAAATTAACAGTTCATATTTACTCCTTTTCCATTCAGCAGCATCTACTTCATGATGCCATGCCTTTAATTATCCCACTGAAAAAAAATATATACATTATTCCCCACAAAGTGAACCTAAGTGCTGCATTTCACATGTCGTAAAATGAAGCAAGATTTTTATTCAATTGGAAGCACATTTAAGCACTGAAGGAAAGGAGACACACATTACCACCTTGGCCAGCTTTGCCTGTAACCCTTGCCATGTTTACCATCCATTTGAGAAGAGGTAGGTACAAACACAAGAACAAAAAGCATATTCAAAGTCACCAAAGTGTACACTTCATGTACATGTCTGTTCTCCTTTCAGCTTTTTCTGAGGCAAATTACTGCTAAAATGCCTTTATGGTAGTTTGTTGCAACCCAAAAGCAGTGTACTGGTGGGCAGTCAACCCATAGCACGGAGATACCTCCATTAAAGAGAATATCTGCCACAAAACCATAACACTCAGGGATAGAAAATGGGGGGTTGTTCAGGACTTTAGCATATTTCATGAGGAAAAAATGCAATTAGAGGAAGAAGCAAAGGTCCATTACACAGCTTTAAGAAACACTTGCAATGAGTATGCATAGTTATGCTTTATGTATCTATTAAGATTACAAGTATTTGGATTACAGGAATGAGAATGGAGGTAGACAGATCATCTTCTCCCTGCATTTAAGTGAAAGCCGTGAGACCTGGAACTGTGCCTGAGTCCTGGACACACAGCCAAGGGGCTCTACAGTTCTGGTACAGAGTGTGGCTGCCATCCTCAGGGAGGGGCATGAGAGATCATTACAGAAAAAGGATAAGGTCGTCAAAGGGAAGCTCCTAAAAGAAGATGTTTACAGTCACCATATGAAAGGAAAACAATTCATCAAGAAGATCTAACGGGACAGAATAACAACAGGATGAAGAAGAAAAAATACAGTAAGGCTTTCCTTGCATTTTGGAATGCTGCTTAGTTTGATTTCATTCCTACAACTTAAAGTAAGAACACACACGGTCCAAGATGTAACCATGGATCTTCAAATGGATTCATTCTTAACTGGCTTTCATGCAGCTCTCTTTAAAGGCTTATGTGCTTCTTTCATTTGATACTGCATTGATTTTCTCTGGTTTGCTCCTATTGTGGCTACCCTCATCAATTAGTGTGCTATAAATAGAGCAGTCAGATTCCTTTCACTGGTCTCATTAAATTGCACTCCTGCTGAATTTCTGTGGAGAACAGAACTGGATCATACTGATAGAAATAGTATGAAGATGTCCTCGGGTTTTCCAGGGAAAATCAATTGCTCAATATTCCTAACAAAATGCTTTGAAAAGCATGACCCAATGGATCTCAGCTAATGCCCAAAACATATGTAAAACCTTGCTTGCAATTCTGCATATCTAAAACCCCAAAAGATAAAGGGTGAGAAAATATGTGGTTAAGAGGCTCAGCCAGCTCCTCACTAATACATAAGCCCTCATCAATCATAACTATTCTACTGTATCCCCTGAAAAGGAATCGTTGCAGGAAGTATGCAGCTAACCCACATAATTCTTCTGGAAAGCGAAGTAAGGATTTAAGAACACAGTCCCAAGGCATACCTGGTGTCTGTCAAAGACACCATGTAATGGTGGTGCCCTCACTGACTAAAATAGAGGGTAATGATAAAATCTGGTGCTATCATATAGGTTAATTATTGCGGACATGTGACAGCTATGATTTTAAAAATGTCAATCTTTATTTTCTAATGATATGCCAGTATAGCTTTTAAAAAATTTGTTTTAGAGACGACATTTTACTCAATTAGATTGAAAACAGCCATAAAATAGGAAACGGAATTAACTACTTTGAAACGTTTCAAAATCTAATGTGAAGAGCAACTTTTAGGTCCTTCTTCTGCCCTACACCCTGCCTTTTCATAACTATCTTGTCTTCTTTTAACATCCTTTGTGTCCCCTTTTCTCCTTTATTAAGCAGTATCCTTCAAAATCTTTTCTGTCTTCCTCCCAAAATGAAGCTACATTTTCACCATAGGTTCTTCTGCAGGTTGAAAATCCCTGCTGCAAAAGCTGAGTTTATAACTACTGCACTTGAATTACTGAACATATCCAATGTTTCTACATGGACTCACTGGCGTCTGGAGAATAATCTATGGGGGTTTTGTATGAAGATCTGAAAGATCCATTGCAGACTTCATAGGACTGGCTGTACCTTGCAAAGACATTCTGAGAAGACTGCTGGAGGACTACCAGTACTTGATGATTTGCCCTGGATTCTTCATACTTTGCATGGTGGCTTTCAGCCAGAAGATGCAGTGCTCTAAATTATACTTTCAGTCAAATAGATTAGTTTGAGATGTGGGTGCGTCCCAACAAACTCAGAAGCTTTTACAGGTAATAAGGTACGTTCAGTGCAATATCAGGTAAGAACTAATAAAAACTGCAGTTTAAATATATCTTTATGGATGCCCTCTCCTGAATCACAGCAGAACCACTTTCTCCTTCCAGAAAATGTTTTCAATGGTGGAAGTGGCAAAGGGTTGAAAACCAGTTCTTCTCAGAAAGAAAGCCCAACCCCAAAAGATTCTAATAGCTATACCATATCGTTAAGAACCAACTAAAAAGAGCCAGAAAATAACAAACATTTGAAAACACAATCTTTAATCACTGGTTAAAGATTGCATTTTCCAATGGCACTGTGCGTTATTGGAGTTAGTCCTATAAAATAAGGGAGCTGAATACATATTTTATAGCTGAAGCCTAATCTGTGAGGCACAACATAAAAGATAGCCCACAAAAACAAGCAAGCACCTCGGCATAGCCAGAACTGTTCTGGGGGAAAATGCTAACATGAGACTTACTCAGTGTCAGGTGCTGGAGTGATATTAATTTCTTTTGATTGAATGCAAACCTAATTTTTCACAAATAGGACAATATGTTTAGCCACCTCAGATTTCAGTCTATATCCATGTTTGGATATTCATTATATGTAAACAAAACATTAGTGCTCAATCCTTTTTATTACAGAAGACACTGGAAAAGATTACAAACACTATTTTCATATTCCACATAATAAGAAGAGATGTTTTTTAAGAACTCATTCTGATCTTTGCAAAATAGGAAGGTAATGACTGCAGAAATGCTTTTTGAGGGGTGCTGGGTTTTTTTTAATATGTTATTCACATTGGAGTATGATGTTTTAGAAAGATTCATAATTAATTTTTTCTTAAGAAATATAATTTTCTTTATTTGTTATAAATCTGAACTTTCAGTTCCTGAACTACTTTAAATCACCAGCCATGCAGCACTTATTTAAACAGTTATGCCTACTAAAACACATAAGAAAAAAAAAAGATTACACTGTATTGTTTTGGGAAATGAGCACAGAAGGTTTATCACAGGCACTATGTGCACGGGCAGTATGTGCTGAAGACACCAATGCAAAGCCAACTGGGCACAGCCTAATAAGATCACGGAGGATTTAACAGCATCATGGAAAACAAAGGTTAGACTGGTTTCAGAAAATCATTCGAAAAATGATCCAATGTATCCTTATGAGGGAAACCTGAAAGATGTATATATACAAAATGGATTGACAACACAGGTAGTTTGGACACTATTAAAAAAACCTAAATTTAGGCTCTCCAAATAAAGAGGATCCCACTGATTTTCACATCTCACCATTGCCAGTGCCAAACACAAGAAGATTCCAAGGTCCTGATTCCAAATCACTGCTGTTGCAGAAAGTACTCCATCAAACAATTCCTTTCTATGGGTTACTGAGAGTCACACACCAATTCCTGCTTTGGACCCAACAGCACACCGTGAAATAGCAAAGGGTTTTATAGGAGTTGACATTTTGAAATAGAAAAATTAGGATTAATGCCAAGAAATCTGAAGAGCAAGAAGTTGTAGAAAGGTTTCCGAAGAATGTGCCAGGCCTGCCTTCAAGCTTTTAAATTAAACTGTGCGAAGCTCTAGAAAGTATAATGCACAGGATAATCTTGCATTAGCAGGAAGGTGAACTACGATCTTAAAACATGTCTTAGTTCTCAAGCATTACATTTACAACAAATTAGCTTTATTTCTGAGTGACCTAACAAGGAAGACTAGTATTTATTCCCTTCACGACCTTAAAATACTGAAGGAATATTTAGATCTTGGCTGAGAAAAATCACTTTCAAAAATAAATAGATATTTTGAAGCTGAGGAGTGGTCATAACCTTATAATTGTTGAACTGTGGCCTACCAGAGACAACAGGAAGTCAATCACAGTGAGTTAATTGCCTACACTGAATTTGTGCTACAAGCCCTTCTTTTCTCATGTTGGTGCCACCTTAGTATCATTTTAGTTCTTCAGCTAATCAGAGCAATTTAGTCACTATCTTTATTTAATACAGATAGATTTGGTTTCCTGATAAAAAGAAATAAAACAGAAAAGTGGTTAGCATTTGGCAAAAGCTCAAGAAAGAAGCAGTCTGCATACACCAGAAGAATCTTCTCTGTCTTCTTTCTCTTAAGATGTAATAATTTCATTTGGATGTTTTTCACTGTTGACAGAACCGATGGAAAATGTCAACTATGAGCATTTTCATTGTTTCCTACACTATGCATGTCTACTTTGTTGAGTAGAAGAAAACTTCAGATACAAAAAAATTCTTATTTTTCCAGATCATGCCATGTAATTCTACTACATCCTTGGAAGCTCTCAATTTCTCCTACATGGCCCCATGAGCACTGAGTCATGTATAGCAACTAGACCAGCTCCAGTCTGAGGAACTAAAAGGACAGTTTCCTTAACAGCCTCGTGGCTATAGGACTCACTCGGTATGTGAATAGATCAGGCCTCACTCTCCAATGCTGCTTTCCTGAATGATACAAAGAGTAATGGGACCACTGGTTAAAAGGAGATTTGAAGCTGATTGGACGCCAGATGTGGAGAGCACTTGGTCAGTGAGACCAAAAAAGGCTGAGATCTCCTAAGGAGCCTAAGATGAACTTAACATGCCATGCAGTCATCTACGGTGATTGAGGTTTCAGAGGATGCCATCAGAACAGTGAGACAAAAAAACCCACATCAGTGAAGACTAGTACAAAGTAAGGCAATGTTTGTAGGAGTGGAATGAGGAACCGGGGAAGCAGTAGGACAGTGGTAAAGGCTGCTCAGAGCAAAAATGGCAGGAGGAACGAGCAGAAGAGCCTGTGCCAGTTAGATCAAAGTGCCTGAACAAAAGCCAAGATCCCCACAACTAATCACGCCTTGCTTACAGCAAATATCTGCAAAACACTGGCAAAGTGCCCTCTGTCTTTCTTGTGTGGGTTCACATGGAGGACGACAACCTACTGCAGGCAGATACTCCGCTAGCTCCAGTGGCAGTGTTCAGAGGGTGGATATTTAACTCCATTAATCTTCCTTGCAGTTTGCACTAAGCAGAATTTCTGGGGATAAAATAAGAGTTCAGTTTACTGCTTTTTATCATTTGTTTCAGAGGCAGCAGCCCACATGGCATTATCTACATTCAAAGAGCATCTAATGAGAAGCTCCTAATTTAGCCATGCTAGAATTCAGACTCCTGGCTTGGGGGCTCAGGATGAAGACTTCTAAAGTCTTGAATCCTCCTGATCAAAAATTATTGGCAGCTGGACTCTAAATGTATAAAAAGTGACTGAAAATCAGACCATGACCTGTCACAGTGGGCACCCCAAGTTAGAAGACATTTTTAACAGTAATCCTTCAGTGGAATAGCTCTCAGCTGAGGGAAAAAAAAAAGAAAAAGAAAAAAAAGATGGTATCCTCTCATCTTGAAAATGTGTTTGTGAGAATAAATATATTAACATTCCAAAGGCGTTCAACATCTTTTTTTCTATGAGCATCATAAAAGAATCTAGCAGGGAAATTGATTCTTCTGTCTTCAGGTAACAGGTTAATAGCTGGGACCACAGTGACTAATGGTTATGTCTATACAAACATGCCTATTTGTAGCTGAATTTGAGCTATGGTCATCAAGTTCTTTCTTACCCAGCAGGTTAAGCCAATCCAGACAGCAGGTGAGGAGTTAGAAATAACAATCACTTCCAGTTCACCCTGTTTCTACAGTAAATTGATGGTAAACCTTTTTGATGGCCATTTTACAAGTAGCGAAGACCAAATGTAAGCAAACTCTTGCAAACTAACAAGTTCCTAGGAAAATTATCCCATTCTGCTGCTGTTGCTACAGAACATGAGTTGAACTGGTATGAAATTGTGCTGTTTACAAGCACATCCTTCCATTCTCTGGGAGGTCCTGGGCTCAGAGGACTCTAGCATTTACAAACAGCTTAATCCTTTAATGAAAAAAAGAATGAATGAAAATAGCTACATGATTTACTAGACCTCCTGAAAGCAGAAGATACTCCCATCAAAGGCTTGAGTCTGCTACTTTTTAATATTCTCCGAAACACTGTGTGAAATGTCAGGACTCTGTTCTCAAAAACTGGTGGAAAACTCAAGCACTGAACGAGTGGGCTTTGTGGTTTAAAGTTTGGATGCAAAAACATCCAAAGTTCTATTTTGTGACTTGCTGCTCACTGATGCTCACTGCTAGTACTAACTATTCCTTAAGCTCATTATTAACAATCATGCACAGCACAGAGCATGTGAACATGTAATTCTATGAAGTCAAAATACCATTTTCAGAGGTATCCTTGGTTCTAGACATTCCTGTCTTAGGATCTGGACACTGCAACCTGCTGGTTGCATAGATGTAGTCCAGAACGAAGTGGTGAAATTAAAGCACTCTGTGTGCTTGTTTAACTAACCCTGATGTTCAGGCAAGATTCCCAGTAAGATACTGATGGAGTTCACGCTTAGAGAAAAAGGGACTAGGATGTCCTGTCGCTTTCATCACCAGACTGCGCATGGTCTGATGTTTGGTACTTCCACCTTACACTGCTGCAGCAAATCTGGTTGGGGATACTCATACTAACGGCTGTGTAAAAGATGTTTTTGACAGTAATAGTAGCTGCAAGCATGCTGTCTTTGTTTACTTTCTGGTTTTCTTTCATGTTTGCAGTAGTGAGTTTGTTTTAGCCTATGAAGCCTTCCTCTGTTACAAAACAAAAAGACACAGTCAGTTAAAAGACCTGTCTTGTCCCCCACAATACTATTGCTGTTTCTTCCTGTAAACACCCTCACCCCAGAAGAAAAAGTCTTCTGTCTTCCGCAACAATGCTGACTATCCACATATGTTCAGCTGCCAGTTTAAATGTGTATCATCTCCTTTTCACCAGCTTTTTAACTAGAGGAAAAGTATTCACATTCAGCTACCAATAACTACGCACTTTTGAAAACATTTTGAGGTACAGCCTGCCCGAGTGACAACCTGAAAAAAAAAATCTGTCACGCCTGCAACTACTATTATGCACTAATAGAAGTCAAGTCTTTAAGAAGCAGTTAGTGGTCCAGGTTTTAAAATACTAAATATTAGTGAATCAGTTGAAGTGCTTCATGAATATCCACAATGTCCCATTTTGCAAAACTCACTTATAATTACCCCAAAGCTGTCTGTCAGAGTTAATAATAGCCCCAACTTTCAATACCATTTCAAATTGAATTTTCAGTCTTTGAAACTGTTTTTACCTGCTTTGTGAAAACAACACTTGTCCTGATACTTTGGTGGGCGGGGGTGATGGGGAGAAGTCCAGATAAGGCTTATATAAAAAAAAAAGATTATTAGAAAGAAAATAATCATAGCCACAACCTCCTCCCTCCTTCTGCCCAAGTGTTCTCAGCTTGGTGATTTGGCAGAAGGGGCCATGGGAGTGCCAGGAGCAGTAAAAGGAAGGTTTTAAAAAGGGGGAAGGGGTGAAATATACTCTTGATTTAATTATGTCACACTAAAAGTCCACCTAGCCCTTAACAGAGGCCAAAAATAAGAGCCTAGAGTAGCTACAACTTGGATAGCATATGTGATTATTTCCACTCAGCATTCACCTCATTTCCAGCTATGTACAGCCCAAGGAATTCTGAACTTTGATGCTATTTTTACATATTTAGTAATCCTCAGTTCATTCCTCTTTCACAAACTTAAGCATTTTCCCTAAACACG
Organism: Neopelma chrysocephalum; assembly: GCF_003984885.1. Lineage (NCBI taxonomy): Eukaryota > Metazoa > Chordata > Aves > Passeriformes > Pipridae > Neopelma > Neopelma chrysocephalum. The sequence continues at coordinate 29,433,601 of NW_020897691.1, forward strand.
ACTAAACTTTAAGCACCCAGAATTTCCCAATGCATAGAGTACCACAAATTACCCAGATATTGTACAAAGAATTACCATGTCTTAGAAAGAGACAGTCCTCTTCCTAGTATGCCCCAATGATGCCCATTTCTTAAAATGGAGATAACAAATAACATCTACAGTCCATTCTCTCCAGCCACTCATGATCTTGTTTGTATCCTGATCTCACCTCATTAGGGACCCTGCTTTAAGCAGGAAGTAGGATTTGCTGATCTCCTGAGGTCTTCTCCAACCTGAATTATCCTGTGACTCTAAGGTTTGCTTTATAGATTCCTCCTGTACTTTCCCTCTACAGTTTTTCTTCTTCCACTTAGATGAATCCCAGCCAACTTATTTGTTCCTTATACAGAAACCAGCCCACACTTTCTGGGGGGTTTTTGTCCTTCTTCATTTCTACAATAGTCTTTCTGATACATAAAAATAGAAGCCTCCCCAACATTCAAGATGGAAGTGATGGCACAGATTTTTGTAGTGACTTCACTGTGCTCCCCCGCTCTCTATTCAATTCCTTACAATTCTTTGCATTTGATCTGCTTTTTTGAACAACATCCTGTATTGAGATGATATTTTTATACAGCTATTTATCAGACCATAACATCAAGTTGTCAATCTTGTGTGGTAAGAGCTCAGAGTTCATCACTGTCTACGGAAAGTTAGGACTGGTTTTCTTCTGAGCTCTCAAGAGTTCACTTTCTGTGGGAAACATAGCTGAAGCACAGAGATTGCAATCTCTTGCTGGTTAAACAGGTAAAATTTTGTTAAGTTTTTGAAAGGGACATATTCAGGGCACTTGGGTATTAAAGCACACAATGCTGTAACACTCCCTGCTTTCAGAACCCATTTGCTGAGTAACATGAGCTTCTTCATGAGCCCGACATTAGTACTCGGCTACAGAAACCAATGAATGGGGAGAAGTGGGCACCTAAAGACTGGAATTCACAAACATCCACACACTGAGCATGCTGGAGAGAGCCAACACAAAGTGCTAAAGTCAAGGCATGGGTTTCAGTCTCAGCTCTCAAAACCTTTTCCTTCTGCTCAGGGTTCACAACTCTAAGCAATTAGATACTCCTAGGCACCTAATGTAGACAGATCCTTCTCAGAATATAGAGAGTATTACATGTTTCTTATTCTTCACTAGGGAAGATGCAGGAGCTCTAAGTGCAAATCCTCCTTCTCGCTGATGAGAAGCAACATAAATGGTGTAGCCACAAGTGTCTGCAGGGAAGAGTATTGTTCTTTTTTTCCCAAAGCACATAGCCAGTGTATGAGCTAGGATTGGAGCATCAAGAGTCCCAGCCAAGCGCCTCAACCTCCACATCAAGTTTTTTCTCCTTGGCTAGCAAAACCATTTCATCTAAAAATCAGCACTGACCTACACTGAACCAACTATTTGGTACAACATTGTGGTGATGGATATGCTGTCAATTCACATCAGATTACAGATAATCACTGTCCTTTAACATAAAAAATTCCATGGCCAAAAGTCTCTTTTTCCTGAAGACAACTACGTAAGAAGAGTTTTTCTAATTTATGAATAAGTTTTGGGTATGATTCTTCGCATACTCCCATTTAACATACATATGCAGATAAAGCATATAGCAGAACTCATCTTCAATAGAAAACTTTATATATTTACTTATCTTAATTTCAAAAGCAATTTCCTAAACAATATGCCATAGTGAAAAGCCAAAAAATGCCACAGCTTGTAATGTCTTTGGTACATAATATATTGAGTATTCTCCTCACCACGGAAGCTAAACAAATATAATGCAAATTTAGTAGATTTCATTCAGGAGGCAAATGGATTTGGTTAACATCAAATTCAGCTGTCACTAATCCCACTTTCACTGTCCCTTTTCACCCAAGTAACACAAATATTTAAATTCTCCAAATGGTAAAGTTCAGCATCTTTAGCCCTGTTAAATCTTATAAGCCAAAGTAAATTTTATTTCTCTGATTAAACAGAGAGTATTTACGAAGGTCATAGTGTGTGTGAGTTGTTCTTATACTTTTTCATACTGCCTGATTAAGCACTTTTTACTTTGACATCATTCAGAATTATGTTTTCTGCTATGCATTTTCTCCAAAATAAAAGAAAAGGCAGTCCCTGCTGAAGGTAAAGGAATATAACATTTGAGGCAAGGAAACTTGCAAGAATGTGCAAACAGACCCATACTTTGCCCAGGGTCTCTCTGTACCACCTTTCCACCATGCTTTCCTCTTAATTCCTTCCTGATCACAGGAAGTGCGGTTCTCCCTCCAAGATGCTCAGTACAATTGCCTTTAGGCCTTCCCATTGATTCTAATATATCTTTACACAGAAAAATGTGTAAGTAAGAGAAAAGAAAAGAAAAAGGAAAGGGAAAGGAAAGAAGGGGGAGGGGAGGGGAGGGGAGGGGAGAGGAGAGGAGAGGAACCTAAATATAAACAACCCATCTAGTATAACTACTGAGAATGGATCACTAGAGAGTCAATCAATTTTGATACCATAAGAATGGTAGCCCTCATTCCTTCAGTGGTTCTCCACAGAAAATTGATCACTGCATTATGAGAGCCCAACTAATCAATTTCTTCAAAATACTTGTTGCAAAAGGCCCTGTGAAAGTACTTTTACTTTGTAAAAGTACATGTCCTAATCTATGACAGGTAACAACACTTGTCATAGATTAGCATAGATTCCTCGAGCATTAGAACAGTTTAATTCTCATTTGCCATTTCAATGCCTTTTCCTTCTCTCTTCTGGAGTATTTCATGCCCACTTTTACATCTCTGGAGTCAACAGAACTGAAGACATTGGCCACAAACTGTTGCTGTGGGTGCTGGCCACCATCAGACTTGGGATACTCGAACATACAGAGCTGGGGGCATGGGCAAACTAAGTAAGCCAATGGACTCCTCCCCAGTTCAGTCATGAACCAATCAAGAGTAAGAGAATGCAGAGTCACAGAGCCCACCTGAAGTTTGGTAGGTCATCTGTCATATTTTCACATGCAGTTATCCACTGCAACTCTCCACAAAATAACCATCTCCGAGTAATGCCCAAGAAGAAACACCACCATTTGAAAACAAAGACTCCTAAAGCGTTAATTCATGTTCTAAACCAGAAAACAATTGCTAACTTTGAAAAAAAAAAGCACAAAAAAGAAAACAACTTTGAAAGCAATAAAAGGAAATGCCGCAGTACTAGAACACAGATCTCACTGCTGCCTTCTAATGTAGTTGTCAAGACAATGGAATCATACTGTTGCATAAGAAAACACAAGAAAATGAAAATTGACATCTTTGTCTCATGACTGCCACTACCCTTCTGGTGCAACAGCAGGCTGAATACTGGTTAAACCATTTCATCAGTTAGATCAAAACTCCATACTACTGCTAAGCAAGTTTCTTCAAAAATAGCACTGTCAAAATGAAGAAAGTTCAAAAATAAGGCTGTTATTTTGCTTTGTGAGTAATAAAAACGTATAAATGATAGAAAAATCACAGAAAAGGAATATTTGTCCTTGTAAAAGTGAGGCACACTGCCACAGGAGTGAATTACAGGTATTTTTAACACAGCAACTCAAGCTTGCGCAGAAAACTACCACCTTGATAATTTTAGTTTTTCATTTTAATAAGCATAAAATATCTTAGGAGACAGACGAGAGTTATGTAGTATCCTTTCCACCAATGTGCCTGTGCCATGTAAAGTGCATTTGCAAAGAGCTGAAAGAATTTTAAATCACTGTATACTCAGTCCCAGAAGCTGCTTCTCAGATTAATCTTGACCCAGAAAAAGAGTCGAGCACATGCTGAACTTTGAGTAAATAAATAGTCCCAGCTAACTGTCTGATCACAGGGCCCCATACTTTCTTGACAAATTACGTAGTGCCTGTCTCCAAAGGAATCAATGAAATAAAAACAACCTGGCGTGGCAGCAGCAACTGATATTTCATTAGCCCTGTGCATAATTACAAGATAAACTGATTACTTCTAACTTGCTGCTGCAGAAGCTACTGTCTGACTTTATGGGAAGCCAGTCACTTCGGAATAAAGACCAAAAAGTTTCCTCTTATTTATAGGAAAGAGAGAGCCTACACATCAGGAGTTACTGCAGTTAGCTGACTGAGTTCATTCTTTACCTTGTGCCACAGTAGCTTGCCTGTTCACCCATACCTTAAGGTGCTAATAGCCTTGCTATTCAGAAGTTCTTGGATTTTTGGGTTTTTTAGCCACCTAGATTTGTAATGAACTGCAAAATGAAGGAGAATTATGAAAAGAAAAGAATAATGTTACCTGAAGGCCCTCTATGGCTAATCTAAGCATGCTTGGTGTGAGTTTGGAGGCCTGCTTGAAGGTGAAGTTGCTCCAGTCTATAATCAAAACAAATCCATTCACTTGAAGCTCGGGGTCTTCTATCATGGCTTCTAAAGAAAGAAGTATGGCGCGCAAAATATCCACCAGCGTGTACCTGAGAATGTGAAGGGGAGATTCTGTTAGGAAAGGAGCAACAACCACAGAGGTGGAGAAGTTCTGAGCATTCTCCCCTTGTCAGAAGTTTAAATCAAAGGAGAGCAAATGTATCCTCAGAAGTCATTGGTACATAAAGCTCAGAAAGCCTCAAAAGCTTAATTAGTTGAACTCATCTTCTGGAACAGGATTATGTATATCTAGATCATCAGCCAACCAGAACAAACTACAAGAATATAACACATCAAATGCAAATTTGAACTTTTCTGTAGTCTCCTAAGCCGCTTTAGTATCTTTACATTTTATTACGCCTGTACAAGCATTTCTATGCAAATTGTATTTTTGTAAAATCATAATGATACCAAAACTTGATTCTAATACCAGAGGCCTAGACCCAAAGATTCCTCCTATATTTTTGCAAGTGAATAACAGCTGCTACAAAATTATCAGCTAAAAAAGAGATTTCCACATGTTCCCCTTATCCCTCTCTCTGTGTAATGTTTTATCTTAAATCCACAACTACAGAAGGCTAATTTCTCAAGGATCTTGAAAGCAGAAAGTAACACACTAGGGCTTTGAGGTGGTTCTGGGTAAGGGCAACAGCAACCTTTTAAGAGTCACTTAACTGCTTCCAGAGTACTAAGTATGTTGTATACCCAAATTTTGTGGTTACAGAAGAAAGTTTGGAACATGGTATTCATCAGTTCCAGCATTGTCTGTGATAAACTTGGGTTTAAAAGATGCCCCCTACAGTATGTTTTACATATATGCACATAAACTTTTCTTAGATCAATGACTTCATAAAAGAAGATATAACTGTATATTACTAAGCCCTGCTGAGTGTAATCTTTCTTTTTGGAAGCTAAGCCACCTAACAGAGTCGCTGAATAGCTTAAATATATGCAAGCAATGTCATCTTTAGACTGCCATATAATAGAGTTATTAATCAACTGGTAGTTTAGCTTATTGGATTTTTTTAAAATAAGGTGAAACACCAGAATTATCTGGGCTTTTTTTTTTCCTGGGCTAACTATGTTTTATACATAAAATTTTTTTTTAATTAACATTTTTTACAAGGGCATGTAGTAATAAAACAAGGGAGAATGGCTTTAAGCGGAAAAAGAGTATATTTAGACTAGATATTAGAAAGAAATTCTTTACTGTGAAAGTGGTGAGACACTCGAACAGTTGCCCAGAGAAGCTGTGGATACCCCACGCCTGGCAGTGTTCAAGGCCAGGCTGGATGGGGCTTTGAGCAACCTGGTCTAGCAGAAGGTGCCCCTGCCCATTGCATGGGGGTTGGAACTTGATAATCTTTAAGGTCCTTCCAACCCAAACCATTCTATAATTCTCGGATCTTACCAAAACAGACATCAATTTTCCGGTCCCAACACAGTATCAAATGAGGCATAAGAAATTTAAACCAGAAAAATATCAGATAAACAAATATTCCAGAAACAAAAGAGTGAAATCTTCAGCATTTGTGAAGATATTTTTAAACAAGGCCCTTTAAATGTTTCTCATGATGGTATCAAACAGAGTTTTCAAAATTGTGAGTCCCCAGAGAATTCTTCATTATACTGCATATGTAGCAAAGAGCATTAAATTATACTGAATTCTACTTGCTTTAATACAATTAGTACTCTGTTCTGCTGTGGGCATAGCTGTATTTTGAAAGTATCTGCAAAAAGGAAATAATACAAATGAAATTAATCTGTTGTAGCTGACTCCTTGCATCTTTCCATCTTTGTTTTTTTTAGCCAACTAAAACTCAGTGAACTTCCCAGCTATGCATTCACAGGAAAGGAACTAAAAAAGGACTCTCCTAATGTCAGAACACGAGTAAGTGTGTTTTCCCCAGAAATCATTAGCGGAAGCACTGTTTTAAAAAATTCTTCTCTTCATTTTGGAGACCCTTATTTTGTTTTGAATTTGGTTTAATTAACTGGGATAAAATTTTTCATAGTCACTCCTCTCCTTCACACTATTCTGAGATTTAACTTTTTTCTAATGCTTTACTTTTCTGAGATCTAAGGTTTAGAGGAATTTTGGCATCCTCCCTCTTTTTTGTTCACGTTTTTTTCAACTAAGAGAAGAAACAGCACAAAAAAATTGTCTGTAATTTCCCTATAGAAATCATCAAAACACTAAAAATCTCTATTTCCTTTTGGCAGGGGAAAAAAAAAGAAAGAAAAAAGAAAAAAAAATAAAGACCATTTCTGCAAATGAAATTTTATCCAAGGAGAAAAAAGGACATGCCTTACAACCAGTTTCAAAGAAATCTTTAAAACTTTCAATCTTTAACACTGTTAGTGCAATTTGATCATCAAGGAACTGCTGGATCAGTTTTTGCAGCAGGCACAGTGCCACATGCCTAGAGCGCTCTGCCTGCCCTGGGCAAACCTGAACGAGGGCGAGGGCGCAGGGGCTGGTGTGGGAGGGCCAACAATTCAGGCATGGCATTGCTGATGCTCGCCTTCTCCCCAGGCAGAGCAGCTCCCCGCAAGCCCAGCTGCTGGGGAAAATGCCACCATCACTGCAAAGGCCTCTGAATAAGCCAACAAACACCCTTAGTTACACAGTGCGAAAGCAACCTGAAATAATTCTTATGGACTCTTTCCCAAACTAGTTTGTGCATGTATAACGGGACATTTAGGGAGTGTTTGGCAACATGAAAAACTACAGATAGTTGTAGTGGCACCAAAAGCCCTTAGCTTGCCTAGTGCATCTGCAGATCAGTCTACCTATCCAGTACAACACTGGTGAACAGACAGTGGAGGGCACCTAATCAACATGGGTACTAAAAATCCCCTCTGTGACATGCACTTGTACAACTGCCAGCATCAGAAATAAAACACACAGCCTGAGGGAAGGAGGTTTACAGAGTCATGTTTGGGGTTGGAGCTGGGTTCCGAGTGTGGCCAACTGCCTTTAAACTCCTGGCTACTTCCACAAGGTGGTGTAAGTCTCAGAATTTTTTTTTTTTTTAATGCTTCACAAAATTAGAAGGAGTTACACCATGTAAGAGGCCTTCCTAGAGGAAATGCTGAACTGAGAAGGAAATTACAGTGGGTGAAACACCAAGAGAGCAGCTAATGCCTCAATCCAAGGAAGATCTCCAATGAGAACTCATACAAGAAACAGACATTAGAAATGTTCAGATCCTAAAATTAGCCTCAACCCTACTTGACATTTATGCTGCCTCATTCAAAAGATCTCGTTCTCCAGGAGAAGAGTTCTGCAAAGCAGAAGGCTGCTACAAGAGCCCTACATTCAGTTCAGGAAGAAGGGTCCCAAGGCCCTGATGTATGTCTCTAATGTTTTCCCTAAGGAGTTCAAGAAGACATCACATACCTTGGATTAATGGCTTCCTAGTGGCACAAGGCTGCTAAAAATCTGGTGCATCAGACATAATGATTCTTTGTTTATGAGGCCAATCAGGTCTCTAAGACTGGACATAAAATGCTTTTCTTATGTGTACATAAGAAATAAATACATAGATGTATACATGTAAACAAAAACACACCTAATTATGTCTTGAATTAATTCAAGATAATGGGAAAACTGTCAGGCATCAATGCGACCAGGATTTCAGCCACCACAGAGAGTAAATAATAGTCACAGGGCTGGGTCTCCACAAATCTATGGCATATTCACCATCACTGTAACTCCTATTGCAGGTTTGCTTAGTGTAAAAAATACAGTTCACAAGTATCAAGTATGGCCAGTCTTCGCGAACGAAGATTTGGGAAAGGTCTTTTACCTTTCAAGCCTGCGCAATGGACGACGATATTTGTGTTTACTTCCTGAAAACTGACATTAGTTCTGAAGAAAACAGGTCTAGCTAAAAGCAAGCAAGAAAGCTTCCTGCCAGAGGGAGGTATCTAAAGTACTCTTTAAGTCTAAAAAGCCACATCAGGAGTATACAGGGACATGTCACTAACAATCTAGCTTCCCACCTCAAATACCCTTCAGGGCAAGTAGTTGAAGATCAGAGCTATTCTTCATTCTATAATGGATATCTTGTACTGGTTTCAATACCTTACATAAGTACAGTACAGAACACCAGAAAGACAGACAAAGCCATTAGTGGGTATTTAAAGCAGGTTTTACTGTGGACACATGCTGAGACAAGCCAGAAATGTAAACCTGGTGTGATAGATGAAATCTTAGGTGGTGCAAATGGCAAGCTGAGTATTGAAAATATCAGCTGAACATCCCAAGCAAACAAAACATGATTGAAGAAACTGCATGGAAGCTTTCACACAGCACAGTTATTTGCATACAGAGACATCTTTAATCCACTCCATTCCCATGTTGTCCAGCATTTCACCTCACTTCTACTACTGTTCATGTCAGAACTAGAATGCATAGACTCTGCCGTAAAATACACTCCACCCTTGGCTGGACTTTTGGGAAATTAAAATCCTATGTAAAGAGATATTGGATCGTGTTGCTAAAACTTTTATTCTACACTGAAATTACTTTCAGATATAGAAATGTGATGAAAACAGGATAAGCTAGTGAGTGTGAAATAAATTTGGTCCAAGACAGCTTTGACTGCCTTTCTATTTCAAAGAAAAAAAAGAAAAAAAAATCAACCTATTTGCCTTAAATTTGAAGAAACTATAGTGCACAGTCTGAGGGGAAGATGGTATTGTTTTATTCTTACCAATCCGTGTTAAATAACAGCAAGGGAACAGTTAGCCACTCATTTTACCCTGGCCTCAGTTTTACAACGACTGCTCTGGTGCTGTCAGGTATGTAGGGTGTGCTGGGCCTGATTGGCTGCAGTATATGCTCTGTAGTAGCCTGAAGTTAGATAGTGAAGAAATAAATCCTTATTTATTTATGGCTAAATCTATTTGCGTTCACTTGTTTAAACAGACTCTTATGGGACATACTGTAGTTAGCAAAGTATTACTAATTCCTAGGATAATCAGGAACTCATAGTTAATTTAAATATATTTCATTCCATCTATTTATAAAACCATGCTTAATTTGATGGGGACCTTAGACATATTTTTTAGCCCAGTTATTAATGTGAATAAAAAATGCTGGAAATATGTTATCACATATATAATGCACTCTTAATGTTCCTTTTTTATGTGCATCCCAGCTCGAGTTCAAGTGAAGTAGGGAGTGGTGTGCAAGACACAGTCTGCTACTTCTTGAAATTTTTCATTCAGGTTGACTTTAAAGCAATGGAGCCTGGGAAGGCTTGACAAGTTAATAGTGATACTGACAATGATTCTTTCAAATGCTTCGGGATGGCTACCATTTCTACCAAAACAGCTATAGAGCTTCCTAAGGAAATGCCTCACTGGGGTCTTTATTTGTCAAGAACAGAAGACCTCAAACAACTAACTGAGCATCCCATTTTCTCATAATTTACCAGTGGTGGTAATTTCCCCTTTATAGAAAAGAAAAGTTATTTGAGAATTTTTTGTGGGACATGCACAAAGTGTTTCCAAGGATTTCTGGGGGAAACAGGCTGGCAGATGCTGCTATCAGCTCTTGGTAGTACTTCACTATGATCTTTCACCTTTACCTTTCAGTTATGTGATCTATGCATCCTCTTCCATGCATTCACTGTGGTCTCCACCAGGCCAACATAAAGAGAAGAGACAGGCAGAATGCAGGGTACAGATGTCTCACGTCAAATTCAGCTGTGTCAGCTGTTTTCAGTACTTCATGTTCTTGATGATGAGTGGCATCAACCATATCATCTGTTTAACCATATTCTGGTTCCAGTCAGCTCACTTTTGCACTGAATAACAGATAATCTGATTTAGCAGAGACGCCCTACTGTCTCTTCTGCTGTTTGTCATCTTCTCCATGACAGAAAGAAATTTTTAAGTTATTTTGAGAATTAAAACTGAATGGCATGAATCTGTTTCTCAGGATATGAACTGTTAACTAGAAGAGATAGATAGTAAGTCTTCTTCAGTTAAATTTGAGTCATGTGTCTCTTGAAGGTCCCAAACATATAAAGAATACACAATTTGTATTTTAAGCTCATCACCACTTGGAAAAGAAGTTTCTGTCAAATGAGCTCTTGTGCCACTGTGATTTAAAAGAGAAAGTTGGTCAAGTCTCTGAGACATCATCTCATTTCTAACCTACTGCTCTGGCTTAATATTTTTAGAATTTCATCAAAATAAGAGCCCTCAAAATACACAAAGGAGTACCTAGAAATGATGCCTCACATCTCCTGGGTTTGTCAGTCTGGATCCACACTGAATGCTGAAAAAAGATGGGGGATTGAAAATTCTGCTTAAATAGGGGCAGCATGCCCTGGGAGCCCTTATTTTAAAAACAAAAAGCATCACCCGTGTTACAAAAATGCATAAAGAAATAGAATTTTTTTCAAATATTTTACCAAATTAGCTTTTAGATTCAGATTTAATACCATTCACTATGCCTTATGTCAGCCAAGTCCCCAAATCTTCGTTCGTGAAGCCTAGCCATGATGATGTCAGCCAAGTGTCTATCAGTCACAGCCACAGATATCAGTCACAGCCACAGATGAAGATTCAGCTGATCTAAATTTTACATTAGCATTGATCAAAAAGATCCCCAGCCAAAACACCTACAGCCTAAATACAAGTGATAATAGGTAGATACGGATACCTGGGGGAAAACTAGGAAACAATAAGACAGCATCAGTCAGCAGGAGCAACTGTAGAAAAAATGACAGTGCTTGCACTCGTTAGTAATTATCATTTTAAAGATATAAGTTCCAAACAAAAACTGACTGTGCTAAACAGCTATTTTGTTACTGTTAATATGTTACTATTGTTAGCATTGCTATTTATTTTGTCACACTGCCTCTGTCAGACCTTGAAAAATACCTTGACAATTTACCTGCGGTTTATTGTGACCTGAGGAGCACACTGGCCTTCTAATAGCTACAGAACTTAAATTTTCATTTAACAGGAGGAAAAGAAAAGTTCCTAGCACTTCTGCACATGAAAACATAGTTTTAAAAGCAAACCAGTGGACTCCATCTTTGCCCTGCTGTAAATCATCTGACACAAGAGCAGAGCCCATGGTAATGAGTGCAGAGGATTTCCATATTCACTGAGGATGGTGTGAGCTGACTGGGTCACTGTGACACTGCCAGGAACTAGGTATCATTGCACTCTTCTAATGTACTTTCTAGGAAAAATACTGAGATAATTAATGCCGGAAAGATTACAAATACATAGCACCGAAATAGACTGCTTTTCCTGGGGAATGGGTGTACAGGTGCCATGAAACATACAGAACATCATGCATGACAATGGATCCCTTGTAGCTGAGGGTTGAAGTTAATTGCACCATTAACTCAAAAAAACTTCACCAGCTGGACGCATTAAGAAAAGGGGAGTCTTCAAATGCATGTAGACACCCACAAGCCAAATGTAGTTATGAATCAACAACCTGGAAGCTAATAGGGAAAGCTGATCCCTCCCAGAGTGCTAGCCAGCTTCCTGGCAGGAAAGGCACCCATCTTCATTTTCCCCATAGTACAGACAGGGTGGAGAGTTAGGCTGGGTCCCATTGCAAAGCTGCTGGGCTACTCAGTTCATTATCTTTCACCTTCCTTTTTTTGTTTTTTTTGTTTTAAATACATGTCAGATTTGGTTGTTCAGATGGTAGGACATCTGGTACAGTTTTCAGGGCCTGCTTTAATTTAATGATTTAACATCTAGTACACAGGCTTGTTTTACCATAGGAATTTTTTGCCTCCCACGCTTTTCTTTCTAATTGGAACTATATAAACCATAAGCTGCCGGTGCTATGTAAATCATCTATAGTATGTCTGCAATTCATTTAAATAACAAATTGGAACTTTTTATTTCTAATTGTCACATCCTGACCATAATAAGCCGCACATATGATAAACGTGCTGTGATCTATTAACTTAGTTTATGAAGCATACAAAGAGGGCCTAACAAGACAGGTTTCAATAAGTAATCCTCCCATTGTTCCTGTAAGAAGAACATCGGGTTATGTACTGCAAGATCTCAAGTCAGTTAAGGCATAAGCATGAGACATACTGCATATCAGCCCTAGTATAAGTTCCATACACAGTGCTCCCCTGGTTCAGCCACTGAACATCACATAATGGAAGACACTAAATTAATCAGAAAAGAAAATGACCTAGCTCCATTCCCAGATGTGTCACTGACTTGAAGCAAGCCACTCCCCCCAGCTGGGCTTCAGCTCTCCCTGCTTTGTCTGAGTGGTCTATCTGAAAACAAATCCCTTATCCTGGTGGAGAGGCGTGCCATGGGCATGCAGTGCTGAAAAGCAATAGGCACCCAATTGCAAACATGGCCATTATGTACTCTGGTGTGCCCCAGCCACTTCACTGTCATAGTATAAAGAATATTAATTGTACCACTAAGATTTCATGAAAAAATCACAATAAACTTATTGCTCTGTCAGCTGATGTCATGTACTTTAAATATCAGCACATTCAACATCATTCTTTTCAAATGACAATTATTATTTTAAATGCTACTTAATCTCTGCACTTGAATTCTTGGTGTTCTTTTGACTTGGATCAAGTCAAGTGACGATATGACAAGTGCCACATAAAGCTTTAGGATTTTTTTTCATTAACAAGAAACAACACTACCTTTAACAAGGGAACTTCTTCATCACAGACATATGACTTCATAAAAAAGTCCTAACCATCCATTTCTTTATTAATTCTTCCTTCAAAGATTTTTAAGAGTTTGTGGAGTTGTTTTTAATATTAAGAGTTTACTGATCCTTATGTGGGAAATGAAGACTGCTCAGCAAGTCCTTAGCCTCATCACCAGTGTTCCTCACTCAGCTTTTTTGCTCCATCTGCTAGAAAACCAATGCAGAAAAAAGACACAGGCCCCAGCTCTGCATATGTTTATCCACCTTTTCCAGTTGTTACCCTGGCTGTGGGCAGTTTTAATTTGTGCCAAACAGCTTTCTCCTAGTCCCTGGACTTGATTCATGGATGAGAAAGGGCCAGGAAACTTCTCCCATACGCAGTGTGGATGTGACTGCCACATTTGGAGAGGAGGAAAACCAAGGTGGGCCAGCAGCTCTCTGGGCGGAGACCCATCCCTAACTGTACACCAACTGGTGCAGGGAGCTGTGGGAATGCTCCCTGCAATGGCTATCCACGCAGCCTGCAAGAGGACAGCTAAAGAAACACCTAAAGGGCAAGCTTAAGCATGCCTATCCTCAAAATTTTGTTCTTTCTATCCACTCTTCTAGCTGCTTGTGTCCTCCCCATGTTTCAAAGTAGCTGAGCTTAAGATACGATGACTGTGTTGACCATACAAAAGATGGCAACTAGCAAGATTTTAATTTTTTTCACTAAGAAATGCTTCAGATCCTAAAGTTGCCCTCAGGTTGGGAGCTGAGGGAAACAATGCAGTGCTCACAGGAGCAGGTTTTAGAGAGCTCACTCTTAATGGATTCCTTCATTTACATGTACTGAAATCAAGCAGGTTTTGTGAATATAATTTTAGATCGCAGGAGAAACTGAGCATGACACCCAATGACGTATTTAGAATAAACAAATAGTGTCACATAGTATCAAGCTGACAGCTTAAAAGGGCCTTGATGGGAATCAGCTCTTGGGTCAGCCTACTAAGTCATCTTCAGGCTACAGTAGTCCCAAAAAGGATCAGGAAGTGTTCTAGGGACTCCACTAGTCACTTTGAATTTGCTACCAAAGCTTTGTGTGCTTGGATCATATTATGCAGGGAATTGACACTTGGAGCAGCATGAGTGGGAAATGAAGTAGTTACAGCAACTTCCATTCTGGCATTTCCAGGAGGCTCAGGAAGAGCTTTCTTTAGCTGAGGGTAAGGATTTGGAGCCTCAGCTTCCTGCACGGGCAAACTTTTCAGCTCATGATGGATACTCCTGTTTTACACACAGCCAGCATCGCCCACTTTCTCCTATGGCACCTGAGCAACTCTGTGAGTGATGAAACAGAAAGACCAACCCAGAGAGTGCAACTAGCCTTTGTCTGGAGGATGAGCACATCATCTACCATGCCAGCTCACTTCAGCTAAGGGGAGGCAGAAGGATGTAAACCTCCTATCAGACAGCTGAAAAGAGCATCCAAGCAGTTTCTACGTCCCTCTCAGAATTTACACCCCAAAGGATGACCTGGTTGAAAAGGCCCTATCCACAAAACACATTTCTTCTTTCTTCTCTCTCTCTGCCTCCCAGGCTGCTCCCCGTCCCAATGTGGGCAGCGCTGGGTGTATCCCTGCTGCCCACTCTCTCTCCCTCTGCTCTGGCACAGCTTTCCCATGCATTTCCCGGCGGAAGATGGGATTAAGGCAGGCGGGTGGCTCTGCTTTTACCTGCTCTGGTCCCAGTTGGCTGCAAAAAGGACGAGGATCTTCCTGCCGTAGTGGTCCAGGTTGGCCAGCCCACCGGGGAAACCATCCTTCAGTGCCTGCTTGATGCCCGGGTCTGTGGCCTTGAAGCTCTTGAACATGTCCAGGTTCTGCTGGCGATATTCAAAGTACTGGGCCAGGAGCCGAAACGCCTCGAAGTGCTGAAACTTCCTGGCCCGCAGGAACCGCAGGATGAAGGCATCGTCGGTGCGCAGGAAGCCGATGTCCGGCCGGGTGATGACCATGTCCCGCACCTCCTGGATGTCCTGGTGCAGGGTGTCAGGGTTCTCGTTCAGCTCCAGCCGGGCTTTCTCCAGAGTCTCCGGGGAGAGACCTGCCTGCAAATGAGTCATGGCGCTGCCCTCCTCCTCGGCTGTGCTGCCTGCGCTCCTCAGCCTCCCGGGCGCTTGTCCCCCGGAGGCGGGATGCCCCGGCACGGCCGGCCGCCGCTCCCCCGCCCCGCTGGGCCTCGCCCCGTCGCTCCCCGGCCCCGCCGCTGCTGCCAGTCCGGCCGCTGAGCTGCGAGCGGCTCCCAGGCAGCCGGGTCCCGGGGGGACCTGGCACCGACACTGCCCCTGGGCTGCTGGCGGAGGCGCGTTATCTCTCTGACATAGCGCCCTCCCCGCCGCGGGGTCCGACGCGCCGCATCATCCCCGCAGCCGGTCCGCGGAGGCGGCGAAACCCGCCGAGGACGGGGCTGCGGGCTGCCGGCTGCTGCTCACCGCCCGCCCCCGCCGGTGCCGGTGCGGATCGCAGGCGGGGCTGCGGCGGCGGCGAGGAGCCCGGCCGCTAGGCAGGGCGAGCGGCGCCCGGGGACGCTCCCCTGGCCCGAGGCTCGATGGGGGGATGCCCTCCCCGGAGCAGCACCATTTACGTAAGGTCGGCACTCACCCCGCTTCAGAAGCGTCTCCCTGGATTTGAGGGAGGGCTAAGAAAAAAAGAAAACACACACACACACACACACACACACACACACAAAAACAAACTACCACCACCACCAAACTAAAAAAAGCCAGCGAGGAGGAGGAAAGCCGATCCGCAGGTACTTCGCCGGTGCCGGTGCCGAAGCGCCTCCCGCTCGCCGGCGCGGAGCCCGGAGAGACAAACGGAGCCTCGGCCTGGAGGATGCTCGTCCCCCCTCTCCCTTCCGCGCCCTCCTCCGCTCCACGCCCCGGCTCCCAGACGGCACCAGCCGGCACGGGGCTGCCTGCTGCGCGGCCCCGCCTTGTGCGCGCACGCACAGGCGCGCACCCGCCGCGGCGCGCAGAGCCACCTGCCCCGCGGCCGCGCCCCGGCCCTGCGCTGCAGAGGAGCCGGGAAGGGAAAGGGAGGGGGCGGCTGCGCTTCGCTCGGCCCCGCGCAGTCCAGCGCCCCAGGGGTGGGGGGACTCCGCGGCCGAGGAGGGGTCCCTGCGCCGCCGGTGCCGGGGGTGCGCGGAGGAAAATGGTGGGTGCCTGGCGCGGGGCGGTGGCCGGGAGGCTACGGGGTCAGTGGGGCCACGCGTGAGCCCCGCAGAGCATCCCGTGAGAGTCAGACCAGGCGTCCGTGTAGATCTCGGTGTCGTGGCAGTAGCTAGGTGGTGTTCGTCAAGCGCTGGCTTTCAGAGCAATCCCCTTTTTTGACTGAATTTCCTAACATGAAACGTTGTGAGCTTAAAAACCTGGGAATAAAAAAAAGAAGCCCTTTTTTGTGGCCTCATGTGGGAGGCAGCATGTCTTAAGTTGCATTATATTGCAAAGGGCAAAAATATCTTGCTTCTGTGTATTGAATACTGCAGTGAGGAAAGATGTCTTTTTTCATGCAGGAAAGTTTGATGCTGCAGTCTGCTTTCAGGAAAAGTTTCCACTGAAGAGCATTTGACCTTTGTGGAACTGGACCTTCCCAATGCAAATATACCGTGAAAATCAAGCTTACACAAAAGATATGGCAAACATGGGAAACCCTGTAACATGTACCTCCTCCTCCTTCCTATGAGAAGCACAGCTCTTTGGTACTGCTCCTTTCCCAAGATGACATAGCCAGAGCACACAGGCTGAATTATTGAAAAGGCACTGAGAGAACTGATCCATATAGGGAGTATATATGGGGAATACACCAGCATGAAGTACAGTATGGATTCTCAGACAAATAACGGTACTTGTAGAAACAATTAAATCATACCCTCCATTTTCTGCAGGCCATCACCAGAGGAAACAGATGACCTTGGCAGCAGGAGGGAGCCTTCTGCAATGAGCAACTTCTGAGCACAAGTCTATGCAGTGAGCAGTACTTAGGTGGCAAAATCGTCCTTTTTTTGAGGGCTCTCTTTAGCCCCTTTAGTTTTTTGGGGGTTTACTGGGTTTTATAGGGTTTTGCAGCTCCTCATTGGATCCTGTCTTTGTGCCAGTTAAGGGTCAAGTTTTACGTATTTCTTCATAGGTGCCTGATCTCAAAATGTCTGCAGTGTGGGTGGCTGGAATGACAGAGAGAAACCCCAGCCCTTCCGGAGCTGGGACCAGACGTCCAGTGGCCTAGCTTAAGGCAGAAACTGTAGGAAGGACCAGTCTAATGGTGCCTAGTCATCATGTCCCAGCTCTATTCCATCTGAATTTCACAATGTGGTTTGAGATGTCTCTCAAGAGAGAAAAATATGCTGTCTACCTAAAGACTGAATCATTCCCTAGAAATGCTTATTTCTTTTTGTCTGATAAAATGCCTTTAAATTAGTGCCCTTATGTAGATATGATTCATCTGGGTTGATACCTTTTTTTTAGAGGAGTTATTGCTCTAGAAATAGTTTGAGCTTTATTATTGTTATTTTCTATTATTCTGAAATCTTCATTTTCTTTTGCTCTTGCTATCTTCCTCTACATTACTTCTATGTTCCTCAGCAGAGATCCTTTGAGAATAGCTGTTTCCATCACCCCTGTGGAACAAACTGCCAGACTTTTCCTGCCATCGTTTTCCACTTCCAACTGCTCTGCCTTTTCCATTGCAACTAAGCTAATAAAAGAGTAGGTCATGTGACAACTCCCTTAAATTCACCCGGTGCAAGGCAAGCGGCAGGCATTCAGTGTCTTGCAAAATCAAGTCCATAATACATCCTGTCTATGACCTTTAGTAACACATGCCTTAATTTGCTTTATTTTTCTTTTGCAAATGGAAACATAACACATATATTAGATTTTCTCATTTATTCCAGCATAGATGCACTGGACAGAGAAAAGAAGCAACCTGGCCAAAAAAAAAAATTAACAATTTTGACAGAAAAGGCTATTTCTAAAGATTCTCAATATTAAAAAAAAATAAGAAAATACATGGAAATTATCTGAAAATTTTCATTATTGTTCCATTTTTTGGTTTTCCCCATTTTTGACCATATTTAAGCCATTCTTCTTGTCCTTTTTCAAATGAAAAAAAAGCACAGAAAAACACAGGGAAAAGTATGGAGGAAGAGGATAAAAAATCTGGAAGCTAAATATATTAATTCATCAGAAACATTCCAATTCTATAAATTTCCGTTTTAAAAAAGGTTCAGTCTCCATAAAAATGGATTTAATAATTGAACTATTTCTGACCAGTACTTTGACACATTAAAATGAGATTCACCGAATGTGAACAGCATTTGAAGAAAATAATTTCAGCAATGAATTGTTGAAAGATAGATCAAAACACTCTCATGGAGGGCAGCGTGGAGGTGGATGGAGGTGGTTTGCACAGCTCTTTCCTGAAGTGAGTAGATTTAGAAGGTGGACACTATGAAAAGTGCACATGACAAGGCAGCCTGAAGGCAGAGTAGGTGAAAAAACAAGATATTGGTCTTGTGCTACCTGAGTCGCAGTTGGGTCTTATTATGACAATAATAATATTTCTTTCAATATTTTTATATCTTGCATGTAGACACATGAAGAATTTGGTTTAAATATAAATAACTTATCATGGCTAGGCTTCTCGAACGAAGATTTGGGGAGTAGGAGCAATAAAAAACTCTTTCTGTCATCTAGAAGCAGATTTATCAAACCATCTAAATAGTATAAGGAAGAAATATATGCTTTCCAATATGTTACCCCACCTAAGTCATGAGGGGAAAAATGGAACCACTAATGCAGTTAGATGCAACATACTGATGGCACAGTGTAATTTATTTATTGTGCACATGCACTTTTCCCTCTATAAAACAGTAGGGGTGTCTGACTAAATCCATTATGTAAATCTCAACATTTCACTTGCACTTAGAAACTATTATATTTCTTTGATGCTTTTATAGTCATTTTTGCCTGAACTTGATACAATTAAAATCCAAGTGCCCTACAATTCTGTAAGCATTACAATTAGGCAGCTGATTTGAAATAAAAATAAAGCACAAATAAGGCACAAAGGTGTTTCTGCAAGTATTTGGTTTCAGAGATCTTAATTCACATTCAAAATTAAATTGTTTATAATCAGCAATAGACCAGTGTATTCAGGAACAAAAATAGAATACGGAAATACAACAGAAATACAGAATACAAAATAAAATTAAAAAATACTGTCAGTGGATAAGAAAATAACTGTGTTGGTGCCTCACTTTCTCTGAAGAGGTTTAAGACTCTAGACAGCTCTTGCTATTGTCTTCAACTTAGTAACATTGTTCTCAGCATCCTGCTCTGGCTATTCCCTCAGGACATAGAGGATCAAATTTCCAAGACAGTTTGTCTTTTGTAGCTGTAATATAGCTAAAGAGCTGAGAAATAGATTTGAAAGTACATGTAACTAGGAACATATATCTTTTTTCCTCTTCAGCAGCGTTTTTGTTGGTACATATAGCTAAGTGTGTCCTTGAAGCTTTTGAAAAGTGCTAAATGCAACTTCATCAAAAGCACCTTAACGATGACTAAATCAGAACCAGCTAAATTTAAAGTCTAAGTCCCATTTTCAGAATCAATTTAGAAACTTCATTCAAACATTTTAAGAGCATAAACACAACTATAGGTGGTCAGAACAAACATCTTTGTCGGTTCTTAGTATGCCTCTAGAGTGGGTTAATGTGGAAGCCTAAGGAACAGTAGCAGGTAGTGTTAGGCTCCTTGACTCCTGAAATATTTTCTTCAATGTAAGTTAATCTTTCAAGTAATTAATTAACCACAGTGCCGTGACTTAACAAGTTCCCATATGACAATTGAGACTTAGCAACTGATCATAGAATCATAGAGTGGCTTGAGTCAGAAGGGATCTTAAAGATCATCTGGTTCCAACTTCCCTGCCATGGACAGGAATGCCATACACTAGATTAGGTTGGTCAGGGCCCCATTACTATTACTTTTGAACACTTCCACAGATGGGGCATCCACAACTTCTCTGGTCAATCTCTTCCAGTGTCTCACCACCCTCACAAGACAGAATTTCTTCATAATATCTAATCTAAACCTACCCTCTTTCAGTGTAAAGCCATTACCCATTGTTCAATCCCTTGTAAAAAGGGGATTTTATAAAGTCCCTCTCCAGCTCTCTTGTAGGCCCCCTTTAGGTACTGGAAAGCTGCTATAAGGTCCCCACAGAACTTTAATGATCTCATGCATGATCTTGTCTCACTGAAGGCAACTAATAAAACTTCTTGGTTTAAATCTCGGTGGAAGCCACATGAGGTTGAGGATTAGCCTCGGATCTCATTCTGTAACTAGGTGAGTTACAGGAATGCAGTCATATGTCTGAGAATGATGGGGATCTTTACTTAAGCATATTTGTAGAAAATGTCAGGATGCTTGACCTAGAAAGTCCCATTATGTCTGAAACAAAGGAACTTCTAGAACTGAGCTCTGTTGGAAATCTGTCTGCAACTTCAGATGCCAACTAGCTGAAAAATCAGCTTCTGATAGCAAACTAGGCATCTGTCTTTTATTCATCATCAGAGGTCTCTAACAACGTAAGGATAAATAGCTTTACAGCAGACAAGGCATAACATCACTCTAATCAGAGAAATATTTCAGTATGAGAAGCCTACTCACAGAATCGTAAAAAAAAAATAAAACTGGAAGGTATTTTAAGAGATTGCCTAGTTTATTTATCTCCCATCCTGATGGATGTTTGTCTGAATGGTATTTAAAACCTCCAGCAGCAGATACTCTACAGCTTCTCTAGACAGTCTGTCTTCACTATCTATTGAGTACATTTCTCCCAATGTCGAGCCTATCTATCACTTGCTGCAATTTAGCCCCTTTTTTTTAATCTTATCTACTGTAGACTGACAGAATAATTTATTTCTTTATTTGGAGAATGGTATAAAATCTAAGGTAAAATCTCCGTTCTCCTTTTTTTAGCTGCACAGCCTCTGTTCTGGCATTTAAAACACTTCAGATGTACAGTGTGAAGGGATGGGTGTCAGCAGAGCATTAACATCGTGGGAACAGCATTTTGATGGCCTATTTATATGAGGTCTTTACATGCAATTCTTACTGTTGGAACAGACAGTCTTCCAGAGGTGAAATTATAAGTAGAAATAATTAATCTATGATTTAGAAAATCCAGCATCTCACAAATAGATGATACATAAAAGTAGAAGTTTCACCTGGCATTATTGCCAACACAAATATCATAACAGCTGTATCAATTTGAAAAAAAAAAATAAACCCAAACTTAGGCAACTGCAGGTTGCGTATCAAGCAAGTTCAAACATTAATTTAGTGTTGGTAAAAAAGGTATCTGGAAATGTAATGAACTTCATTGTTATATTAATATTACATTAACTGGGAGCAAAGCAGTCAGACATGTTTCACTGCTATAGAAATTTGCATGTCAGAGATATGTAGAGAATAAAAGATAATTCATAACTGAGCCAATAGTCTCAGTAAGCTTAGTCAAATGATGAGTTGGGACACTAAACATTCCATAGTTTCAGTACATAATTAATACAGAATGCTGAAGAATACTAAGTTCATTTTATTAAAAATGGATTAATGCAGTCATGGAGCAAAATTATTCATTAAATCATTTTTTAATGCAGGTATGAGAATGACATGTAAGTCTGAAAAGCTCTCAGTGATGAGCTGTGCCTTGGATTCCTTTAAGTGAATATCCAGACTTGCATACCAAAGTAGAAGGTGATCAGTTTTGTCCTTGAACACATACCAGCACATGCTTTAGATGGATGAAAACCACATTTGGATGCAATGTAGAATGACAAATCTTAGCTCTTTCATGGTACTGGCATTACCTATGCCAGAATAACTGCAAACTTCATGGTGTTGGAAACCAGGTAACGTTTGGTTTGGCTGCACAAAGTAAGGGTGCTTCTGATTTCCATAAACCTTGTTTAGTTTACAGCTAAGTTACTAGCTAAGCTAGTTTACAGCTCAGGAATCTGAGTACCTTCCAAGCTAGTATCAGCTATTTTCTTCAAATCCTGATGGAAGAGATACTGTAGGATGGACTCGGTGCCGTGAAGGTATTAGAAAACTCCTTTGCCAAATCTGGGGACATGTTTTCATCTTTTTAAGTGTGGTTATGGGAAACCTCAGTATCTCCAGTATCACCAATCTCTTGGTGGATTTGCTTTAAAAATAAGTTGCATCTTTCATCTGACTGGAAAGACTGTATTGCTTTGTTTCATAAAGAAAAGTCTTCCGTTGAAAATCCAGCCTTTGAAAAGTTTTCAGTGACTTATTACTCCCCCTGACTTACCTGTGTATCTTCCTAACTATTTGTCATGTTTAGAGCTCATTTTGTACCAAGCAAGTAAGCATTTCCTTTTTGAACTATTATATCCTGTCTTCAAGCTCTCATTTCCTGATATTTCTTCATAATTTTTTTTAATACTTTGTCCACATGATCAGGTAACTCCGTATTTCTTCACTGGAAGTCTGTTGCTGTCACTGTTGTTGCTGTGTGACAAGGATACCTGCTGGCACGCACATCACACAATTTTGTGGCGCTTTGTACCACATCATATTTCTTGATAAGACATACTGGAATTTTTTCCTCTTTAACATACCATCTCCTGAAGGATACTTTTCCCATGATATGTGACTTCATAAACAGTTTCATAGGTAATTTTTGGTACAGTATTATTCTTAGTGTTCTCTGGGCAAGCTTCATTCAAGTCATACCCACTATGATAATGATAAATGTGACTCTGCCCATTGCATGTTGGATGCAATGTCTGATATTAATCCTACAATATCACCACACCATTTCTGGCAGTGTTTGATCCCCACATCTAGACGCAATAAGAAATCTGTCATTGGTGACTTTGTTACCACCACTGATCATATTACTTGATACAACCTGCAGGTGAACTCTTAGGAACATTCATGTCACCTTTCACACACACAGCAGCCTTAAACCACCTGCTTTCTGTAGAAATCGATCATTTTCATCTACCGTAACTATACCATATGAATAGAAACATCCATTCTGATCTTGAAGGTCATAATTTATACCCTTTTGAATGACTGAGTTTGTGAATTTGGCTTGATTCTGTCAGTTACTTTGAAATATCAGAAACCACTTGAAAGCAAAGCAATTGAATAAAGCTGAAGTCAGCCTGTTCTCCTGTGGCAGCATTTTCAGCTTGTTCAGCAAAATGTACTTGCACTCCATCACAGCCCAAATACTTCAGTGGCAAGATAATATAACTACCATGGGCTCTGTTTAGTGTTATAATTTCATTAGGATTTTTCAGTTTTTTCCTTTCTTTGAAAACTTGGCACATCATCCATATATTTTGTGATTTTCTGTTTTCATTTTGGAAAATAATATGAAGCCTGAAGAAGCTTGCTGCTTGATAAATTTGTCTCTGCCTTTTTTTTTTTAAGTTAAAGAAATCAGGCTGTCTGAGAGCTTCATCTATTTACTAAGTCAAAAACAAATTGCACCCAAAAGCTATTGAGTAGCAAAATTGCCTTATGCTGTAACTTGTTTCAAAATAAATGGAGCCATTGAAAGTCATTAAACCAGAATGGGCAGAAAGGTGGCCTTATTTTCTAAACTTACACATATGGAGAGCTTGTTGTCATGGTATTTTACAGACAGTAATGGCATCAGGCAACAGAAATTCAGTTTTCTTTGAAAACAGTGATGGAAACAGCTCAATGCTAACAAATGTAGACACATTTGGTTTTGGAAATGAAGTTCATTCTGCCACTGTTGCAGGTGATTTGATTTCAGCATCTTAAAAATGTCACTTAGGATTCAATTCAGTTGCCAAACCACAAGCATTTAAAGTCTTTTGAGATGCCTTCCATAATGGCACCAGAGCCGCTGCTCTGGAAGGCATGGGTCACCTGTAGCTCTTATGTTCCACTTGCCAGCCCTATGCAAGTGTCACCTGTATCTCAGGGAATCTCACTTGGTTCTGGACACCTGCCTTTTGAACAGCAAATTAAGCCCTAATAAATAGCATCAGTGTGGGATGAGATATTTACTTGCAGTTCAGCTTGAACATTTAGCTATCTTTTGGCTGTTAGACTGTTTGTGGAGCTACCGTGGAATGGTAGGAGATGATAAGGACACCTACACCTGATCTGTTAACTAGAGAGGCAAGCAACTGCTTTTCATTTTACCTAAGTCTTAGGTCCCTTTATCATTGAGAAATTCAAAGAAGGAAAAGTGCAAAATAAGGTGGTTGTTGAACACTTTTCATTAACTCCTGAGATCTTTCCAGGCAGTTTGATTCACACAAGAGGCTGAACAACCATGGAAGAATCAGGTTGCACAGGTGACCTTTCTTCTCTTCAACTGCACAGAAGACAGGAGCAAAGAAGAGCTGAGGGACACACTGATGCACACAGGCATGTGTGCAGCAACAAAGGGAACCCTTTTTGTTGAACTTAGACAACTCAGTGAGAAACCCCAACATCTTCTACAGTTGTTCTTGATGACTGAGAGCCCACTGGGCAGAAAAGCTGTTCTTTCAAACAACTGAGATTATCAGAGGCCTGAGCATGTTCTGGACTAAAGAGAAGAAATTGTGAGCTCATTTCTCTGTCACTAGGTTGGAAGTGTAGGAAAATAAATGGAATCAAGAGGTAACACCATGGTGTGGCCAGGGCTCAGCAGGGTTTACTCTCACCAAGCCTTTTTACACTAGCAATAGTGGAGGCAAAGTACCTTGCTGTCTTCTCTTTCACTTTCACCAAGTGTACCTAAGAGCCTAGAAAGAACCTGAACCCTAACCCAGTAGGTCCTGTAAATAAAAATAAAATATGATCTGCCTTTTACCAGTCTCTTGTATAGCCAAAAACTGACCTCAAACCCTTTTCCACCTCTGTAAGTTGTTTTAAACACAGGAATTCTTTTCTTACCTTTAGCTCTCAGCTTGTTTTCATGAATTATCTTAGTGAGGTGATAGCAACAAACCTGGAATTTATGTACTTGTTTTCACACATCAGTGCAAGGAAAATGTCATGCAGACATGAAGTTTTGATCCACAAAGTCAGAGGGACTTTTCATACTGCCCTTGAGAAGCTGGGGAATTCACTCAGTTCTCAAACTTGTGTAGGAATACTTGCAACACAAGTAGTCAGCTAAGACTAACAGAGCAGTCCTCCCAATCTTAAAAATATATGGTTCGATAAAGCATAATTTTCATGAAAAAGTTAATGGCCTTACTGTTAATAGTGAAATAAAAAGAATCAATTACATACCACAGTGCTGACTAAGAAACCTACTGCCAAGGAATTGGTAAAATTCAGAGAAAGGCAGAACCTGAATCATCAGATTATATAATATGTTCCCAAAGTCTGAAAAAATTGTCAGAAGTTTATGGAAAATGCAGCTGAATGAACAAAAAATGCTACTGATGAAGCAGCGTGTGTATTTCCACACGTTCTTTGCCTTTCAAGGCATTTTATTTATTGGACAAAAGGCATTTGATATTCCAGGACCATAGAAGTGTTAAGTAAATCTTTGAACATATCAAGTCAAAATGCCATCAGGTTTTAAACTATCAGGAGCACATGTAATAAATCCAGGATATCGCTATGCCTGTTTTAAAAAATCTTTCCAAAGTGAGTTCTGAAAGGACATTTGGCATTAGCAGCTCCTCTGACTTCCATCATACGATTTCATAGTCTGTGGCACAGAGGTAAATTTCAGTTTAGCAGAAAAGGTATCAGCTTCTTAACTGCCACAAATGTTAATGAGAATCTTTTGGCTAAACCTTTTCCCGCAAATTGGAAAGTTTACATTTAAAGGTCAGAGGCTTTCCGTGGCATTTGAAGACAATGAAATTTATTCCCAGGGCACTATTTATTCTGCCACAGAAAATCAAGTTGTTGAGACTCAAAAGGCCTCCCAGTTGCAATTATAATGACTTATAAAGAACAGAAAACTACACTGGCTGTTAAAATAGCAAAAATCCAGCCAGATTCTCCTGCACTCTAGAAATAACCACAAAGCAAACTGACACTGTATAAAAAGTGAGTGATTCAGAAGTATTTCTAAGCTTCCCAGTTTGGATGTGGTACACATGTGGATGGACATGCTTCAAGAAGCAAGTCTTGAATGCGTAGGAGCAGGCTGTCCCAGAGTACCAAAAGGTGAGCTGGTGGGGAAGACAGCCAGCCTGGCTGAACAGGGAGATTTTAAAGGAAATTAGGGGAAAAAGGAGAGCTTAGCGACTATGGAAAAAAGAGCTGGCTACTCATGAAGAGTTTAGGAATATAGTTAGGTCATGTAGAAAGAAAATTAGAGAGACAAAAGCACACTCTGAACTCAATCTAGCCACTTCTGTTAGGGATAACAAGAAGTGCTTCTACAAATCCATCAATAGCAAAAGGAGAGGCAAGGAAAACCGCTATTCTTTGTTGGACATGGAGGGGAACATAGTCACCAAAGATGATACAAAGGCTGAGGCACTTAACACCTTCTTTGCCTCAGTTTTCAACAGTAAGACAGGTTGTCCTCAGGACAACTGGCTTCTGGAACTGGTAGACGGAGACAGGAAGGCAAATAGCCCCCCCATAATCCTGGAGGAAACAGTTAGTGACCGACTGAGCCACTTGAATCCTCACAATCCTATGGGACCAGATGCGATCCATCACAAGGTGATGAAGGAGCTGGTGGAAGAGCTTGCCAAGCCGCTCTCCATCATTTACCAACAGTCCTGGCTCACTGGGGAGGTCCAGATGATTGGAAGTTGGCAAATGTCACACCAATCCACAAAAAGGGCTGCAAGGAGGACCCGGGAAACTACAGGCCCATCAGCCTGACCTCAATGCCTGGCAAGGTTATGGAGCAGATCATCCTAAGTGCAATCATACAACAGCTACAGGATGGACAAGGGATCAGACCCAGCCAGCACGGGTTTAGGAAGGGCAGCTCCTGTCTGACCAACCTGATCTCCTTTTATGATCAGGTGACCCGCGTGGTGGATGAGGGGAAGGCTGTGGATGTGGTCTATCTGGACTTCAGCAAAGCCTTTGACACCGTCTCCCACAGCATACTCCTGAAAAAGCTGGCAGCCCATGGCTTGGACAGGGGCACTCTGAGTTAGGAACTGGCTGGAGAGCCAGGCGCAGAGAGTGGTGGTGAACAGTGCTGCATCCAGTTGGCAGCCGATCACTAGTGGTGTCCCCCAGGGATGAGTGTTGGGCCCAGTTCTGTTTAATATCTTTATTGATGATCTGTATGAGGGGATTGACTCCACCATCAGCAAATGTGCAGATGACACCAAGTTGGGGAGGAGTGTTGATCAGCTGGAAGGCAGGAGGGTTCTTCAGAGGGACCTGGACAAGCTGGAGAGATGGTCTGATTCCAACAGGATGAGGTTCAACAAGGCCAAGTGCTGGGTCCTCCACTTTGGCCACAGCGCTACAGGCTGGGGACAGAGTGGCTGGAGAGCAGCCAGGCAGAAAGGGACCTGGGAGTTTGGATTGACAGGAAGCTGAACATGAGCCAGCAGTGTGCCCAGGTGGCCAAGAAGGCCAATGGCATCCTGGCCTGGATCAGGAACAGTGTGGCCAGCAGGACCAGGGAAGTGATTCTTCCCCTGTACTCAGCGCTGGTGAGGCCACACCTGGAGTACTGTGTCCAGTTCTGGGCCCCTCAGTTCAGGAAGGATATTGAGGTGCTGGAGCAGGTCCAGAGAAGAGCAACAACATTGTGAAGGGACTCGAGCACAAGTCTATGAGGAGAGGCTGAGGGAGCTGGGCTTGTTGAGCATGAAGAAGAGGAGGCTCATGGGAGACCTCATTACTCTCTACAACTCCCTGAAAGGAGGTTGTAGCCAGGTGGGAGTTGGTCTCTTCTCCCAGGCAACCAGCAGTAGAACAAGAGGGCATGGTCTTAAACTGTGCCAGGGGAAGTTTAGTTTGGATATTAGGAAGAATTTTTTTATGGAGAGAGTAATCAGACATTGGAATGGGCTGCCCGAGGAGGTGGTGGATTCACTATCCCTGGAGGTTTTTAAGATGAGACTGGATGTGGCACTTCGTGCCATGGTCTAGTAACCACAGCAGTGTTGGATCAAGGGTTGGACTTAATGATCTCAGAGGTCTTCTTTAACCTGGTTGATTCAATGTGGTTTTGAACAAGTTTCTACCTACCAAGTTTGTTTCTACCATGAAGCAACAGCAAAAACAGCAAAAAAACGTCTAGAACCTCATGCACACTCTAATGCTGTTACATCCTTATAAACAAAATAATAAAACTAATGTGGGCACCAAGTGGGTTTGAGATTTTTGGATGCAGTTTTATGAAAAAGACTGTTTTATCCTCCAAAACAGTGAGGTAGACTGTAGTAGAGAAAAGGGTGACACAAAAGTCTCTGTGCTCTCAGGAGCTGAATGTGCCCTATAATTTGAAACTCTACGGCCATCTACCTGGTTCTAAAGGGTTTTTGACAATTGGCTTTAGAAGAGGCATGTGAAAGGCATGTAATAGTTTCCTCTTCAGAGAAACAATTATTTTATGACAGGCAGCTCCCATTTGATGTCAATCAATTCACAACAACCCTCCTAAGATGAGTTGTCTGGTCCAAAAGGATTGGGACAAGAAATGCAATAGCATCTTTTCTATGACTTTTTCACAACATTATCTCACAGAGTCTGTCCAGGCAGATTTAATGTTGTTTTCTTCAGACAGCTGTAGGATTGGTTCTGTCTTTCACAACTGTTATGAAAAAGAGTTACAAAAATATAATTCTCTTAAAGGCACCCTGCCAACATCTGCATTACATGGCCACATGCTGTATTATTTTAAAATGGTAACAGTTTCTAAAGAAGCAAGAAAGAAAAGTAGATAATTGGATTTTCTTCTGCTTATCAGGAACATACCACTCAAAACCAGGCACTGAGTGGAAGAGATACTACTGCTTAGTAGGTCATGGTAATTCAACAGCTGACCTAAAAGGCCATTTGACTGTGAAAAACAGGTATTTGTTAAGGACTTATCACTACTCCTGATTATCCTACCAAAGCCTTGTTTAGAAAGCTTAAGGGGTGCAAATACTTCCTTCTGTTATCTGGATTTACATTCATGTAAAAACACTAACCTTAGAGGAATTATCCATGATTTATAGTAGCAAGAGATAAGAATCAAGGCAAAGATTTCTTCTTTAAGTTAGATATTTGTCCCACCATATCATGGCACTATTTCAAACTGAATGTAAGAAAACCTGATATGTTCTGTTTGGGTATAAATACAGATTAAAGACAAACAAGCACCCGTTGTTGTTGAAAACTGGCACAAGGGAAGATGAGCTGCATGAACTGAAGGTCTAAGGTTATAAATGGTAGACAGTGCTGAAAATTATTCCTTCATTAGCGAGACAAATCACAAGTGTAAGAAATCTTGTTCTATCCACTAGCATTCTTAGACAGCTCGTTTTGCTAAAATTTAGATACTGGAACAAATTCCCTTGATAAAAAGCAGAGTGCGATCTCAAATAACTTTGTACTAATGATGGAGATGAAGAACTTCAAAAAGAAATTTTTTTTATTCTTTTAATTTGCATTCTGTTGATGTAAAATCAGGCAAATTTTAAATTTATTTGTAATAGTTTCTCTTGTGCTTCTTATTGAAGAGTGTTGATTTTGAAATGTGCTGCTTTCTTGTTTCATATTTTCTCTTATTATTTCCTATAATTTTATCCCCTACTTCTTTCTTTTCTGTGTCCCTAACTCTCACCCATTCATCCCTTTTCTATTTTGCCCCTTAGACTGGTGGCTTGCACTGGAAAAGAAAGAATGAGGGTGAAGGAAAATGAAAAGAATGAGAAAAGGAAAACTGAAAAGAAAGCAAAAGACAGCGCATGAGTCAATATTATAGTGTAAGTTAAGCTAGGGAAAAAATATCTTCTTAAAAAGAATGCCTATTCTCCTGGAAAGATTAGTCAGCTGTATTTTCAAAAGTCCCTTAACTCCAGTTTCTTTGCTCTGTATGTCACTATAATAAGTATCATAACTATCAACTCCAAAAGGCAGTAAATGCTGGGTTAGGAAAACAGGGCAGACCTGTCATTCACTCCTGCTGGCTAGGCTACGGGCCCCATTCCCTTCTTGGCAGCACATCCCACACTGAACCCACTACACCACGTAAGAGGACTGCCAGCTTATGACAATTGTCATGACTGTGATGGCTCTACTGACATCAGCAGCCACAAGGAAGTCTCCCAGAGTTCCTGATCATCATCCTGAGTGGTTTGCACCATTTGCATTCAGACACAAGGAAGTCTCCCAGAGTTCCTGATCATCATCCTGAGTGGTTTGCACCATTTGCATTCAGACTTCACAAAAGCCTAGCTCTCCAAACCTCTGCTTTCTAAAGTAATCAGTTACTTAGTGAGATCCCGTGCCAAAATTTTGCATGGAGTCTGATTCCCTACACTCTTTCCTCCCTTGTGCAGTTCCCTGCACAAATGTTATTAGGTACTAAATATTAAACAACTGAATAACATTAGGCTGAATAAATAGCATTATTCCCACTAAAAATATGTGCCTGCTCTTGGGTACTTAGAAAAGCTCCCATTTAAGAATGCTGTGGCCACTCAAGCCAGCTGCTTCTGACTTCCATGGTATGTTAGCTTTTTTCAACTAGTAAGGACTATGATTTCCCCAATTTTACTCTGAATTTATATCTTCAGTATTGTGAGTTATTTATATGACAAGTTTGTTCAAGTAAATTTGATTTGCCATTGAAATGTTGAAAATAAATTTCCAGACACTTGGAAAGTTAAACTTGACCTTTCAAACCTGTGGAACATCTTACTTCATACTACAACTCCTTGCCATGTAAGCTTCAGCTACTGATGATGTGTAAGCAGAGATAACATCAACTAATTTAACAAAACACTCACAGAAACATCGTAGTTTCTTTATTGACATCTACCATTATTTCAGTTGTTTTTTTCTCCATGACATATCTGCATAGGCAGCTGACATATCAACATTCGTGATAAATGGCAGTGAAGGTAAGTAGCCATGATAGGAACATCAAACAGAGTGGACACAAATGCAGAATGTCAGCTTTCCTGTTCTGAAGTGAAGAGTTCCTGTTTTAAAATAAAAAACACTCAGAATGACAAAAATTCAAAGGGATATGTTAACTAAATGCCTGGATTTGATTTAGTTTTATCACAGTGGTTTATCTTTGCATAGTTACCCTTTTTCACAGTATGCTTATCTATATTTCCTTTGAGCATTACACTTGGACTTAATTGGAATTAATGATCAGGGTTAGTGATGCCAGTGAACATTTTGTTCAGAAGAATAACATAAAACCCTTAGATTAGTAACAATAGAAATTACATCATCAGTAACTACAAAAAAAGCTTCTTTTATTGTTATATAAGAGCATATATATGAGCTCTTATGCTTCTACTGAGCTTGTGTTTCTAATGCAAAACTTCAGAATGTCCCTTGTTGCCTCTGTTTTTATGTGCTAGTGGAATGAGGGTTTTTATATCAATCCTTTAAAAATGCGCCTCAGAGGTTGTTTTATACAGAACTCTCATGATGGAAACCAGTCAACCTTCAGCCCACTGAAGTCGGTATAAAGAGTCTAATTGATTTCAGTGGACACTGTATCCTAAACACACATATCTCTCCAGCATAGCTATGAAAACACTTGGAAAACAAACCTATCAAGGCTTAAGGAGCTAACAGGCCACTTTCCTGCGATTTCTGTTTTCAGTTTTTATATAGTAGTAGGAGGTCATGGGATAGACTTGACACTTGGGACTTTCTTCTCCTTCTCCGTGTTTTTGCAGAATTATGCCTGACACCCTCAGGCTGTCACTGAGGTGTCTGCAGAGGGCAAAGCAGAAGGAATGCACACAGGGAAAATGAAAGGTGATTCCAGCAGACAACAGACTCCTGTTAGGCTGTCAAAAGAATTTGTGCTTTAGGTATTTTTGTCACCATTCTTGTCAGCTTCAGGTTGGCATCTTGGGAGTTTACAGAAGTCCTTGTCAGAATAATACAAGCAGAATTATAGAAAGAGAAATGAAGGAGACAACGCGAAAAGAGAGACCTGCGTTTAATTGTGAAACTGCAGTTTTCCATTTCGATGTTTTCTCTGCTAGCTGGTCTTAAGCTGACACTTGACTCTTGTAGGTGTCCTTTAGCACAGCTAGATTACAGAAGTAGATGGAAAACTGAGGGAGGAGAATTTCTTGGGCACAATGAGGAGCTGAGCTTTTCCTCTGTGCAGAGAAATTAACTTTCCTTGGAAAATCCTCTCCAAAAGGATATAGGCTAGTTAGGACAGGGTTTTTTTAGTACTTCTACACTTCTGGCTCACGTTCCATAATATGCTTGAAATCTTTCTCTCTTAGAATTGGTACAGGTAATTACTTTACAAGTCCCAGTAGGCAAACTGTGTAGGTTATCTCAAGCTCCAGAACATTTGGCAGGAAGCAACTGTTACATCCTTTATTTGATGTGATTCTTGGGATTTTCTCAGCATGCACTGTGTTAAAGGCAGTACCTCTTGCAAGGGCCAGGGGCTGACACAGTCCATAATCAAGATTCTTAACTCTGTACTTAAGGCAAATGGGAGACAATAAGTTCTCCTGTAACCAGAGGAGGATGAATGCAGTGTAGAAGTGACTATAGCAATGCTTCCCCATGTTCTTCCAAAGTTTTTACCTCAAACTAGTCAATGAAGCTTTAAATTGGGTTTACTTCAACCTTTTGCAGATGATTTTTGGAACACATTCTATGATTTTGATCAATCTAGGACATATTTATCCATTTGTGCTTGTAATACCTGAGAGTTTGTACCATAATATTTTACATTTTATATGCTCAAAGTGACTCAAGGATACCACACTAGACTGCAATGCAGTGCAAGAACATCAAGAAAATAACTTGTATGCAAGGACATAGAGGTGGTTTTTTTATCAGAACACATTATCATTTCATCTGGAATCAAAACCTTCTGGTGGTGGAGTCTTGAGGTCTGCTCTTGCTTACTTCTTGCCAATATGGGTCAGTTTGCCAACATCAGGATACTGGTGTCTCTGAAATACCACTGTAGGACAAGAAGAAGGAAATATATTGACATTTTACTTACTAGAAACGAATTAGTAAACAATGTCTCTGTCTACATTCCCATTTCAAATGCCTGTGACTTGGTAGGAAAAGAGGTGTACAAAGGCCATTAGCTGTCTCCAGAAAGGGTAGGAAATGTTACATCATATTACGAGGTTACACATATTGTGCAGCTAACTTTATATTAAAACACTTGTCATTTCTAGGAAACAAGAACTTCTGTTTGGGAGAGTTCTACTGTATTTGCCAGAACAGGGGTCTGGCAGACATGAGAGGGCAGCTACCAAGGTGCCTTATGATCTGTAAAAAGAAATGGAACACTGTATTTCACCTATGTATTATGGAAATAAATGGTAATAGAGTCAGGAAAGTTAAAGTGCAGTGAGTAAGTGTATAAACAGATCTGACAAAGATAATATTGAAAGTTTTTTCAAGAGGGATTGAGGTTTGTTTTTTCAGTCAACAGCATAGTACAGTAGTATAGCCAACAGAAGGATGTGAAGAGCAAAAAGAAGGGCTTCTACAGGTATATAATTAGCAAAAGTAAGAGTAGGGAAAATATGGGCCCACTGTTGAATGGTGCAGGAAATAGGGTGATAAAGGATATGAAAAAGATGGAGATTCCCAAGACATTCTTTGCCTTGATCTTTACAAGGAAGACCTGCAGGATCCCGGGTTCATGAGAGCAGTGGGAAAGTCTAGAGCAAGGTAGAATTGCTCTTGATGGAAGAGGATTGGGTTAGGGAGCATTTAAACAAACTGAACATGCACAAATCCATGGGACTGGTGCTCCCATGAGCACTGAGGGAGCTGGCAGTTGTCACCAAGAAGCCACTCTGAAACTCATAGCAACCGGGAGAGGCTTCCTGAGAACTGGAAGAAAGCAAATGTCACTTCTGCCTTCAAGTAGAGCAAGAAGGAGGATTATGGGAACTAAAGGCTTTTCAGCATCTCCTCGACCCCTGGGAAGGAGCTGGAGCAACTAATCCTTTTTTAAATATATTGAGGACAAGAAGGTGACTAGGCATATTCAGCATGTATTTATGAAGGGGCCCTGAACAATGTGGTCTGGTTGGCCCTGTTCTGAGACAAGAGGCTAGGGCAGATGATATCCAGAGGTCCCTTCCAATCTCAGTTATTCTGTGATTCTTTGCCCTAGGATAATATTAATTCCCATAAATTCTCCTTCCTAAAGAGAATCATAACATTTACTGTTCCATTCTTGTCTTGAAAATTGAAGAGATAGTCCTCAGGGGTTATTTTACCTGAGTAAACTTTAGTTAAATTTTTCAAAGAAAGTGTATGTCATAGCTCTGTCAAAAGAGATATAGTCAAATAAATATATTGTCCTAACAACTTCAATACAGAACCTCCACAAAACCAAATATGAACAGGGAAGAAAATCAGACAATAATCAGCAGTTCCACAGAATTCAAGGAAATAAAGATATCCTCTAAGTCAGTCAAAAATCTCATTATGTTAGGAAATCTCAGAAGATCATCAAATGTTATTAAGAGTGAGACAGCTTGCTGAAATCTGCAGGTCATGTTCTCTCAGACACAATTTTTTTCTTCTTCATGTGATTCTAGGAGGGAAGTGTAATTTCTACCTATGATTATTCTCACATTGCCCAGAGACACTATTTTAGCGAGCACAATATTGGAGACATTCTTTACATACTACTGAGAGAGCAAACTTTCATTAGCTCAGTCTTATTTCCCTCTAGGTTGCCTTTGGTCTGCATCCATCTCTCCACACAGTGAGATCTAATATTCCAACTTTTGCAACAATGTCTAGAATTACATGTTAATGACCCCACACTCTTACAGTTACCTGGTTCATTCCATTCTATCTTGTCCTGCTCCTCTGAATTGATATTTGTCTCTAGAGGAAATGAAACTTGAACATTACTTTCCTGAAGGCAAGTGGGGTTTTTATACATTTTTAAACTGATCACAACAGGTTTTTTATTACTTAAACATTCCAAGAATGTAATCACTCTTGCCCTCTGAGAGTCATAGTTACTGTTTCAAAGAGAAATAAAATATTTGCAGAGGCACGAGTGCTGATCCTTTTCTCCCCAGTCTTCCTGCTATCAAGTAAAAGGTAAGGCAGGTACTCCAGGCACTTCAAAGTTAGTGGAACATGGATTCTTGGATAAGTTGGATGCTTATAAAAAGTCATATCTGAGAGAGCTCACAAGACTGGAGAACAATAGCATGCAGTGGTCATGGCCCTCAGCCTGGACCTTCAGAAGTCCAGGACTACACAGATTTCTATGGAGCATAGATGTCCCCAGTACAGGTGTAGCTTCTGCCTCACCACTTCCTTTTTTCAAATGTGTACCATGGCTATGGCACTACTGAAGTCATCAGAGGTGCTCTTTGAAGTATCAATCACTGGATTAAGCTACTGATCTATAAAATATTTCATCAATTGTATGATGTGATATGATAGGGTTGAGCATCAACTCTAGACCCTTTACCACATTGCTGTCAAGACATCCAGAGACACAGGTGACCCAGGACACCACTCCTTAGTGGATCAACCATAGTGCCTGGCTGTGGGCTCTCAGGACAGACACTTCCCCTGTGGCCTCTGAGAGCTGGGAACCCCAGCCAAATGCCCATACCATCTTCTTGGAGTCCAGCCATAGCTTATTCACTCCCCAAACATCCCTCCTGGCAGACTGCCTGCTTACACCTGGACTCTTTAGACGGCATAAAACCCACAAAAGTTTAATCAGGCCTTGCAGAGTCTCCCTCGGTCTTTAGTTTTTATTGTTTCTTTATTCATTTGCCTTACCAGTTGCTGGTGATCATTCCCAACCATGACCTCATCCATCTAACAGCTTTATAGCACAATTTCTTCTCTCCCACTTAGGAATCCAGCTATGCATCACTTGCCTCTTTACCTGACTGTGTCTGCCAGCACATGACAGTGGAAAGTAAATTTGATTTCACAAGGTTGCCTCCCACATTGGGCTGCCTGCAACAAAACACTGTGTCTTATTGTAGTTAATGGCAAAAGCCACTCTGAGTACAACACAGTCAGCCTAAGGGAGGATCACACCTATTTAAAAAAGAAACAGATGGGCTTTGTTGAGGGAAAAAAAAAAATGGGAACACTATTGCTGTAATGCTTTGTATCCTTTGTATTGCTCGCAAAATGCCTGAAGGCTTCCAGAGATCTTGAAATTATTAGAGTAGACGACAGGATATATTTATGTGTTGCTTAGAAAAAGCAATGTTTTCTTTACTTTTATAAATAAATCTTCTGTATCTTTTGACACCTGCAAGTATAATTTGCTTGGTTCCACACATCACAATGTTTCTTCCTTCCTGTTAAGCCTTTATCTGCATGAAAACACACTACATAATCCAGCTAAGAAGATTTTTTAAAAGGTAACTATCAATATTATTATTTTATTCCCTATCATTTTAATTGAACAAAGTGCAAGAATGGTTTTTAAATATTGTATAAGCAATAAAAGAACCAAAATCATAGAATCATTTAGGTTGGAAAATACCTCTAAGATATTCAAATCCAACCATTAACGGAGCCCTGCCAAGGGCTTTAGGGACTAAACCATGTCCCTAAGCATTACATCTATGCAACTTTTAAATACCTCCAGGGCTGATGACTCAACCACTTCCCTGGGTAGCCTCTTCCAATGCTTGACAACCCTTTCTGTGAAGAAATTTTTCCTAATATCCAACTAAACCCTCCCTAGCAGAACTTGAGGCTATTTCCTCTCATCCCATTGTTTGTTACTGGAGTTCTGTGGCTGGCCCCCACCTTGCTACAACCTCCTTTCAGGTAGTTGTGGAGAGTGAATGATACAAATGCATGGTACAAGAAGTTGTTATGCATGCATAACTAGAAAACAGCAAAATATGTACTGCTGTTTAGACGAATAGCATGGGATTCGATTTACCTAATTTTAGCTAATCAGAAATTAAACATCTTGCCTAGAATAGCAATCTAATCACTGGGAAAAAAAGAGAGGCAGCTCCGGCCAACTTATCTACTGCATCCTGAGACAGATGGCTAAGGTAGGGAGGATAGATCACCTTCTGGAGAACGTTCTTTCTCGCTGCCTTTCCTGCTGAAAAGAAGGAGACCAGACAATGATCTTAGGTGAGATATTGATCTTTTAGATTAGCTAGCATTAGGTGAAATTAATCTTTCCTACACAAAGTCTCATCCTTCCTGGGGTTTTCACATTATTCCATGTGACAGTCATTGTGCATGTAAATACAATATGAAGGCCAAATTTTAACAGGTTTTTACATGGGATTCCTCCCAGAGATTGACTGGGATTTCCATCAGAATCAGTGGAAAAGAGGCCACAAATAGAATTCATTGTAGTTCTATTCATTACTCAGATGCCCTAAGAGCAGCAGCCTCAGATTCTGAACCCCACCACTGTGTATCCATCCCAGTTCACTTTGTGTCCTCAGTCTTCCATGACTACCAAAACTTTTCACTCCAAGTTATGAACATTGCACACTTTTTCAACAGCAGTTGGACAAAAATATTCAAAATCCAAATCCTTACAAATTCTTTTAGATATTGTGAACACTAATGATTTTTGTTTGTAGCAAGTGCTTCTTTGAAAAGAAGCTTCATAAAAAATTGTTGTGTACTTATATATGGACAAGTAAGTTCCCTTTACTTGAGAAAAACTGCATCTCTGTATCTCTGAAAAAGGGAGCTGAATGAGCTGCTTTGACAGCAGAAAAACTAATTACTGTTCTCTGAGCCAAAGTGAATCTGTCCAGCCTTGCTTGGGTTAAAGCTTGACACTGAAAACAGTGCTCAGTCTTTAAGTGCTTGTCTTTAAGCATGAGAAAGAAGGTCCTGGAAAGAACAAACCCCTTTTATTAGAGATATGTGCTTTTTGTCCCAGATAGTGCTTGTTAGTCCTGTAAATTATTAAATGAGACCCTGTGAGCTTGAGGGTGTTTTGGCTCAGCCAGCCTGCAGGTCAGTATGCCAGCAGGATGTTCTCCTTTGAATTCCCCAGATTTCACTGAAAACTTAACACACCCAACAACTTGGCCTTAAAAGCAACAGTCCGAGGTTCTACCCCTGGGCTCTTTCAGTCTGATACAATACATTCACCAGCACTTGTTTGTACTGCAATTTTGTGTTTTATTCATAAAGAAAGAGAGTCACTTTGCTCTGATTCTGATTTTTGTTTGCAATCGTCAGTCAGGCTGAAGTTTTGAGCTTCACAGAGATATTCAATATTTCTGTGCAAAAGTCAATGTAAAAAGCTGGACCCTCAAACTGGCAGTGGCCTAAATATTTTTGTAGGCTTTGGTAGTCACCACTTGACACAAGAGAGACTGAAAAAGAACAATGAAGGTGCTTTGCACACTGATCTGGAAAAAATAATTTTAGAAATCCTAATATATTCTAAATACCCCTAAATTGTATTATTCCAAGAAAGAGCACAGCATAAGATACTTGTCAGTAAATTTAAAATACAGGTGAATGGAAGCTGTAACTGTGGGGTTAACAAAAGCAGGTTTTTATATGATTGGTGCAAATGAGAGATGACAAAAAGGTTGCACTTTTTTAAATGAGCAGCTGTGAAGATGAGTAATGTAAAGTTGATGCACAAGAAAAGTAGTACTGTCCATGATTTTGTTTAGAGCAAAAATTAAATACACAAAATACTGTGGTAATACAGTGGAGAATTGATTTCTTCGACCTCATTTATTGGCTGATATTCAGTCATACAGAAAAGAATTTGCAAGAACACTAAACAAACCCAGAAAAGTTAAAAAGTTAAGCAATTCTTGGATATGGCATACACAAATCTATCCCAATATCACTTGTATTTCAACATTTCTTGTAGTTTCAGTAACATGAAAAACATTAAGTAGAAGGCAGCTTCATTATGCTTCCTTCTGAAGCATTGTATAAAAGTACAAGTGATTTTAAAATAGAAGATACAAATTAATATTTACGGTGGGGTTTTTTCTTGGTCATGAAGTCCACAAATCCTAAAAATGAGAGATGCCTCAAACAACATACTGCAAAAGGAAACCATTTGCATTCAGTATTTGAACTGTCTTTTTTCACAATGCTGTGTATGAACAAAGCAAAACAGAAAAATAGCTCATGCATCCTTTCTTTAATCTAAAAAAGGTTACAAGGTTACATGTTCATCAGTGTCTTAATTCAGCATTCCAAATCAAAATCATAATACTAAAGACATCCAGGTCTGTAGAGATAAACTTCCTTCTAAAATAAAGAATAAATTTGGAAATGGTGTTACACTTCTCTTTTTCCTCGCCAGGCTAGATAGTGGAAGAAAGCACAGAAATTAAGAGCATATCAAATTACAGTGGCTCTCTGAATCCAATGACATATTATGAAAAAAATATGGCTTCCATCTGTAATTTGATTACAGGAAAACAGAGACTTAGAGAAAGCAGTTTGTTATAAGTGGCCGGTGATACACTGCAATTAAACATTTGGTAGGTTGATTTGTTTTAGGTTATAAATGTCTGTTTTACACTGGGGGGGCGTCATTAAAAATAGATACCAAAATGTTTAGATAAAATCCATATTCATAACATATTTCAAGGTGCACTTCTATTAGTTTTTACAAAAAATTACGCAGAGCTGCTTGTCAATGATTTTGAAAATGTTACACGAAATGTCCACCTTAGTACTATCGATGTAAGTGCATTATTTTGACTGTGTGTTTATATTCATCATGATTTTGTTGAAAATCATAATTTATCATTAGGATTTCATTTGAAATGAGCTTTTCATGAACAATTTTACATACTATTACACTAGGCAGTGTTTTGTTTTCACTTAGGGAAACGTTTTTCACCAGATATGGCTTTTCAGCTCACAATGATAACAATGGGAGGTATTATTTTACATACATAAGTATTAAAATACAGGTATTTGAGTTTTTTTCTGGAAAGCCTCTGGAAGATTATAAAGTGAAATGAGTACTGTGACAAGTTGCATTGCCTTTTTGCATTTCCTAAGGAACAGTGAGCGCTTGACATTTTCTTATCTTTATTGTGTCTCAGCCATAAAGCTTCAATTAAAATTATAGTTTGAGATGTTAGCATTAATATGTTAATTGCTTGAACATCAGTTTTTACATATAGTATGACAGCTACTGAATAGCACAAACTGTGTATGTATACTAATGCACTTTTTCTCAGATTCCTGTATTCTTCTAATCTTGAGAATATCTTTGAACAGAAACTATTTTTAGCAAGAACATGTTCTTTTACAGGTTCTGCTTGTTTAAGAAGGTACTGATGTAAATGGAACTTGGAGTCCTTTCAGCTTCAAAAAGGTTTTATCAGAGAGATTTTAGAAATCATATGATACTTATTAGGTTAAAGTTATATTTATTACAAAATAAAGGTTTGTGCACTTATTGACAAAGCTCTTTTCAAACTCAGGCAACTTGTACATGGGTGTAATTGAACTTTACTTTTATTTCTGTGCTGAATAGCTTCTAACCCTATCAATGCCCTGTGTATCCTACACGGTCTAAAATAACCTATGCGTATTTTGCCAAAAGCATTGCTGCAGTGAACTGACTTGCCTTTTCTCTGTTGTCATCTTCCTTTGTGTAAATTTACTCCTTCTCTTCCTCTTTTCCACCCATACAAATCCTCCACTCTTCATCTTTCTCACATTACAACTGCTCCTGAATCCAGCAAGCTGTTGCACTGAGAGAAGGAACATTGAAAATAAGAATTCTTGCCTGTCCAGTAATGCCATGGCTCTGGCTCTTGGATCAACGCAAGAATTACCCTTTTGAAATCCACCATCTCCACGTAAGCTTAACTTTGGAGGAGGAAAGAAAAATCTTTTCCGTTGTATTTGGTGACAGAGAAGTAAAAGAGTTCTCTCTCCCTGCTGCACATCTACAAATATTAGACTGGGAGAGAAAATAACCCATTTTCAACATCCAGTGCTTCAAAGTAAGACACCTGGGACAAAACCATGCTGACACAAACACAATATGATTTATTACCACCATGTAGGAAAGAGATGCTGGGTCACAGTATAGCACTGTAGATGTCATCCCTGCTCATCAGCAGTCAAAAAATCGACAAACAAAAGGATCACAGTTTATGACAGCCTCATATCTTGAGTACTGGGTGCACCCCAGATTTATTATATAATATCATGAAAATATGTAGTTGATTTGAAAAGGGGTATCCAAAAAAAAGGCAGCAAAGGTAGTAGGAAGTGTGGAATAGCTATTTAGAGGAAGAATTTAAGAGAAGAGACCACATAGACCATGACCACATAAAAGAGGCAAGTGAAATAAAGCCAAAACTGAGAAAATCACTCCTGCTGTCAAAATTAATAATGGGCTTAAAAGTAGATAAATAATGGAGGGAGGGTTAACTCATAGTTGTTAAATGTAACAGTCTTAATAAAACCTCAAGAAAACCCTATGCCACAAACTGCTGGGAACCAAGAGAAGGAACACTGCACATTCGCTCAGCTCCAGAGCATCTGTTTCATGGAATTGCAGGAGGCAGGATTTGCAGCTGAATGGAGCTTTGATGTAAAGAAGCAGGGCAAATATTGCACTCTTGTGAAAACCCATAACTGACTAAGTGCTTCTGCTGAGACTTGTTTAAATTCAAAACAGTATGTAAAGCAGCCACCTGCTTCCCTTTTTACCATAATGGTTCTGGTGACAATTGGAAGACTCAAAATGAGCCAGATTATATGCCTTTCCCAGAGGCCCTTCCTTCTCAGTGCAATAGTACTCTTCAGCCTATTATGATGTTCCCATCTGTCTTAGGCATCGTGCAGCCAAGCTATTTGTATTTAGCTCCTTAACCTTTCCTTGTGAATCAATTTCTCTAACTCGGTAATCAACACTATCTGACAGAGAATGAAAGTAAATCTTGGATTTAGAAATAGGGCTTCAGACAGCAACTCCTGCAACAAGAGATGCAGAAATTCTCTACATCCCTTGTACTACTTTTGTTTGGATAAACTTGAATACTTACAGGGGGAAACAATGAAGCAAAAAGGATGGACCATGTTTGGAAAAAAATTGGGCACTGAATAGGAAAGACCATTGAAAAGTCTAAGAGCAAAAGGCAGGAATATGATGTGTTTTATTCTTTCATGGTGGACTATGAAAAAGCATCCATCCACCATCCATCCATCCATCCATCCATCTTTCTGTTCTGGTTCCTAGCATCCTGTTACTAACTTTGATTTTGACTTTGACCTAACCAAAAGTATAGTTGGGATATTCAGTTTAATGTTCATTTAGTGGACATGTACAGTCTAGTCAGTCATAAAGGTTATCCCGTACAGTCTCTTATTTATCGCTATGCTGGCAAAAATCATGAGTGGCCAAAGACATGCAAATGAACTATCAAGTATCTGTCACTGCCCAGTAGCGTGACTAGTCATTTTTGAAGAATTAATGAAGCTCAGTTGCTTCTGACTTTCCCAGCTTTACTCTTCCGTATTCTTGTTCTTAGTAATTCTGTGCTTGAGGGCTGCTTTTATCAAACTTAAGTAAAAAAACTTCACCCTATTAAGTTCCAAACTGAATTAAGGAAATGGCATAAAATTGCTCTGAAGAAACTCGTGTTTGAAGCAAGACTTCCTCGTGTTTGCCTTTCCATGGACTCTTTGCCTAGGTTATGTTCATAGTTCTCTCAACAGTTAATGTAAGAAGACTCGGGGTTAGACCTTATGAAAGGAGAAGAGGTAGTCTGTCACAGATGGCACTTGCTCATCTTCTCAAGCTGAAACACTCACAAGAAGCAAGAGGCATGTATCCAAGCTGTCTGTTCAGGATTTCTTGTTTGCAGACCAGGGGGCAAGAAACAAGAGCTACTGTGAGTCCTCACAGTGTCCTTTGGCTTCCTCTTGCATGGCAGTAACTGGTTGGTGTTCGTACATGCCTTTCAAGGCTCCCTCTACAAGCCAAACAATTATTACTGTGGGATCTTTCATCACATTATCTCATTCTCCATAAATTTTAGACAAGGTTGCCAGGCACTGCCTTTGGTTGCTTCTTCTGTGGATCTCTTTGGCTACCATCTGCCTTTTGGTTTAGAAGAGGGAAGCATGTGCAATGTGACCTACAGCCTGAGTGTAAAACTTGTTCACTGAATAAGTTCAGCTGAAAATTGTTACACAAACATCTCGTCAGAATGAGGACTAAAGAGCACAAACTTATGAGTGGGGTCTTCTCAGCTTCTATAAATTTATCATCACATTACTAGGACTGTGAGACTCTAAAGAACAACTGACAAGGTATCAAGCTATGTTCATTACCCCCAAATGGAACAGGAATGTAAAAGACTTCATGCTGTGTTTTACTGTTTCTCAGATGCCCTCACTGAGAAACTGATGACATTTAATATATATATGAAATAAAAAAAATTGGCCCAACAGGAATCCATCCTTAATTATGGACTCTCTCACCTCCCTCAGAATAGAAATAAGGATTTGATACCACCTCATACAGATTTCTCATCCTTTTGGAATAAGCAAAATTTCTGGCATTCTGAAATGAAAGAAAAATTTATTCTTAAATCTTTTATTCTCCAAGGAAATCAAAAGGGTGTCTTGAATGACCAAGACATAAAAAGCATTTCAGTGATAGAATTGACTGGGTTTGGGGATGTGAAAACTAGCTTTTCTTCACAACATACTATGCTGAAGAGAAAGCTGGTATCTGCACATAAATCAATGCTGCTAACACTACTGGTCTGTACTGCCTTCCTCTCTTTTAACAGCATGATCACTGCCATAATCTTGGCAATTTTACCTGGATATTACTGGCATAATTAGCCCTTCTCTAATGCACAGAATGAATCTGAAAATTAGTATCTATTAGTAGGAACCATACTGTGGACTGGGGTGATTTAGTTTATTGCAGCATTCCTGAGATGTGTTTTCTGGTCATTTCATGTGACATAAAGTGCTCAATAGCTGAAAATCCATTTATTTCAATATTAGGAAATTTCCCCATTAATAATGAGTACGTCTGATAAGAAGAAAAGATGATTATATGAAGGCCAGAAAGGAAAGAAAACAATAATTTCTTGATGATAAAAACAAAATTTAAATTTGATTAAATTTTGCACATAACAGAGGAGGAGAAAATATGTTTTACAGAACAATACACCAGGAGGTTGGAGGGAATTTTAATAAATATGGCTTTATAAAGTAAAAGTTTATTAATTCAACTTGTGACAAATTACAGCTTTTAAAATCTCTCAATATTCCACCTCAGTTGCATTATTTGAACTTTCATTTGCCACTGAGCAAACAATAATGTACTAATGGAGACATAAATCTTTTTTTCAGAATTATTTCAAGACACATGGATTAGAAAAATCATTAAATATTTGATGACAGTTGCAATATCTGCCTGATTTAGAGGCAGATCTATTCCCTGGAAAATACAGAGAGAATGATAAAAACAAGATCAATAAAACTCTGTTTATAGTTATCGCATGAAGGAAA
The DNA here is from genome assembly GCF_003984885.1 of Neopelma chrysocephalum. Classification (NCBI taxonomy): domain Eukaryota; kingdom Metazoa; phylum Chordata; class Aves; order Passeriformes; family Pipridae; genus Neopelma; species Neopelma chrysocephalum. The sequence goes on from NW_020897691.1 coordinate 29,478,446, forward strand.
TAAAATGATGGTAAACTAGATTCAATGGATTCATAGATGAAACTGCAGATGTAATATAATTTGTTTGTTTCCCTCACTTTTTTTTCCATTGAAAGAACAAAATCAAACCAAATTAATTAAAAACATTCTACAGTAAAAATTTTACTCCACTAAAGTCTAAGGAAATTTTATCACTACCTTCAGCTGGGATGGATCATCATCATAGTTCTTGCTGCAACTGGATCTTTATCTTTGTGGGTGCAAAAAAATTGTTGACATAATACAATTTACCTACAGATCTCTCAACAGTTTTCAATCATTTAGCCCACATTCAGAATAGAAAGTACTGTATCATACTTCACCTGTTTTGCAGTGGCATAGCTGCAGACAATGGAAGTTGCACTATGGGTAGGATGACATATCTGTTGTTGTTTCATCTCATTCTGCTGACGTAACTATATGAGATTAAAATTATTTTAGTCAGAGAAGCATGTGTTTCAAATCTGTTAACATTAGGCCTTACACTTCATTTATTCCAGTTGTTCTGAGGGTAAAACCTGAGGAAGGAAAGCAGTGTGCCACAGAGCAAATCAGAGCTGGGAAGGAATCAGAATTTGGTTTCCTCCTCTACGGTAAACCCAAACTTCACAGCTCTTTCATACATCACTGCCCCAAGATACCATTTTCAGAGTGCTGCTGGTTCATGTTTTGGGTTGGGGCTTTTTTTGCATAAAGAAACATGCTTGTAGTACATGGCTTGAAATGTTTTCTTCCTTTCTGCTTCCATTTCTCTTTATTTAGCTGACCCTTCTTCAACATGATATCTGAGCATCTTCTTATGAATAACCCAAGCCACAAAATAAATTTGTTTCCTACCTCTTAAAAATAGCAAGATTCTCTTCTTTCTTGAGCATACAAGAACTTTAATTTCTTTTTCAAGTTCAGGGCAATTTCATTTGGCTGCTTTGGTTCTCAGATAATTCATAATTGACTTGGAAAAAAGTCAAATTCAGCTTGGATCTAATCCATATCACAAGAAGGAAAATCACAGCTGACACTCTTGTTAGCACAGCCAGCAGAGAAACCCAGAGCCTGCTCCTATAAACATTATTCAAGCAGAACTCCTGTTCTGAGGAATTTATTGTTAAGAATTTTGGTAGCATGAGGACACTAGAAATTGAGACATTGCTCCCTTGAATGAGAGAATGAGACCCTGTCTGTTCCCAAAATTACACCAGTTTAACAAAAAAAAAAAAAGTGCTTTTTTAAGCAATTATTGTTCAGTGCTTAGGTAGGAGTTGAGGGGATTTTTTGGTTGAAGTATGATTTCTTTAATTAGAAATAAACATAAATTAAATATTTGAAATAATCTGCTTTCCATCTGAGTAACAATGTTCACAGTGGTTCTTGTACTGATTTTAGTTTAGTTATAAATAAAAGCAAACCACTTAGGTAAGCTAAGACAGGACCACTTTCTCAGTAGAAAGCTTAATTTTGCCAGGAAAAAAAATATGCTTGGCCTTGTATCTAATCAAGGCACTGGTAAGCTCTCATTAGTTTTGCTTAACCTGTAGGAGAAACTGGAAAGCCAGAGTTTGTGGTGTGCCCAGCTGATAAAGTGATTGCTTTCCTTTCCCTGTCCAGTGCCTGTGTCTACTGCGCAGTTACACAAGCTCAGCTACATCAGATGTCACGGGAGCGTATGTGCAGCACCAGTTGGTGCAATGCAACAGGCTTAAGCTCCTTATCTCCCTTCAATCCCTAACCTTAAATCCATGCTGGATTTTTTATCATTCATGTTTATTCCTTTGGAAAAGTAGAATAAAAAGCATTTCTTTTCACTAATATTTCTTCTTTCCTTCCCTCTTCTGGTTTTAGTACTGTGTCCTTTATTTGTTGTCTTTCACTGAAGGTTTTCATGTCAGTAAATAAATTATTTTCATCATTTATAACTCCAAATAGTCTGTTCATAGCTGTCAGTAACTAATATATTCATTTGACTCCTGAAAGGGCCCTAGACCAAAACCTAAGCAATATTTACTAAACAGCAGAAAATTGTATGAAAGAAGCATTTCTCTCTAGTCTATATAATCTATACTTGTTCATTCTGCCTTTCCTGTTTCTCTGTCCTTTACCCATATTTGAATGGATTCGTCATAACTCCCTTTCCTTTAGGCATGGCACATACAGACCCCTATTCCCCTGTAGATGCCACTGAGTAGGCATTCTCCTGAGAGCAGTGGCATGGGAAAGCCTCCCACAGGTCTCAAAGTTCATTGTGAGCAGACATGTAGAGCCATGGCCCAAGCTACAATCTTGTACTGCTCCTCCTGATACCATGATCTTATGTTTGGGGGGTACATTTAGTACATTAAACTTAGTAGTTAAAATTATGATCTCATATAGTAGAAGAGGAAACCATTCTCTGATGATTCAGACTATTTAAAACTGTGTTAATTCCATTCTGGGGGGCATCCCTCTCACTCTACTGAAAAAGGTATTTTTTATTCCCCAGCAGTGGACAGTAAATAACCTAACATGTTATCCTAAACATAACAGGGATACAGGTTAAGTGTACTGCATCCCATGGTGTAAATGCATCCATCACAAATCAATATGTCCCCTACCACTCAGCTGAGACCTTCCCCACCTGCACAGTTTGTCTGCTTGGGCCCTGGCAGCTAGAAACTTGGCCTGTCCGTGCTCCCACCTCCCTAAATCTAATCCGAACAAGACAAATTCTCTTAGCATTCAATATGGAAACAATGCAGCTGAGTCTTCAGTAATTTGGCACTAATTTGATACCAGCTCTCTTTGTTGGAGGGGCCTGGACTTTCTGTTGTGAGAAAAGCTTTCCCAGACTGAACTTTGTTCTCCTGCCAGGTTTTTTGTTTGTATTTCATTTTTGAGAGTTGCTTACCCAGAAGAATTGATATGTACACAGACTCACTTTGCTCTTTCACAGGCAGAATTCGTCCACGAGTGTGAGAATATTCAGTGATCTCTATTCAGTTTCCAACATCTTGGCTGAACTTTGAGCTAAGAGACTACAGGAGAACTTTCTCACTGTCCAGGGAGACCTTAGTGCAGCCTTTCGGTACCTAAGGGGTCTACAAGAGAGCTGGAGAGAGACTTTTTACAAGGGCACGTAGTGACAGGACAAGGGGGAATGGCCTTGAAAGACGGTGGGTCTAGATTAGATATTAGGAAGAAATTCTTTACTGTGAGGGTGGTGAGGCACTGGAACAGGTTGCCCACAGAAGTGGTGGGTGCCCCATCCCTGGAAGTGTTCAAGGCCAGGTTTTATAGGGTTTTGATCAACCTAGTATAGTACAAGGTGTCCCTGACCATGACAGGGGAGTTGGAATCAGATGATCCCTGAAGTCCCTTCCAAGACAAATCATTCTGTGATTCTATGAAATTAAGCCTTTTCTGTGAGTTTCAAAGCTGAAATTGGTCTGCACAAGAGAGAACAAATATTGTTACTGAAGCAAGTTAATGCCTTTTTCCATTGGAATAAGTTAATTATGATATATTTTTAATTCTGGTAAAAGATCCTATACTAATAGGATCAAAAGAATTTATTGATTATTTTGTCATTTAAACAGATCATCATCTTGTCTTGCTTAAGCGGGAAGGGCACAATCCATATGACAGCAAACAGCAGATGAAAAGTTCTTTCTTGCTTTTCAGTGAGATTGATCATTGAGTTGTCATAAATCTGTGAAGTTCAGCTCTACTTTCTTTATGAACCTTGAACCTACTGTTCCTGTGGCACAATTATTATTTAGTTTTTTATTTACATATAAAAAGAAAAATGCAATAAAACTTCTTGCAGCTGAATTTTGTCATTCAAAGGTCTAATCCCAGAGTGATTCTCCTTGTAAATGTTTAGAAATTAACTACTTAGCTATTTTTAAGATGCAAGAGTAAAGAAAGAAGCTACTATTTCTTTAACTTAAAATATTTTGTCAGATTTTTTCTTTCTAAAATAACCAAATGTTACAGACAGGGTTTTTTTATTATTGATTTTACTACTGTAATGTAGTGAAAGGGTTCCTGCAAACAGACAACTTATTAAAAAATGTATTTCCCATGCTGCATCTAAATATAGACACCTCAGGCCTGAATCATCAGTCAAGATGCAACAGTGCTGGTAATCAGGTGTACCTCATCTCTGTGGGACTGTTGTAACACGTGTTATTCAGTTTTCTGTTGTAAATTGCTGGTTTAATTTGTAAGCTTGAACACCCTTCTCTTAATAGCACCTACGTACAACAAGAGCAGAAATGCATTCTCTCATAGAAACACGGCGATACCCCAATACCCTAGAAACAAAAGTTGAGTATGAAGCATTGTGAAGTCAACAGCAAAATTATTTTAAAATTAATTATTTTTAAGTGGATGTTTAGAGTTTGCATATTTTCTTGAAGACTTAAATTTTAATAGCACACTTAAGTAGAGAAAATGGTATCGAATGGATACCAGGGAGGAGGAGAAGGTACTGAGGCAGAAGGGAATAAGACACTTGGGAAAACTCTGGTCAAACTGATAAAAGTTGGGATTCATTTTACCTGCTTGTAAGGTACTAACCAAACTGGTTGTCTAGAATCCCCGTGTATGGGAAGAATTACCAGAGGGCAATTCATCTCAATTAACTATAGGGTAACTGAAACATCTGGTTCAAACTAAATGTAGAGCCCTTAGACAGCAAAGTTAGGTGAGATGTATGGCTTTTAAAGTAAAAATTGGAGCAACATCAACAGCTGAGAAATAAAAGGAAAGTAAACTGAAAAGGGCTTTTGGGGTAACAGGAAAGAATATGGATGATGGGAAACAACATTATTAGGCAATCAAGTGGGGTCACACAAAAGGATTTGAGGAGCAGGACAAAATGATTTTGCAGCAACCACGTAAATCCAACAGGGTTGTCATACAGTATAGAAGAAAATAGAGAAAGTGACTAGGTGAAAGGTTTATCTGCAGTATCTTCAAAAGATGAGGATGGCACTGAAGGTGAAAATAGGTTGTATTTTTACTGTACTGGAGATAAAAGGTATGATATACAAAATGTAGTGAGAAAAGATTTTTTTTCTTTGAACTGGATCTAGACTTCACAATGAGAAATAGTTTATTGCATGTTAGTATAGATTTTTTTCTGGTTGCCTATTGTGGCAGAATTGCTGACTGAGATACTAGAGATACTAGAACATTTACATGGGAAATCTTTGTATACTATCAAAGGGAATCTATTTTATTGAAAGAATAAATAAAATCTACATTATTAAATAAAGAAATCTGCTCTCTGGTTATGCATTATACCACCTAATCTTAGAAGTCTGACTATACATTAAATATTCTCAGTCTGTAATGTAACAATAAATATTACATAGTCCAGACTAAGAAAGAGTAGATATTTGATTCAACCATAAATCAGAATTATGAACCGATAAATATAGTGTGAGTGCAAAATGGCTTCCAAGTCTGTCTTGTTTGGATGTTTTTGGAAATTGTGCTAAGGTACTATAAAAGCCTGGTGTGACTTGTATTATCTGAAATCAATCACAGGGTAATTGAAGGCACTATTATAGCAAATCACTGCTTTGTGACTCTTATTTAACTAAAATATTTTGTATTTTTCTTGTCCATCTTCCCAACTCAAAATCTGAGCTGTACTTCTTTATGTTTTTCTAGGAATTCATCTAGGATTCCTATTTTTCTCTGTGATATTTTTTGACTGTATTTTAAGCATAAATATTATGAATCCTTTCCTGTCAACTTTTGATTTACCAAACATTTGGCCAAGTCAATGAACACATTAAGCTCACTACATAATACCAGATGGCTTTACGGGCTTGTGTCCTCTCCTGGGCAAGTCCTGCTGTCATCTCTGAGCATCTGCACAAAGCCACAAGGGATGTGTGCGCTTCTCATTCATTCAGCTGGGTCACTCATCATTAATATTCGGAGGAGGAAAGGAGGTGTCAGACAATAGAATTGGTTCTGGCTTCTGTTACACATTGACATGTCAATCATTCACCCTAGAGGCTGCCAGGCCCAATTTAGAACAAAAGTAACTGCTGGGCTGAGCACATCACAAAAGGAGATGAGATTTCTTTGTGTTAACCAGTCCCTTCACAGGGTAGAAATGTAATTAGCGTCTTCCTCACAACCAATAACATGTGAAACCTAGTCATTAGCAGGACATACTTTGAGGTAAAAGCTCTGACCTCAATCACATTATGAATGATTCTACTGCAATCATAGGGTGCTCTCAAAATGAAATTGTATTTAAAGTGTCTCTCTTAGGAAAGCAGTCTGACCCATCACAGTGATAACTTGAATATGTTAAGTTTCCTACAATTTCTTACATGGCAGCTTTGATCATTCATAAAAGGTACTGTTGTTTTCCAGATTAATATAGTCATCTTTAAAAGGAAAAACAGCAGAAACAAATTAATCCTCAAGCCGTTTGATCTCAGTGCAATTCCCCAGCAGCTGCAGGCAACAATAGCCTCCTAGTGCTCCCTACTGGAGTCCCTTCAGAATGCCTCCTGCTTCCACGGGCAGCTTTAAGGGGAAAAGGTGAATATGGTGGCAAAACCCACACGGGCTGAGCTGCTCAGACGAGGAAACAAGAATTCTTGTTCCATAAACCCTTCAGCTTTGTCTTGCAATATTTTGATCTTTTTTTGAAACGTTGAGATAATCAAAACAAATATAAGCATCATCAATAAGAGCATTTGCTACCACAGTTCATACCTGTTTACCATCAAGGTGCAAAAATTTTGTTCTGGTAGGCAGCTTCTCTTTCAGCAGATGGACTGACATAGGACAGCTTTCAAGTTACTGCCTTTATAATAGTATATTCAAACCCCTCAGACACAGGGATCTGAATGTTAAAGCTACCTTCTTCTCTGGCATAAGTTGAACCAACATTCAGGCTGCAAATATTCTGAGAAAGGTTAAATATTTATTGTATTGATCAGCTCCATCTCTGTGTGTAAAATCTCCTACCACCCAGTGATAATCAAAGAAACATATATTCTGGACAAGCCACATGTAAAAGAGTAAATCTCTATCAGAATCAATAAACAGACACCTTTTCATACCAGCTGAAGAACTGGTTTATTTAGTTTTAATATAAAGTTGTAAAATACATGTTTTCTTCTGCTATGCTTGCAGCCATCTGCTGTTTACTATGTTACACGAGCAATACACCCCAAACTTCTGTCTAGGTCAGAATGTGGGAAACTTTTCATCCCAAGCATTTATCTTAACAGATAGCCATTGTTTCATATACTTAAATTGTTTCCTCAGGAAAAGAAAGAAAAAAATTATTTTAATGTCTTTAATTCGTTAATCTCCTTTAGCCCCACTGTCTGTATCTGACCGTATCATGAAAAGTGTATTCTAACTGTGGCCTGGTTTTGCAGTGAAACTTTACAGCCAGCCAAATTTAACCTAAATGATGAACCCCACATCTCTATTTCAGATCCTTTAGAACAAACATATCATCAGCCAAAGGTTGTAGCTAAACTGCAGAAGCAGCAAACAACGACAGCGGGAAACAATAAATCACTTCTCTTTAGCTCTCATAGCTATTTATTATTATGCTGTTTAGTGACAAATGTATTGAAAATGGCTGCAACTCACAGGCAGGTGAGAAGAAAGCCTGATCTCCCTGGTCACATAGCCAACCTGGGTACAAGGAATGAGATATCACAAAATATTTGGCTTTGGCTCTGATATATACTGCTACTTTATCCATACAGTTATTTTGCTATTCAAGTACCTACAGATTGATTTTATGGCTGACTACACCAATTCTGCATCTCAAAAATCTATCACCATGCCCACTGAGAGAAGACTACAAAGACAGTGGTTTGATGAACTTTTAAGGGTGCATTTTGATTATTAGCATAAGACCATTTCCCTGTTATAGTCTAAGAGACTAAATAGGCAATACAGTGGCACTTTAATAAGTGCTACTATTATGTAAATTCCATTATTCCTACTAATAATATCACCTTCAAATAAAATACCTATTTTATGTACTGTTGTAGTTTACTGATGTAGTTTACTGAAACAATACAGCACACAAAGTCTGGCTAAAATATCTGGCAACATCAGTGAAGCATATGTCATGGCTAAAGAAAGAGATGGAGAGGAGCTTTTGTGCTTTCTCACAAATGGCCAAAAGCCACTGTATGTCAGTCCAGCATCCCTTCTGAAGCTATGTCCTCTAAGTGATGTGAGGGGCCAAAAGGCTAATGCTCACCATTTTGTTAAAGGTATTTCTTCAGCAAAATGCTGATCTTTCAGTATTTCAGACAAAAATATTGTGCAAAGAAAATATGTACATCTTAAGTCATCCTTAAGCCCAATTCACGTGAAGAAACGGAGGCTGAGTAGAATTCTGAATAAGTGCCATCACTGATAATGTAATAGTTTTTTGTATGATAAGTAACTCCAAGTGCAGTTATGTCAATATATGTCAAAAATATGTTACAAATACACACATTTAGACAGTATATCAGAGAGGAAGAGCACATCAGTGGTAACCTGTCAGAAAAGACATGTTCAATTGTTTGCTCAACAGAGATTTGCCATGTTCTTATTTGTCCTCTTCTGTTCCTCATCTCTAAAACTGTGTTGACTGTATTTTTTTTACACATTACAGAGATGTGTGAGGTCCTTAGAAACAATATTAATAGCATTGGTATTAATATCTCTGATAGATTGATTTTTGGGGGTATTTTAATTGAAATTGTTTTTCCACAAGCAATGCTGTTGTTTCAGGATAAAGATGCTCTGATTTTCAACATGCTGACATTTTGATTAGCAGCATTGTATTTTCTTGCCCTTGTTTCCATTGGCATGAGTTTTACATAAGACACAACTGGTCCCTCTGTAATTCATCTCCATACATAGCATTTCGACACATAATTTTATGAATTCAGAGATGAATAGTTTGAGAAGGCTGTCTGCTTTCATTTGCATTATTCTCTGTGTACTCTCTGTTCTAAGGTTAAGTTTAGCAGCTGCCTAAATACTACAGTCCCAAGACTGAATTATTTCTGTTACTTGTAAGGAGGACAAGAACTCTTTTTATTATGAAACATTCTATCTGTCCCAGGAGAGTGACAGATATACACAAAACCGAGAGATGAACTTGCATTATTGTTCACTCATGGTTTTAGGGAGTTATTTTCATATTTAAAGAAACTGCATGTGCAAAGGAACTGTATCAGAGTACTGAAATAATCGAGATTTCTGAGTAAAATTTTAAAGAATGGACTATTACCTAAGAAAACTCAGACCAAAGCTTTCAAGAAAGTATACAGTATTTATTTAATGTTGAAGACAAGTTTAAGAACATGTCCAATGGAGACTCCTCAGCCACCAAACAAAGCTTATGTTGAGAAAGCAAGGAAATAAAGTTAATAAATTGAGGAAAATTTATACAATACATTGATTTTCAGAGGACTAAAAACTGACTAAAACCCCTATATGACAACAATATTTAAAATAAAGTGTTTCCTGTTGTTAAAATCAGTTAAAGTCAGTCCCATCATCTATGGGACTAACAAGAACACAGCTTATTTCAGTGGGGGTTTAAGAGAAAACTGAGAAGGCTATACCTCTCGATTTTTGATTAAAGACACAGTCACAGCAATCTTCATAATATCCAGGGTGGATTAATAGTCCTCATTGTACTGCTTAATGCACATGCTGAGATTAAAAAGAGCTTCAGATTATGTAAATCCCAAGAATCTCATTTAATGATACTTGCCATAAAGAACATGACCCACTAGCACTTTGCTCCATAGCATGACTCCAAAGCAAACAAAGAAGCCAATTAGCCTTCTGTGGTGCAGTGCTGAGCTCTGTGGTGAGCTTTCTTAGCAGATGATCCAAGAGCTCCTTGTTGGAAGCATTGTTTACCACATTGGCAGAATTACAGGCTATATTCACAAGGGATTTCAGATTGGAAATTCCCCTTTAGGTCCTTAAATTATTGGTCTTAAGCATCATTAGCATTCACAGCTCTGGCTACCACCAGGTCTGAGCCCACAACAGTCCAAAGAACATTCTCATGTATAGATGGACTCCTTGGATTGTTTGCTGTAAAACAAACCTCACCTCAACTGACATTTCTGAAACATTTGTGCTGTATTAAGGTTGTCCTTAGTCCCAACTATGCTTAGTATAGGATGGCCCTTACTACCCTAAATAACTTATTTTCTTCAACCCCACTCTTTTCTTTTAAAAAACAGAAGGCAAGAGATGGGTTGTAGCACTAGTAAAACACTGTAGATCTTACAGCAGCGGTCCTGTGAAATGCCAGCCTGTGGCATAAGTCATTCAAGGGACTTAATCCAGTCATCCCACCTCCCACCAGGAAGTGCATCCCATGGGGCTGGGGGCCAGCTCAGACAGTATCTGCCTCCTCAAAAGGTGGAGCAGAGGGCAGAGTGGAATGTTCCCTTGTGTCTACCACTGCAAGGGCCGCAGCACTCCTCTGCCATGGAGATCTTCCCACTTGCCTGACTATGCCCCTGGTTCTGGGTGAGGCTCTTGTGGTCCTTCCCATGCAGGTGCAGCTGCAGGTCTCTAGGGTTTGGGGTACAGGGAGAAGACAGGATAAGAAACTCAAATCCTGAGTGGAGAAGAAAGGTGGCAGCTGGTGGCAGACAGGCCAGAGCAGCAGCCTAAAAGGAAGGGCACAAGGAGTCTGGACAAGGAGTGACTTTCTGTAGGCCAGGCTGAAAGAAATGGCCTTACAAGAGATGAGATGGCAAAGACTGGCACAGGAGAAAGAAACCAAGCACAAGGCAAAACTTCAAAGATCAAAGCTCTAAGGTGAGTACAGGAAACGTTTTCATGAAAAACATCTGAGAAAGAAGCAGATCATGGAGAAGGATACTACAAACTTGAACCATAATCTGCTCAAGATTTCACAGGCTTTTGAGAAAAGGTCTTTGGAAGAAACTGAAGGGAAGAAGAAAAGACACAAGTTGATCCAGCACAAAAAGACAAGACACAGGCACCTGAAGTGAGTTAATCACCAAGCCAAAGCTAATGAGCTTTAGCAAAAGACTTGCTGTGGAACAAAATCTTCCAAGATCTCAAGAGACATCCTGAATCAGTTGATGGAGGAAAGGATTAGGGAATCAAAAGAAAAAGCTCTAAAGGAAGAAAAATGAAATTTTATGGCCAAACCTAGAGAAAAAGAGAACGAGGATAAGAAGATGTATAAGTATTTTGCTAAATATAACTGACAGGAAAATTCAGCAAGCCCCAGAAATTCTAGACAAAACTATCCAACAGAAAGTAGAACACATCCAGGAAATTGTTTGAAAGAAACCACTGGTCTCAGAGACAAAACTTGATGGTGGTTAAAAATGTCAGCTACATGAAATAGAAGAAACAATCAGAAGAAGAGATCGGAGAAGTGATTTAGTGTTAAAAGATTTGGAATCTGTCAGAGAAAAAGTTAGAAAAAATACTCAGAGCATCATATGGCCTGAGTCAAAAAGAGAAAAAAAACTAGTGAATACCTAAGCCACTGACTAGATGGCTTCAAATACCTCTTACAGTGCAGATATTCTTAACACTTAAAGAAAGATTACAGCTATTTTTGTGTCCAAAAGATGGAGCTTGCAATTTATTCTTTTTGAGATTTGGCAAGAGCTCTGGGTTGTATTGAACTACAATGGCTTCATTTTAACCTTGTTGCATCCAATGAACATGCCAATCACCATCACTCCTGGCAGCCTGGCCTACCTTCTTGCTATTCTGATGTCCCTCAATGGCACAACACTTGAAATATATGCTACATATATCTAATTAAAATAAATTTCAAATATAGTTAATTAAATTTTACTAGATAACCTGATTTATGTATATAATAAATAGAGATCTCTTCACAAGAAATTGTTACCCTTCATTAACTTTTGAAGCTTTGAGAAGAGAGAATTGCTTATATCTGTTGTGCAGGTGTTTTTGCCTCAGCAATGCAACATACAATACAGAAATACGCTCAGGTTAATTCTCAAACTAGAAGAATTAGTGGTCCTAAAACAAGAACACAATTATATTTAATCTAACATGTAACTGGTTTATACACAATCTGAAGTGAAATTCAATTTATTATAAACTGTCCAGTCAGTGAATTAGATGACTCATTGTAGAAGCATTTTCTTATTGTATGATTGATATTGAGTTCTAGTAAATTATTTTTGCAGTATGTGTAATTTTCAGTTTGAAAAGTTGAATTACTGTATCATTTACAGAATGCTAGGTATAAAACCAGCTTTTAATTTTTGAGAAAAAAGCAATCCCATGGTATGGGACTTTAAACAATTAATAATAAATACAATGGATAGAGTGAATTCTGTTAATTTCACCAAGTAATATATACTCCATTTCAAAGGTTCCAGTGTAGACCTGTGTCATGGTTTGAAATTGCCCCCCCCCGGAGCCGGGGGACCTAGAGGTGATTGAGTGCCAGGGCAGTCTCCCCTAGAGAGTCAATCACGCTCATCTTGTTCACTCCTGTGAAAAATCATATACATGCAACCGGCGGAAGTTGTTGGCAATCAGTCCGTCTGTCTGCTGCTGTGTGGGTGTGTGGGTGTGAGAAAGGGCCGGGGGTGGTAGGGCCCCCTTCTTTCCCCTCTGGGGGGAAGGGAGGCCCTGTGGCCCTCAGCTCTGGCTAAGCCTGGGTTGGAGGCAGCATTGGAGTGAGTGTGTGTTTGTGAGGGAAGAGACTCACGAACAGCTGGTAAGTGGGAGAGAGAGAGGCAGGCCTTGCAGCCAAGCCCTCTTCCCCCCCTTTGCAGCTAGACTGAGGAGGGGGCTTCTTCTTTTCCCTCTCACTGTAAAGTGGAGGCTCGGCTCAGCGTTGGAGCCGAGCCAAAGTGGACGGGCGGAATGCAGCCCTGTGCCAGGGCGATAACCCCAGGCGAAATTGGAGACGGACCAGAGAAAGGCCCGGAGGATGTCCTTGCAGTGATTTAAACGGAGGACAGCCGAAAACTCGGAGGAGGAATGAAAATTCCAAGACGCGCACGTGATAAGCTGACTGAACTACAGCAGCATGGAACCAAGGTATGAGAGAGAGAATCACACTGCAGAGGTGGTACGGAACCAATGAGAAAGGACTCAGAGCTATCTTCTTGGACTTCGTGAGGAAGAAGAGACTTCAGCAAACAGATGGAGGTTGGTGGGGGGAGTGAACCTTTTCCCTGAACACTCCCACAAGAGAAAGACTGCTTTACCTATCAGCCTGAAGGGCTTTTCCTGGACTGAATTGAGGGAGAAGCTTAAAGGGACTGATAGAAGTGTGTAATATTATATATATAGTTGCTTTTAGCTTGCACAGTATTTATTTGTGTAGAATAAATATATATATACTTCCCCTTCTCCCCTATAGAAGCCTCTTGCCTGAAAGTTTCTCTTCAGTGTTGAGATAAAATAGTAGGAAGGGGTGGGGGAAGCCTGGAAATTGGATTTTGGATTTCTGTGGTGGCTCAAACCACCACAACCTGTTTGCTTGAACTCTTTTTTTAATTTGTGTTTATGTTGTTGCATATACCATTAGCCAATAACCTAGGACAAGAAACAGCACCTTCTGAAAAACTGACGAGCTCTCTTTCCTAGAAAAGGAAGGCTGAAACAAAGTTAGTGGCATTAGGCTCTATGCCTTTGTGAGGAAGAGGAGCTTAGTATCCCAAAGAGCTGGCAGTTTCAGCTGATGGCAACTATGCAAATAATAAGTGATGAATGGGAAATAGACCAAATTTGAGGGCAAGCCTTGATCTGGATGTCATTAAAGACCTTTAGGGTCTTCTGTCTTGTGAAACCAAGATTGGGGTTTCCCAAATACATGGTTCAAAAATAATGTCTCTGTTCTAGAAAAGCAAAATTCTGAGTAAAGCAGAGAAATTTACAACTGATAGAGCCTAACTATCTCACAACCACTGCTGGAACATTATTATATTAGTTTTGTTTAAGCTCCTGTGTGAAATTTCCTAGCTTCAGGCTGCAGCTCAACAAGTCAAAAGCACTTCTTGACAGGAAAGAAAGTTGCATTTTTCCAGTATAAATCAACTCCAATTTGAAAACTTGTTCCTGCTAAAAATTCAAAGAGACTGTAGAAGCACGATAACTTGTCTAAGAATCCTACAGTTGGAAATATGCTCGGTTCCAGTAGAATTGAGGATTCTAATTTTTAAATCATAATAGCAAGATATTTGCACACTTAGAAATCTACAATATTACCTACACTGCTTTGAAATGCATTGTAGTCATCACCTGAGAGATTTTGGTTAGTCTTTCCCCCTTTCAGATGGAATTGGAAAGGATAATAGTCTTGATTCTGATTTGTGTGCTGAGTCTCTAGTGAGGCACAAGCAATGGACTAGTTTGCTGCTTGCCACCCACTTATCCCGAAGTATAGAAACTCACTGCAGCTTGGTAAGGAACAGTCTAATACTACAGATTTCATATTATTTCATGATAAACGTAGCATTGTAAAGAAAGAAAAGATGATGTTACCTCTTTCTGGCCTGAGCAGAGAGCCAAGAATCTGGGGTCTTGTGAATTATTTAAAATGGAGGAGAAACTGGCAGACTCCAGCTTACCATAGATATAAATTAGTTTATTACAAAAAGTGTTCAAAGTCACCTTTCCTGAACACAAGAGAAAATAAAAAACAAGGGCAGGTTTCTCAGCACACAGGTCAACGTCCCTTTTGAACAACACTTAGACCAAAAATTCTCTCTCTGTTTTAACCCATGCCTGTTTATAATTGTCTTTTGTAGGCTTTTCTCTCAGCTATTTCTGTCATTCTGCATTCCACAGATTTGAAAAACGTCATTTTGCAAAACCCATTCGTGCTGTGTCTTTATTTTAGATGGAGACTGTTTTTGTTTCAGCTCTCTGGATACCTACAGAAGCATAATCATTTCTTACCTTTATCCCTCACAAAGATCTATTGTTAAACCTAAAAGCATTTAATGACATTTAGCCAGCTATAACAACATCCTGGGTTTGAACACTTAGCAACAGCTACAAAATTTCTCATTGCTATGAACTGCATCCATATACAGCCTTGTGTCCCAGCATCTATCTTCAGCAAAAGACAGATAAAGATAAATTATCCTGGTCTTTGGAGATAAGGAAATGGCAGAATAATAGTTCTCATATGTTTTAGTGCTTCAGTTTCATAGTGGTGCAGTCACAGAAAAAGAGTCAACTCAGAGTGGCTGCAGACGGACAGCACAATGGGACAAGCTGGGTGCTAGAGGAGGGAGAGCTCACAGTAGTGCTGCCTTTGGAAATCCTATCAGTGGGTGAATGCTGTGAAATGTAGAACAAACAATAGTATGGATTCATGCATAGCAAAACCTTGAACTGTGATCTTACTTGTCTTTCATACTGCATTTCTGGAATAATACTTTTCTTTGTTCTGTAATTAAAAAAAAACAACCTTTTCCTAATTAGCCTTATTTGACAAGGGAACCCACTTTTCCTCCTAGTTTTGAACCACTATGGGCAGACACCTATCTAGATGTCTATAAGTATGTCTGCAGTGTATGTGAAGGTCTTGAAGCTTGATCCTAAAGTGAACTTTACACTGCCAACAAATAAGCTTTTTCTTGGATTTCTTTTTTAACCGAGACACACAATATTTACAAAAATATTTACCAAAATATTTTGAAATATAAAATAAAATCCATGAGCGATTTCAAAGCAATATTTATAATTGATTTTGATAAGCTCAGCTTTTAGGATTACTTTCTGCTACTTTTTAAAATAACTGGATTAGCTAAAGGATGAAGAAATCTTTGACCTATATATTCTAGTTACTGTCTCTTTCTTTCATTTACTTGCCTTTAAAGCATATTAAGACAAGCTAACCCATATAAATGTCTTGCGGGACATAGGATCCAATTTTAGTCATGCCAAAAGTACCTGTGTACCAAAGGAAGACAGATGGACAGGCTCTTATTTTAGCACACATTGCATGGCAGAAGGAAACCAGTGGAAAGCAGGATTTAAATTTCACTCTACCCCAGAAAATTATAATCACAGAATTATAATGAAATAAGATACAAATAAAACCCCCCAAAAAACCCAAACAAACAAAACCCCCACAAAACATACACCTTCATACCGCCTGTATTGATACTTCTCTTTTCAGTGTTGGTTACAATGCTCATCAAAGCTACAGTTAACACATCATCAAGGAGAAAGGACAGACTAGAGCATGGCAGCTTAATTTATCAGTGAATTCCAGTTGCTGTAGTGAGGATGTGACAGGAAGAGTAGAGGGTAACACATGGGGAAATTTTTCTTTACAAGGAAGGAAATGAGATAGGGATTGTGTAAGGAAATATTATTGAAGCACTGGTCCAAGGATGTGAAGCAACAATCCTTTTGCAAGCAAGGACTAGTTCAGATAACATCTCCCAAAAGTCTAAGGAAATCTAAGTCTCTTGACTGTGCATGAAAACTTCTTGCTCTTGCATGGGTGTGGCATGTAGTGGTGTACAGTGAGGCTGCAGGGATGTGGTCTCAGGGCAGACAGGCAGTGGAGATGCTGTCCTGGCTATCCACAGTGACAGTAAAACCATCTTAAAGTATGGGTGAGGTGAGTCTCCTGCATCTGCAAACACAATAGACATTTTCCTTCACTCTCCTGTATATTCACAGAATCACAGAAAATGCCAGGTTGGAAGAGACTCACATGGATCATCAAGTCTAACCCTTGGCCCTGCACAGGATGATCCCCAAGAGTCACACTATGTACCAAGAGTGTTGTCCAAACGCTTCTTGAAATCCTTCAGGCTTGGTGCTGTGACCCCTTCCCTAGGAAGCCTGTTCCAATGCCCAACCACCCTTTGGGTGATGAATCTTTTCCTAATATCTAACCTAAACATCCCTGTTATGACTTAAGGCCATTCCCTCAGATCCTGTCACTGGTCACCACAGAGAAGAGATCAGTGCCTAACCCTCCTCTTCCCCCTACAAGGAAGTTGGAGACTGCAATGAGGCCTCCCCTCAGTCTCCTCTTCTCCAGGCTGAACAGACCAAGTGCCCTCAGCCGCTCCTCATATGGCTTTCCCTCAAGGCCCTTCCCCATCTTTGTTGCTCTCCTTTGGCTTAATTTCTTTCTTATATTGTGGTGCCCAAAACTACACACAATATTCAAGGTGAGGCCACACCACCGCAGAGCAGAAACAGACAATCACCTCCCTGGACCGGTTGGTGATGCTTTGCCTGATGGCCCCCAGGACACAGTTGGCCCTCCTGGCTGCCAGGGCACTGCTGATTCATGTCCAATTGGCCATCGACCAGGACCCTCAGGTCCCTTTCCACGGCACTGCTTTCCAGCATCTCCTTCCCCAGTCTATACGTACATCTGAGGTTGCCCCATCCCAGGTGCAGAATCCAGCACTTCCCCTTGTTCAATTTCCTATGGTTAGTGATTGCTCAGTCCTCTAATTTGTGGAGGGCCTCCTGCCCTCGAGGAAGTCAACAGCTCCTCCGAGTTTTGTGTCATCTGCAAACTTGCTTATTATCGTTTCCAGCCTCCACCACCCTTACATTCCTTCTTTCTTTGATTACTGTGTTGATTTAGACAGCACACATAGCACACGTGTCCTCTCTCATGCAGGAGAAATGCAACTACGTTCAATGCTAAATGACCCAGATGAAATAATATTTGACTGACCTAGAGAGTGGTGAGGTTTAACTGCTCATTTATTTTTTTTACACTAGCCTCTCTGACAAACTTCACTGAGAAGTCACTATCATTATGATCCCCAGAAAACAATGTAAAACAGAAAGATGGTACACGCACACTCCTTTGTGTGTACTTTGATTTCTTTTTCTCTAAATAAATGAAACGCCCCCTTCCCCACTTTTAAGACAAACAGATTGATTCTGAAGAGAAAACAGGCAACAGTAATATTTAATTTTAGTATTAAAGTTACAATATTATTTTTTTAACCATATTTAAAGTTTCCCTATCAGACTCAGGCATTTCCAAATTGGGACAGGGGAGGGCACTAAAGAGTTACACATGGATCTGAAAGCTGAAGCAATGCTTTGTCCAACATGTAAATTGGCTCCACAATGATTTCAGGCTCAGCATGAACACTTCTTGAATGAAAATGAAGCTTTGATACAGCCTATTTTAGTTGCTTGGACCACGTCCTTAATCTTTTGGAAAAGCTGCTGAAGCCAAGCCCTGCTTTTGTGTTTAATCATCTCTCAGCCAAGTAAGGAAAAATACATCCTTATCAATAGTTTTCTAAAAACATGTTGATCTCAGAGAGAAATATAGACATGGTGTGAACCAGACTAGTGTGTTTAGGCATTAGTTTTATTTTGTCTCTAGTCAGTCAAATTAAATTTTAGGATTAAAAAATATGGTCATAAGGTCCTTGTTCTAACTGGGCTAATATCACTAAAAACTGACAGGTTTGGACAATGGACTACAACCATCATTGCACTTCCAAGAAATCGGCTGCAAGGTTATTTGAAAATTTACTACACTTTTCCAGAATTTGCTCCTATGGGAAGCAATGATTCATTTTCATGTGCAAAAGGAGCGTGTTTTGTCGACAGAAATGAACAACACACATTTATTTACATAATTAATTACCATCAAGCTCACAGCAGCGTATGAAGCTGAGACAATTCTTCCCATTTTCTGCCTGTCAGAGTGCACTATACCAACTGAGATCATGAACTGAGATCCTTCTTTGTAAAAGCACACTAAATGAAGACTCTTTTAATTATAGAAATTTTTTTTTTAATTAGTGGATAAATGCTGTAACCAGTGGTAACATTTGTAATGGTGCAAGGCTATAATCAGATCTCATGCATTAGTGGACAAATGTATCACTGCAAAGCTCAGGAAGGCTTTATGAACAGCCTTCAATAGTTCAACAAAGGTACAAGTTCTGTGTTTTTCTAGAGCCCTTTTATGCTACCTTTCATACCATGCAACATATAATAAAGCAGTAGTAAACCTAGGTGTGTTGATCAGTCTCAGGATAGTTATGAGGACATGGTATGCAGCACGCACGAGGAAAAGAAACTCTAACAGAGATGGAGGGGTATGAATGCCACTTTACAGGTCACTGATACAGTTCTGGTCCACTGTTCTGGTCAAGCCTGGTCAAAAACATGAGCTAAAAATTGAGCAGATCAGAGGATGACTGTCAAGGAGCACTGAAAGACTTGAGCTACTGGATCTCTTGTATGTGATGAACACATATATAACACATTCTAGGACTTGATCTTGATATACATCCAACTCTACATCATAATTTTCTCTAAAAGGAAACCCATATGTGTAGGCTAGACAAAAACCACATTACATGGTAGTTTATTTTGGATGTCTTCAAGAGAAGTCGGGGAAGGAATGATTGCCTCCTATATATAAAATAAAAAGCTAAACACTGGAAAAAGGTCAGACTACTTTAACTTAGGTTAACTAAGTAACTTAGGTTACTTAACTTAGCAAAAACATATGGTAAAAGACTGATGATAACAAAAACATGGTTGCAAATCAGAAGACATCTTCTAATAATTCTCAGAGATGTGCAGCATGAGATCTCAGTTCCCAAATACATGTTTACCATGTCACTGTCACTTGCACAACTGCTTAACAGTAACAACAGATGTTCTAGGGTACATGAGGTTCCTCCTAGCCACCCAGACGACATCCTCCTTCTTGACATTTTAGAAGGAATATCATATGCAGCAGAAATGGAACTAGGGAACAAAGTGAGGCATGGAGGACAATGCCTGCCTGGGGAGTCCTAGAAGACCCTGACCCATGCAGAGGTGTGGTGGAAGAGTTCAACACTAGAAGTCCTCCAAGAGCTCACTGCCCCATGGCCAAGCTCTGCTCTGATTTCCAGAAGAGTACAAGCTTGCTGCCTGCCCCTTTCTCCAGAAAGACAAGTCCCCTAATGGCTTACAAAACTTGTTTTTCTCTCCATGATTGCAGTTTCCCATGACAACCATGTTTCTCCATAGGGACACTACGCCTGGCTGCCAAGAGATGGATTTTTGTGAGAAACAAAAATTTCACAGGAGCTGGACCTGTCCCCCGCAGATGGAAATGGTTCGGATGCTCACGGTGTTCAAAGCATATACAAAGCCAATCCATTTCTCTACCTTTGAAAGAAGCAGCAACCAAAACATATTGCAAATAGAAAAATGAAGCTTCTTTTGCATTTCAAAACATAGCAAAGAAGGAATCACTTTCTCTTAAGATAATACCAGGAGCTTGCAAAAACAAGGACGAGCTGTGCATATGTACCCAACTTGACTTTGTGGGTGTAACAGAAAACTGGAATCACAAATGCACACCATGTGTTACAATATTTTTTTTGAAAGAGATCTGGCTGCTGTGCTACCATACTGACACAGACTCTCCAAATCAATTGTAAGGACGTTGCCATGAAAAACAGGATCAAGGGAAGTGCTTGGCCTTCCCAGGAGCTGCAGCGCGGGCTCTGCGCTGGGGGTTACTGTGGGTTATTTCCTCCCCACACTCTTCTGCCCTCAGCCAATCCTTCCGATTACACACCCCGCTTTTGTGTGTCCCGGCTTACCAGGGGGAGAGAGCTGTGTGCGTTTGTGGTTTTGTTTCCCTCATTATCATGCAGACAATATTCGGCTGTTCTCAAGGAAGATCTGGGTTCCCTGCTCTTTTCCCAGGCTTTCTTCTTGTCCATGAAAAGAGGAAAAACAACGAGGACCCTGTTTGGCTCCGTCTCGCCAAGCCGTGGGCTGATGATGATGTAACAGCAGGCCCGACAGTGAGTGGCTGCGGCCAAACTGGTCATGCTCTGTCCAGGCATTGCGCGGCCCTCCGCTGGCAGCCGCCTCACACCTCGGCCCCGCCGCTGCACAAAGGCTCCGAGCAGGGAGCATTCAACTGCAAACAAAGTGCCAGCCGAGCATGAAGTTGAAGGGGATCTCCCCCTCCGCACTGAGATGGCTCCCAGCCCTAACCCGAATGCCTGCCCAGAGCTCGCACGCTTCCTGGCTCACACCCGGAGCTGCGGATATGATGATGATGGTGATTATTATTAGCTGGTGGAACGGGATTTTGTGAAATTGGGGCTGACTGGGGAAGTAGGCAACGAAGGAAGAAAACTAAATTTGTTTTTCTTGCACTGATCTCAACTGATGTAAATCAGCATAACCTCATTGCCTCCAGCAGAGATACATTCAAAGACATATCAGCACAGAAGTTGGTCCATTATGTCAGATAACCGAGGGCAGTTTATCTCTACAACTGTTGCACAGTTCTTTGTCGGACAATAAGTAAGCTAAATGCCTACTAACGTGCATTTAAACAGAAACATTAAGACAGTGGGTTTAAACCAGTTTGTGATTTTTATCATCTTATGAAATTTCATTTTGTCTAAAAAAGCATTCATTATTCTCAAAGGAAAAAATATTCCTTTGCCGGTCTTTTGGTGATTGCTGACTCCTGGGATGACACATTCAAACATTTTGTGGCTCACAGCCTCTTGACAGATCCAAGGGAATGAAAAACAATGGAAGTTTGCAGTTTGTTTTCAAAGGCAAGACGCTGAAAGTACATGACCAGATTTTTCTGAAAAAATATTAGACTTAAGTGAAAGGGGAGGAGGATGAACGGGAGAGATTAAGCACTACCTGTTGTCTGAAACATCTCCCACCTTAAAATCGGATCAACTTCGAAAGTACCAACCAATTTACTTTTCAGATGCAAATTTCCAAGACATTGTGGTATCATTTAAACTTGCATGAGGTGTCTGAGAGCATACAGTTTCATCCTTTTAAAAGCCTTCCAAACCCTTGAGTTTGAAACTTACTGTGTTTAAATTTAGTTTAATTAAAGGTTGTAAAGTAATTCATTAATTGTTAATTATAATGAAAATAAGTGTCCAGATACTTGAGCTGCATGCCTTTATACTTGTTAAAACACAGAGTCAAAGCACAAACAGTAAGGCCATGCTTATCATCCAGCAACACAAATATTCATTAAAAAAGCTCTCCCCTCAAGTTTGTCATCAGCCTTTTTAAGAGCTTCACAATACATTTGCTGTCTTCTTTCCACTAGAGTCCATTTCTCAAGAGTATGCAGGTGCTGCCTATTTCTGCAGCTCAATGACATATAATGTATGCACATAAAGCGTAATGAACATTTTCATTCAGGAGATCAGAAGTTGTCTCACAGGCAGTTCAGTCTGCAGTCTCTCATTTCCAGGTATTGGCATTTGGAGATTGACACATAAAAATGATGGAGCCTAAACTGAGATATTACAGCAAGCCCATGCACCCACCAGGACATTCAGGGTCTGTCTCTCTCTACCTTGCTGTATCTCATACATGCACACATATACATTTTCAGGACAGCAGGAAATGTATGCGGTAGAGGGGCACTAGTAAAATCAGAAATTAGAAGTGCTTGGAAACTGGAAAGGATTTATGTATGAAAAAGTAAAGTTAAAAATAGCTGGTGAATTCCCTGAGACTGCCAATTTATGTTTTCACACAAAACAGAGTTGGGGAGAAGAATGTTTGGGGTTGATTTGTTGCTGAAAGAAAAATAAACAAAACAACTCACAACCTAGAAAATTTGAAAGTGTTCCCCCAAGCAGTTTTCTCTGCTAATTAATTAGTCTTCATCATTAGGCTTTTTCTCTTCCTATAATAACAAGCTGTGTTATATGACCCTCCCTTTTTCTTCATGGTACTTTTAATCTCAGTGCTCTACTCTTCACTGCTGCTGGCTAGCAAAGATTACAATTACCACAAGGTGTTACTTGCAGTCCTGTTCTTAGAATTGTCATTATAACTTGGCAATTCATAGTTCAACCTGATTTTTCCTTACTACCGGTAATTCCTTGCCAAAGTCACCTTTCATCCATGAAATCTGAAAAAAATTAACAAAAGTGATTTCTTAAAGTCTTGAATCTCTAGTCCTATTCTGGGGCTTATCCAAAGCAATGGCATCTTGTCCGAGAAGTTGTGGATGCCCTATCCCTGGAAGTGTTCAAGGCCAGATTGGATGGGGCTTTGAGCAACCTGGTCTAGTGGAAGGTATCCCAGCCTGTGGCAAGAGAGTGGAACTAGATGACCTTTAAGGTTCCTTCCAATCCAAACCATTCTGTGATTCTACGATCTCTTGTATTTCTTCAACCGCTCCCAGTTTTTCTCTGGGTCCTCTGTGCAGAGTCAAGAATTGCTTGAACTATTATTTTTAACATCTAAACACTTTGAGCAACATACAGAAAATGTGTCTAGAGAGAGGAAGATGTGAGCTGGCAGGTGGCTTTGTTTTTATCTACTTTGTTATCATGGTTACAATTGTCTTCTGTATTGTAGCAATATTTCCCAGGCAAAAACTACCCAGTTTTGATACTGATGTTGACTGAAGACCAGCAGAACAGACAGAAGGTCATGAAAACATTCAAACAAACCACAAAAGATAAATAGGTCACTATGCCACTTGTGAATCCTGTATTGCTTTGGTAAAATTTGTAAACTATGTTTAAAAAAAAAGAAAGAAAGAAAGAAAGAAAACATAAGTAAAACCTACATAGGCCTCCAGAAAAAAAAGGAAGGTATCTATCTGTACTTATATGAGTCTGTTTGGTTGTTTTTGACAACAGTGAACTCTATTGTGGGAAATAAACATTCTCAGTTCCAGAAGGGAAACCTTCACACTTTAGAAAGGCAGAAAGAAGAGGCTTTTCATTCTGCTGTGAGATGTTGGATTTTGTACTTGTTTTGTGTATGGGGACCCAAGCTTTCATGCTAATGGGTAAGTAAAATAGTTCTTTATGGAGTATTTTATAAAGGACTATCAGTCATTCCAGTATGAGTCTGAAGCAGAAGGGAAGCAAAGGAGAGGTCATGCACAAAAATGGTTGTGTTTCAAGCCATGGAACGAAAGGAGATTTGACTGTGGGAAAACAGATTCACATTCATGCAAACCCTGAACTTGGCCTTACAGAGCAGATAAGTGCTGCTTGTGCCCTCAGTATCCTCTCACTGAGGTCTACCACCTATAAAATAAATCCTGTAATGAAAGCAGATTACCTCATAATGCAGTCCTGGAAGGGGCTGATTCATCTAATATCTCTTGCTTACAAATGTACCATGGGGTTACCATAGTTCAGGCAGCCTCATTAAAAGCAGTGCAAAACACGCAGAGCCTGAATGGAGATGAAATAAAAGCCCTATAGATGGCTGTTACACATAATCCATTTGTTACTATGCTTTGGGCAAACAAAGAAGCACATTGTTTATAGAGCTGCTTTCTGCAAGCAGCAGGACAAATTCTTGTATGATTCTAGTGAATATTTTACAACATTCAGCAAAACAAAGAGTGTGCCCCCTTCATCATGCTAGTAATTCATAACTGGGAGAGATGAAGGCAGAATAGAGAGAGTGAGAGTAAAATACTGATATCAGGTAATTTGAAACAGCTGTACAGGGAAACCAAAATTATTACTGATTCTGTGCACCCGGAGACCTGCATTGGAAAAGAGAAGGAATTTTTCATGATTTTACATGCATTGCATACAGTATACATAAAGGTTAGAATCCATTCCCTAACCACTAAAGTCAGTGGTTTATAGTTTTGCATACCAATAGGTCAAAAGGTCTCACTAAATTTGGAAAGCCAAAAATAGAAGATATTCTTGAAATAAAAGTTGGCCAGACACTAAAAAACACAATTGAAGGTAGTGAATGAAGCAATGAATTTAACAAGTCGAGGACCTATCTAGTTACACAACAGGAAAGTTTAAAATAGAATTGCTATTTCTAGTTCTGCATTTGGCATGTATGTTGAAGGCTTTTTTTCACCAAACGAATGGAAAACATAGTTTGCAGTCTACATATTATTTGCTTTCTCATATCCTGGGTTAAATGATGTAGATGATGTAGATGTAGACTTCATCCTGACCTCACTGGATTTGCACTAGATTCTAAGCATGCCAACCTAGGCGTCAGCCCAAGCAGTTAGCACTGGTTAATTCACATCTTTCACCACACCTTGCTTTTTTTAACAGGAACTATGTCTTTAAGAGTACAGTCTCATTGTTCATATATGTGAGCAAACCAAAATTCCCAAAGTTGGATTTCTAAAAAGAGACTAAATGCTCCTTATGCTGGCATAAGCTGAGAGATGGGGCTTGTACTCAGATAAAGGAAATGTGTGGAGATTATTCTTCAAGCTGAACATGCAATGCAGTATACAGAACTAAACCCTCTGCAATTTAAGCATAGGACACTGGTCTGTTATCCCACCTACACACAAAGTGTTGAGAAATATTTATCACCTGAAAACAAACCTAAGAAAAGGGGTTTCAGAGACAGAGCCAAAAAAACCCAACTGTGAGGTTTCGTTTAACAGAAATATAATAACAGTTGTTCAACTGCAGCCTAAGTAAGAGATTTTCACCTCCCCTGGTCATGATATGACTTACCCTGACTCAGAGGCAAAGGGGCAGGTCTCTCTCAAATGGCCTTAGCTCTCCTTCAGGAGGAAAAGGAAAGCAAAGAGACTCTGAATGCAGCTAGGGGCCTCAAAAGGGAATCAACATATCTGCAAGGAAATGGCACACCATGAGGCCCCAACTATTAATACTATCTTTGTTCAATGAAGAGAAGTGGTGGCAAAACATGGCCTGGTGAAAAGATGTGAAGAGAGCACTAAGGCAGATATGCAAATTTCTGTGGGAAAACATCCCCTCGGAGGCATTGAGAAGCACTGACATGTTTTCACATAAATCATTAGGCAAGACAGGATCCTATTTTCCATCCAAAATCACTCCAGAAGATGTGGGGAGCTGAGGGCTACTCCTCTTCCATGTACAAACCACTTTTGCCTCTATCCACACAGCTCTTTTGCTCACACAACAATTGCATTTCTGTATAATTGTATGAAAGTAGCAAATATGAATAAGGTTGTAAGGAATGTATTGTTTGTGTATGTGGGGTAAATACTGATGACTGGGATACAGGAAGAGCCATGTTCAGATTTCCCAATTGCTGATTTTCTGGATTCAAAGTTCCCAAAGTCATTTGAGGCACTGTGACATTGTTTGTGTGAATGCAGCTAATATATTCAAGAATACAAACTCCAGTGGGATGGATTTCTGCCACAGCTGGAAGGTCTTATGGACTAACTAAGCAAGTAAATGAAGTGAGTGAATGGGAATTTTTTTGACTGTTTTAATGCATCAAACCTTAATTGCAGGCATATTCTGAAGGATGGACTCCACTGAAAACTTAAACTGGTATTATGCAAAATACTAACAATTAATAGCTGACATTTAGCAATTAAATAAAAGAGGAAGTATGATTGGGTGACAGAGACAATTGCCCAGAGAAGCTGTGGATGCCCCATTCCTGGCAGTGTTCAAGGCCAGGTTGGATGGGGTTTTGAACAACCTGGTCTAGTGAAAGCTGTCCCTGCCCATGGCAGAGGCATTGGAAATAGGTGACCTTTAAGGTCCCTTCTAGCTAAACTATTCTATGATTCCATGACAGGGGAAAACATGGGGCATTAGAGGGGTGACTTTAAAATCCTGAGCAGAGAGACAGGCTGAGGAGAGGGGTGGTGGCTGCCCAGCTGGCTGCTGAGAGAAGGGAGCTTGTGTTACTGCCATGAGCAAATGGCATCTGCTGAGCAGCCAGCAGGCCTCCAGCTCCAGCACTTGCACCCAATGGAGAACTGCAGAACATAGGAACTGAGAAGCCCACTGAATGTTTTTGCTCTACCCTGATGCCCCACTGGCCTGCCTCTGACCCACTCCTCCGGCAAACTCCCTGCTCCTCCTTCCCCTGACCAGACTGAAAACTCCTGTCTCCTGCTAACAGGAATCCCTCCATCCATCTCTAAAGCCTCACACACTACCAGTAACACACTCTGCTTCCCCCGTGGGTCACACTCTGAGGGGAGTGCTTCACCCATACAAATATTTCAGCTGAAAATTCCCAGCATCGCATTGGATGAGACTGTGGGCTGGGGGTGATGTAAGTGATTAATGGGTCCTCTGCAGAACAAAACCTCCTCAGCTCTGTCACAAGATAGTTGCTATGGTTTTTTGACACCGCTTAACAGAAATTTACTTTGGCCAGGGGATTGGAGAAGGGGAGAAATAAAGAAAAATACTATAGAAAAGTCCTCCATTGTACACTGGCAATTATTCTGAGCAAAATCCTGTGCCTGTCTAGAATTTCAAGCTCTATATAAATACTTACAATTAGACTTTAAAAAAAAAAAAAAAAAAAAAACAAAAACAAAACAAAACAAAAAAACAACAACCAAAAAAGCACAAACCAAAACCACAACAAATGAGGAGACTTTGCTAAGAACAGACAGCTTGAAACATGTCGTCTTATCTATCAACAGGGTCCGTTAGAAATGCTGGAAGGTTTCAGCTAGGTTGATGTAAAAACAACATCAAATATCCCCTCCTGTGAGAGACTAAGTTTGCAATGACTCAATTAAGGAAGGCTAGGTAACAATGCTTCATTGCAATCAGCTGGAACAACCTCAGAATCTTTTAGCATGATATTTTACCAAAGTCTCAAGTTTCAACTGGCTTAAAAAATGCTCTGTGACAGATGGCAGTTTTCATAGGTGTAAAATGTTCTAATATATCAGACAAATTCTGCCTGAAACATCCAACAAAATAGGAATGAAAATTGGCCAGGAAATGTTTTTCAAAGTCTCTAAAAATGAATGCTTCCCAGTTTATGAAACATTAAAAGGCCAGAGCAGCATGGAAGAGTTTTAAGGCACTTTGCCCATCCGGAAAAAGATTCTTTCTGCATATATTTTGAGTGACACAACCACAGGCTTTTATCACCACTCCCCACTTGAAAGAAGATCCTGATAGACTGAATACTGGAGATTTGGGCTTCAATGCTTGTACAAGATCGTAAAGAAACTGCTATTCTTTAGCAGCCTCAGGCATGCCTAAATTGTCTTGTAAACTCCAAAATCCTCAAGATGCAGAGTCCCCTACTTCCCTAGAAACACTGTATAAGGGGTTTCCATCTATAGTCAACAAACATCAAACCAGAACACCTGGGAGCACAATTCACATGGGTTTGTATGCTTAAGTCTGTTGGCATGTCTTTACATGTCATAAATCAACATTACACAGGCAAACATTGAGGATAACTTGGAAAGGAAAGAAGGATAGCTGTGTTATCACATCATTCTGGGCTACCGGAGCAATTATTCCAGGAAAAGCAGTATACTGATACAGATACTCTGCTACTGCTACCTGAGACTGCTTGTTCATTTCCAGGCAGGACTGCATTATGTCACACAGAAATGCTTTTTAGGTATATTGGAAAACTCATTCCCGAATATCAAGTAGGATTCGTAATTACTTTATTAATTCATCATTTCACTAATTTCAGTGCTCTGAAGTCAGTTTTTACCAGCAGATCATCTGGCCCACACGAACTATCAAAAAGCTTAGACTAAAAAAGCTGCTGCAGTGTATCCATCAGCATGTACTGTGTTAGACAGGCAAGATGTCAAACTTTATAGCACGCGGGAGAAGTTTTGAGAATTGCTTAACAGTTTCAGTGGAAAATACCGTGTCACTATCAGATTTTTTTATATAAATGTAGCAGTACCAATGAAAATTTTAGTTTAGAAAGTGGTTCAGTTGCAGGAGGAGACCAGAAAACCACATTCCTCCAGCAGAACAAGAAAGCTAGGACTGACAGTTGAAAGCTGTAGTGGTAAGCAGCTAGAAGCTAGTTTTCAGCTTTTGGAAAATAAGGAAGGAAAGCAATTAATCTTGTTTAGACAGTTACAGTTACTTTCTTCATTGACATTTTCATAGTTCCTCTTGACTGGGCATAAGAGAGAATTCCAAAAGGTTTATTTTAATCTTAGACCGATGTGACAGCTCACCTTGAGATTGTTGTTTCCATAGAAGGAACTTAGATACAGTGTTAAATTAGATATTTATCCTTGGAGATGCTATGTGCTCATCATTTGTCGATTTCATCACAATAGAATACATGTACTTAGTTTCCTCTTTCTGGTTTCGGACAACTTAAGCTCATCAATTTTACTAACAATATGTTACTCATTGCCAGTCTCCTCCAGTCATTTCAATTTCTTCAGGCTGGCAAGTGAAAAACAATAGAAATTATGAGATCACATCCAGACACTAATGAGTGCCCCAGTCTAAAACAATTAACATGTGCCTCTGGGTGAACCTTCACTTCGGTTTGGATCTGAAGCACATCTCTGAACAGTTTACTGATCATCCTCACTGTGCTTTTATTCATGTTGCAGAGGCTCTTGGAGAGTTCTTTCAGATGTAACTGCAGTTGGCAGCTGCATTTCAAAGGTACATCTAAAGTCCTTCAACTGCTACTGAAATGTGCAGCAGTGACATCAGCTCCTCAGCACCAACCCTCCAGTTAAAGAAGGCACTCCTATTATGCTGCAGTACCTGTAAAGCTCAGATAGTTAACTCCAGCAGAGAATTAAAGCACAGAAACTAATCGGAAGAAGACATCAGCCTGCTAGGGGATGTATTTTTGGTTTCTGTTGTGCCCCTTTTCTGCTGGCTAGCTGAGCTGGACTCAGAAGATATTTTCCATAAGATTCAGTTATCCCCTGGATTTGGGCTGAGACCTGTACCTGCCGCAGGGTTTGGGATCCATCAGGTGACGTGGCCTCTAGAAGCCAGCAACCATTTAATACTCAGAGAAAGTGTGCAACAGGTCAGTACTGCTGAAGTACAAAGAAGTAGCAGTACTTCCTTCAAAAACTACTTACCTTCAAAAGGTAGAAGTTAAATCCTACAATATTTGAAAAATTACTCTCCTTGTTTATATGCCTCTAGTTTTAAACTGTAGATAAATAAAAAGCTTTTTACTCCACTAGGTGGTGTAATTTGTCTTTCTGTAAAATGTGGCTTTACAAATATTCCCCCTAACCTTCATTCAAGATGGGACCATAAAATACCATCTGAAAAGTGAAATGGGAATTTGGTCTACAGGAGTCAGCTACTTTATCAGGTCATGCCTCTTCACCATGTTCTATGATTCCTTATAAAAGCTTCTGTAAGGACAGGAAAACTTTTCTGTAGAACAGTCCTAGATCCACAAAGGAATAAAGTAAGAACCCAAAACAAAAACATCATGGTCTCCCTCTATTTCCCCTTATACTCAGGCATGACGCCTGGGTATCTAAGCTGTTCATGTGATCCATCTCATGCATTTTAAAGTGTAACATTTCTAGAAGCTCTCTCCGTGGTTTATGCCCGAATTACAAGATAATGCAGTCAAACATATTCCTGGATCTTTCTTGGCCAGTTATGCTAGAACTTGCATGGCTATAGTTACATATAGGGGAAGCAGAGAATGCTAGCCTGCATAACCGGATGTATCTCAGAGGATATACCCTGGCTAAATGTAACCCTGGTGGATATAACCCTCTGGCTAAAACAAAAAAACATCTTGGCTGGTGCCATCCAACTCTTGGCTTCAACTGAAGTCCAAATTAATAAAAAAGTATGCCTGGATCATAGCTTGCTGTTTAGACATTTGCAGGCATTTATTTGTTCATCTTCAGTGAATAACATCTACTGACACACATACACCAAAAAAAAAATAAAAAGGCAATCTAGTAAGCAAGATGCCCAACACCCCATCAGCAGCATACCTCTCTTCCTAGAATTCTGTAGCTACTAAATCACCACATGGTCCAGCTCTGCCTAAAGTTTAGCATCAAAGAAGTCCATAATGGAAAAATACAACTTGATAATTTTTATAGTGCTTCCAGGATGTCTTGTAGGTATTAAACAGAAGCCATAAAACTCACAGAAACCAACCAGTAAGAGAAAAGAGACGGTTCAAAGCTCAAGACTGAACTGAACAAAACCCATCTGGCAAACTGGAGGAAGCTCAGCTATCCTATCAGCTCCAAGTTCTCTTCTGCTATCCATCCACAACTCTGCCTCCTTGCCCTTGGAAAACTGGTACTGGTAAGAGGCGTTTTTTTAATGAACACACCCATGAGAAACACAACCAAGGAACACATCCAACACAGACGGAATCATCAGCTTTCAATGCTGAAACTTTTTGGCACTTCCTCATAGTCGTAATCTGTACAGTACCCGCATTAATTCAGGTTATTTACATTTACAGATACATTTAAGAGCAGCCAGAACAGACTAAAGAGTTTACATGCTCACCATACCTTCTCCAAGCACTGAATTTAAAATATAGGACAGCCTACTGTGCATTATTAATGGCATTTCTAAACATTAGTGCCACTGGAGGATTTGTTTTTGAATGCACATTTAACAAACCAATGATTTCCTCTATGAATGATTAATGTGTGACAAATCTGAGGTGTCTGCATCTACAGTTGTGCATGCTACAGACTCAGAAAATTTACCTGAAAATTTTCTGTTAAATACTTCAAGCTTGGGTGGAAACAAACCCAGAAAGTTCCTCAATGGCTACAATAAAGGATTTAATCTCATTAAGAAAACCCATAATTGGATTTGTCTCATAACCACTTCTACAACTCCAGTTACTCAGGGATAATATTATCTAGAGTAGGGTCTGTGTTGCATTATACTGACCAAAGCTCCCAAAAGTGTAGCTCTTGAGGTGACAGAAAAATGGGTAAAGGTCCTTCTTGGTTATACACACACCAGATAAAGGGCCATCTTAATAGCATCATCTTGTGCACATATTTAACCACAAGAAGAGGAACAAGCAATTCTGCAATTGTAAATTCATACGTGATAATCTTCATATTAAGTACTAGACTGTTCTGTGAAAAAAGAAACATAAGAAACACCATGACAAGTGCATGACCTATGCCACACAGAGAATGTATCTGCTATGTCCAATTACTGATATTGATCAATTTAAAGCTGATTTACGGTCTGCTGCAAAATCTTATACCAGGAGACTCCTTGATAGCAGTATCGATGCACATAGCTCTATCATGAGAAAAAAAGCACTTCATGCTGGGCAAACACACAAATTCTGAAAAATTTAGATTAAGCATTTACAGGATGGAAGTTTGTGTTCTATTAAGTCACTTTTATGCCATCATTAGAAAATGCCCCTAAGCAGAGGTGGGTTTGAGGGATTAAGAAGGAAAACTGCGCACAAAGAGATACCTAATAGTGGCATCGCATCAACAACATAACTGCACTCAAGTCTCAGCAAATGCAGGTTTTGCTGAATTCAGTTTGCAAATTGTGACAGCAGATGGTTGAAACCCGCCCCCATAAAAATTCCATGCCTGAAATGGTATCGCCTATGTTTACACACCCTGAGAAATAAGACTTGGATTTACAAAGAACCAAGTGAGTAACTTCTATTCCCACATGCTGGGATGCCTGTTATGCAAGGTACAGGACACTTGAAAACACAGCAAAGTACTTGGCCACTATTACATAGTCAATAAGCTTTTATTTAGATGATAAAGGACAACATGTTTGCAAGAAGAAAGATCTAGGGAGATTTACTGCTCCCCTGAAATTCAGAGAAGTTCCCCAGGTTCCCTGTTCGCACGTCAATGCTTGAGCGAAAGAACAAGCAGGTTCTTTAAATCACAGGCAAAGTCACTATCTGCATTAACTGCACAGAGATTTCATCTTCACGTTGCCTCCCGCTGGATACACTCTGTGTATGAGGAGTGATCTAAATATTGGATTGCACATATTTGGCAGGTCTTGCACCCCTCTTCACAGACAATGGTTTTGTCATAACTCACAATGAAGTTACTGTAATACTGCTTAAAGAGTGTGCTGTATGGCATAGACAACTGTTTGGCCATTTCATATAGGCTTTCTGGCTTCAAGTCTTCAATGCCGTAAGTTTTAGTCAGGATGTATTCTAATTTCCAGTTGGATTTATTTTTCTCATTGGCATCTCTGAGGTCCAAGTAAAACTGCCAAAGATCCTACAGTTAAAAAAAAAAAGAGAAAGAAAGAAAAAAATAGTCACGGCTGTATTGCTTTCTTCCCTGCTTCATTAAGTCTCTGGAGTGATATATTGATTAGGAAGCTGCCACTCCTCATTATTCACAAGTGAACAGAAGGTCATGTCCCACCCCAAGAGCTGGGCTTACACCCAAAGCTGGTACTTGCAGTGCGGTAATGGTGGGGGGATGGGGAGGAGAAGAAAAAGGAGACACAAAAGGCAGCAGTGCCAGTGTTAGAGGTCTTTCCTGTCCAAACTCCTCTATGCTGATGTCTGCCTTAGGAGCAGGGCAAAAGGATAAGAATCAGAAGTCTCCTTTCTGCAGGCACTCCTTGAGGGGCAGAATGGACAGAAAAAGAATGGCCCAGAGAGAATTTAAGGGAAAGGAAGAGATCTCAATGCAGTAGTGAAATCTGCACAAGAAAGGAGCAGCCTGTATTAGCATAGGTCTCCAGAGAGAAACCCAACTACCAGTCAAGCTGCAGGGTGCATTGTCACTGAACTCAGTGAAGATTTTATCCTGAATTACAGAGAGAAAGTCCAAGTCATTCAGAGCCAATATAATTATACAGGATTCACTTCATCTCCAAAAATCATGAGACTACAGAGTAAAAGTATTTTACTTTTTTTCCTTCTAAATTTATCTACCATTTCCCATAAAAAGTATAAACTCTATATAGGAAGATGCATGATTACAAAAGACATCATGGGGTTAAAAGTGCTTTTCTTTCTCTGCTCTTCTACACCCTTTAGAAGCCTTTCATGGACTGCATCCCAAAGCTCAGGCTATCTTCAGCAAACAACAAGCCTAGGATTTGGGGTGAACCTCTTTCACAGTTGCAGAGCTCTCTGCAAATAGTTTTAGGATTTTGCCTAGAAAAATTCTGATTGTCTTTGATTCTATGTCATAAGAATATTCCATTGAGAATAGAAGGTATTGGGTAGTCCAGCAGGCACAGAAAGACAGATTGCCTTTCCTTTGCCCAGGAAGAAAAATTAAGAGTAAGTACCAAAGTTCCACCAATAGCCACGATACTACAAAGGCTGATATCTCACTGTAATTTTCAATTACACTATATTTAAAGTCTTAAACAATGTTTTACAATATTTACTTACCAGCAAAGTATAATCAAGAATATCATACTGATACAGTCTGACACCAGGGTTATTGGACTCCATTTGCCATACATTCTTCACTGGGGTTAGAGCAGGTGCCACAAACAAAGAATTGACTGGCTTTTCTGCAGGAAAAAGGAAGGTGAGGAGACAGTTTCCTTTCAATCACTTGTTTTTCAAACAAATGTTTTTTTAGAGAATCAACACAGCAAGGACAAGAGTGATTGGCTTAAGGATATTAGTTTTTTTCCCCCCTGGATAAACTGTATCACTGTGAACTCCTTCTATACTTCCAACACATAGACCAAAACTTGTGTCAAATACAACAGTACTCACTCTACTGTGTACCACTTAAGTTTGTCTATACTAGAGGCTTCCCAACCAATTCAACTACCTGTGCAAAGTGTCTTGCCTATGTGTGAAGTCTCTGCATTTTGCATATTTCTGCTGAAGACGTATTCAAAATCTTTAGCTGCTGTTTCCATATGGTATTTTACATGTCACTTTATGTGTTTATAATGTTATTAGAAACACCAGTCTCATCACCTGACCCTGACTTCACTCAGCTACACTAACTCAGCACCTAGTATATGAACACTGATCTTTACAGCAACTGAATTGTGAGGATGCACGTGGGTTTAAATGAGACAGAATATGCAGGTAAGCACATTGAGAGGTTCTCTGTGGAAGAAAGAAACCCTAACTATTCCCTTCTCTGACACTGTCACAGCAATGAAATCACAAGGTCAGTCTCCACATATGAGCAGAACCTTTGAAAGCTTGCAAATCAGTAGATTCTTCTGGAGAAGACAAAACTGAGCTCTATCTCATTACACTGATATTGGCTGCAATATTGCATTTATCTTGAATTCTCTGGAATTCTGTCAAGAGGAAAATGTCATGAATAGAAGACAGTCTAAAACTGTACAGATAAACACAATCTGTATGTAGCTACATGCAACTTCACTGTTTAAATCTTGTCAAAAGATGCAAAATTACTAAAATAATTTGGAAGCAGTTGCACATGTGAACTGTAATGACAAACACCAAGATCAGGCTGTCCCCAGTGAAATTTGCAGTAGAAATGATGATTTTAAGCACAAATGGGACAAGGTACAAAACATGTAAGTATGAGACTGCCTTAAACACCATTAAAAAAAAGCCAGTTCTTTCATTAGTCTGGATTCTTTTTACTGGAGATTAACTCCATGATAACACCATTTAAAAAGGTAAAAGATTTGGAATAGTGTTACCCCGGTCATCATTTCGAGCATAGTTTTTATAAGTTTATACAAAACATAGATGAAGAGCCAATTAACATTTGGGTATTTTACATAAAGCAAAGCAACGGACTTCTCATTGTTCTGTGCTACAGACACAACTTGTTAGGTATCTTCTGTTAGAGATGTTAGAGTGTTCCATATAGCCATGCCCATGCTTCAAACTAAGGGATTTCAAAGCAATAAACAAAAATTTCAATGTGGGTGATTTTCTTGAAGGGAAATTAGCTGATCTAAGAGATGCAACAGGCAGAGACTTTCTTTCCTCTGCCTCCTGCTTACCCTTATCTTAATTAACTTTGAAGCAGCAGGGAACTCAGCAGAGAGGCACAGTAATGATGCAGGAAACACAAGAACATAGAGCATGTCTAGCTGGCCTGAGAACATTCCCTTTGACACATTACACAATAGCAACTGGCTAGTATAATTTGCCTGTGTCACTGAGAGAGTGGAGAGGAAAGACTAGAAATTCCTGTCTAGGCATAAGCATTCATTAAAAAAAATAGATTAGGAAGCTAGAGGAGTCTATTCTGACTTCAATAAAAAAAGACAGTCTGCCTTGCAAGATTCTCTTTGGAAAAAGAATGGCAGTGTGTGAGACGAACTCTTGCAGATATATAGCAGTATTTCCCAATTTCCTTTTTTAATTATTTATAACAGAAGCTGACTAGGAAAAACATGCAAGAAAGTATTAATTTGCTTTTAATCAGGAAGAAAAAGATTCAGGAGTCAGCAAGCATCATTACCTTCTTCATCCAGGAGGACCATGATACTATCTCTATGTGTATGTCCAAAAAACTGGCCCGCAATAACACTACTGTATTTGCGAAAAATCTTTACCAGTCTCTCATTGAAATACTCCCTTATAGCTGTAGTATTCCTTGCATATGGCAAGTATCCTACCGGTACATGACCTATTATATATACCTAAGGAATTAAATACAGAAAGCATGATTACCACCTTCATTTGAAACTTACACTTTTAGCTGTAACCTAATAATGGTTACCACAGTTTCATAATAATGCTGTCTCAGAAATGTCATTCTGAAAGATGTAAATCATGACAGTTTTTTAATATAAAATACAAACAGTACGAATGTTCAAATTCATAATATCAATTAAGTATATTATTAGAGGAAAATAGTTCAAATAAATCTATGCACAATTTTAGGCCTAAGGAAAATGTTATCAATTACTTCAAATGAAAAAAATTAGTTACTAGAGCAAGACTTGTAATTTGGCATCTCAAGAAGATAGAAGGAAAAACTTATGTTCAAGTATTACTGCGCCAGCATGGTCAGAGAGTCACCAGAAACATGGAAAAACTAGTTAAAACCCCTCTGTCTGAGGCAGAGGCTTAGTGCCAACTGCACACACCAGCTAATATGCTGCAGTTTCATGAGGAAGGGAAATCTCTCCTTTCTCCTGACTGGACTATAATATTTTTTAAATTACAACACCGCAGCAAAATGTAAACATGTTTCAAATTAAACACATCTTCTGCTCAGATGATGATCCAATCCCTGCACCAATCAATCAATCAATCTATCAGGAGCCAACAATTTATAACCTCACTTCAAAACCTGAGTAATATATGACAATTTACTATAACACTCAAATCATAGCAATTGCTGCAGCTTGGCTAAGTTTTGTGGTTGACAAACTCCTTTCTAATTTCTATTTTTGATACTTTTAATTATATCAAAGTGTAAATCAAACATGCTAGCTTTTGTCTTAGGCCAAGAGTGTAGATTTTAAAATTAAAGACTATGGGTAAAAAAGCTAAGAAACTGGCTTCTGCAGTATTTTACATAGTTGGAAAGAAAAAGTATTTTACTGTATAATTTGAGAAACTTCATTTGAGAAACTTCATTCAACTATTTTATTAATTGTTGCAGTATAATGTGCCTATCCAAAGAGGAATTATTAAAAAATAAATTTTAATTTTTTAGTATCTTTGGCAGCATTAATATTCTTCTAGAAGCATGTTTATATTTTCATTGTCTCTACTTCTTCTGATGGGTTCTGTTCATGGCTCCTACCTTTTCCTTGTTTTGTGAAGAGGTTTCAAGTATTGCCTCCAGCCAGGCAAACTGGTTGGCTGGGTCAGTGATATTCACAGTTAGGCTGTTGGGGCTGTAATATAAATTTGTGTTCAGACTGATTATCCTGAGTGGTTGAGAGCTATCACTGGATTCAAACAGCTGTGTGTAGAAGCCACCTGTGAAAACAGGACCAATATCCTATGAAAAATGAAAGCCTTCAAGGCACAACTTTACAATCAAAGTATGCCACTGACAAAATACCCAGCCTTACTCTTTTTAATAGACTTCTGATGCTTAATCAAGCCACATATCACCATATCGCAACAGAACATCTTAACGTTTTCAGCCACAGTTTAGTATAAATTGACACTGAATTATTTATGAATTCTTGCCTGTAATTGTCTTTGTGTTTGACAGTATTCAGATGCAATTATCACTCGCAAGAAGTGCCCTCTAATGTTTCTTCCACACTGAGATACAATAGTTGTTAAAAGGTCCACATTTCTTGAAATACTGCAAACGTACAGGCTCCTTCAGGAAGAACTGTTTGAGTTTAGTAGCCTTGTACTTTGAAAGTCATTTAACTTCAGACTGGTAATGTGATGAAAAGTAGAGATCACATTTTTCAATTCTAGCTCCCAAAACTCTCCACAGCATGCTGAGCTTCTTCAATGGGTGTAACTTCATAGTTCAGTGGAGCTACAGCAACAGAATTATAATATACATGAATTTATGGTCTGTCCTTTGAGTTTTATTATCCTTCTTAAAGTTTCCACTTCCATTCTTATCCTGAGTTTGTTCTCATTCAGGACACAAACCCACAAATTAAACTTCCAAATCCCTAATGTTTGAGTGGATTGGAAATTGGGTTGAACTTTTCAGTCCTTTGCTAAAAAGAACAATTCTAATTAGGATATCAATATTCTCCCAGGTAGTAAGTTGGACACAAATGTTAACAGTATAATCACCATGACTATGTGCTATCATAACCTGAACCAAAATGTACCTATTCAATATGCTCTGAAATACATATAGCATTAAAACAGAAACAACATTTTAACAGTTTTTTACAACCAAAGTTAAGTTTTCTTGTCCATCCATACACCTTCATCTAAAAAGTATTAAGAGGTATCAAAGTCAGAAAGGTATTTCACATGCATTGGTACAATGTCAATAATACTGTACATCTCTACAAGAAGCAATAATTATTGCATCAGAAAGGAATACATGTATTTTGAATATAGGCATTGCCATTGAAAAAGATAAGTAACTTCTTCCAGGAGAAACATTACAGATAATCCATTGTTCTGATTCATCCTATGAGACTTAGCTAACAAACAGGACAAATCCATAGAAACATTAATTTCCTAAACCCGAGCTTCACAATGCATTACTGCCATACTTTACCTTTTCTGAAGGTATTGATTGCTTCATCATTTAGCCAAGGTTTCCAGAAATCAGCAACAGCATTGTAAACTTCACTGGTAGTTACAGGAAGCTGATCCTGTGAGAGAGAAGAATCTCGCTAAATCTTAGCATTCAGACACACAGACAAAAAAACCCCACTAAATTATCCTACCTGGCCTCTTGCATAACACGTAAGTGTATCCAGTCATCACCAGGAGGAATTTAAGAAAGGAAAAAAAGAACTCTGAACATCCAATATTGGTGATCAGCTTCAAATGCCTAAACTTAGTCAGAACTGACTGCATGGCCTTATTAATGCACTGATAAACTAACGCCAGAAATATGTGAAACTTTAGGAATACAGCAGAATGGAAAACCACACATTCTGCAGAATTAATAAACATATCAACTGACAAGTCAAAGTCTAAAAGTAAAGTCTCTTGGATGAAAAGCTTGAACATAAGCTTCTCTTAAAGAAGGTCATTTTTTCCAGAACTTGGGGTTCATAGCAGCTGCCTAAAACTCCACTACGGCCCTCAGACACATTCAGATGAAATTGGCAAATGTTGCTGTGGTGTCCTGTAGTTCTAGTAACAAAGCATTTAAAATATAAAAGTTTTGTCAATGTTTTCTCCCACCGGCTTTAATTAGGACTGTAGCACTCTTCAGCCTGAGCCACAGCCTGTTAAGAGCCATGCTCTGACCTAACCCTGACAGGAAGATACCAGCCTGTCCTAACAGGGGTTGAAAAACAGGAACAGCATTGCAGTGCATGTTTTCTTAAACATAAATTTGGCCTTTCCAAGATCTTTGAAACTAAACCTACGTTGTTAGAGGCTTAGGCAGTAAGGCTCTGTCTAGGAGCAGTGCAATCAGACGTCTGTTGAGAAATTTGTTGCTTGCAGTGCACAGACATCAGTTATTAGGACAGCTTTGAGCCAGACCTAACAGTCACTAAGACACACAGCAAAATCTGATCTCAGATAAGAGATCATGTTATGGACTGAAGGTGGTTTGGACCCAGGCAAGCCAGTGTTCTGTGAACTGCTAGACAGCAGTTTGGGAATTTGTTTAAAGCAGGGGCAAGGGTGTGAAGCAAATAAGAAAATGCAGAAAGACTTAGGTCACAATATACAATCTGAAAGGTATCCCAAAGCTTGATTATACTAAGTAGTGTTTATAACATGTTCTGCAAGAAAAATCACCCAAGACTGTTCAGTTGTTAAGACAGTTCAGAACACAACTGAGAGCAATAAAATTCTTCAGTGCATGGTGAGCACGCAGCTCTCACACTTGCTTTGGAGCAGTCCACAGTGTGTGTCTTGTTCCCCATCACTTCCAGCCTACAGGACATTTGCCATGCATGTCCATATGAAAAAGAGAAATGTCATAAACTGCAAACAACAAACATTAAACCAATCAAAACAGTTGAAATGACCCCATAGTGGGGATATTCTGATCCCATGGCCTTTTTCAAGCAGTAACTGAAAAGCATGCCAGTTCTGCACATTGGTGAAGCATGCCATTTCAAAGCAAAGTATTACACAAACTGTGTGGCTTTGTGCAGAGAAAACTGCAACAATCACCAGTTATTCCAATCACCTGCCTGCTTCAAAGTCCTATTTGCTGCCCATCTGCCCCTCCTGAGCATCTTTTTTTCTATTTTCAGATTTAAATTCACAAACAAAATTCATATTTTTTGAAAAAGTCCCTACATTCTTTGTCTACAAGGTTATTGTATCTAGTTTTTTCTTCTATATCAAAGGAGACTGTTGAATGACAACTATTATCTGTTTAGACATTTTTAAAAACAAAACAAAATGAAAACAAAACACTGAGACCTCAGTTAAGGTGTTATTTATCAAAATACTTTACCAGAGGTTTCTAGTGAACCAACCTGTCCTCATCAGTGCACCTGACAAGCCAATGCAAAACTACCACAGTAAGAACACAAGAGACTTAAGTCCCAGTTTGTTTTGTACGCTCACATTTCCAATATATGTCTAGCTCTTATTTTTGTTTCTCATGTTTCCTTTTCCCACTCTCTCAGC
This sequence comes from Neopelma chrysocephalum, assembly GCF_003984885.1. Classification (NCBI taxonomy): domain Eukaryota; kingdom Metazoa; phylum Chordata; class Aves; order Passeriformes; family Pipridae; genus Neopelma; species Neopelma chrysocephalum. The sequence goes on from NW_020897691.1 coordinate 29,519,363, forward strand.
ACCTCTGTTACTCTTCAGTCTGGAAACCACCAATTCCAGCAATGACAGAGGAAATTATATAATTACCTACTACACCAACATATACCCTGACAGGCCTAATGAATAACACAGAAAGCTGGAATAAATCCTTTGGGGTGTGAAAGGGTGTTACTGAATTCCCATGAGGTATTTCAAACAAAATATTTTAGTTGACCTGCTCCACATCCCTTCTGATCCCCTCAGATCCAATGACAGCATTTGCTTCTCAGTCCTGTGTGCTGCCAGATCAACCCACAACACGCTTTAAGGACACATGAAGCAACTGTTTACTTTTGAGCTATGCCAAGAACAATATTCACAGTACACTCAAAGCGAAAAAGCCTTCAGTTGCACATAGAAATATTCACATCGATGATTCAGTGGCTAAGTGTCCAATAAGGAAAGAAAAAATAGACGTATTTTTAATAATAGTGGCAAAACTACAGGAACATTGCAAAAATTCTGCCATTAGTTTGGTAAAAAAAATAAATCCAGTGATGCCAGCAGACAGATTTCCAGCAGGACTTTCGGTACACCTTGAAACTTATCACAGACTCATAGATCCATTAAGGATGTAATTTCTGATAGATTACCTTATTGTATACACATGCATGACTCATATAGCAATAAAAAAATAAGCATGTATTAACTATTTTGATACATGGTGGTTCTAAGCCATGAGGAACAATTAGCAGTGAATTCACATGATCTCAAGCCACGTACAGATTTTACCTGGCATCAACCTTTCCTCAGGAAAGAGCACAAAGAGAGAGATCTAGTTTCTGTTCTACAGTGGAACTACTGATAATTTTAAATGCTAACTGAAGAATTTTAGAATTCTGCTTCCAGAATAATTTCTGAGGCATTAGGAACACACTCAATATGACATATAAAAAAATAGCTAACTTGTTTTACCTGTGGCCAGTAGTCATGATTGCCCAAGGCCGGGAAAACCTGAAGATCTGGAAAGAAATTACGAATTGTAGAACTCATATTGCCAATGATGGTAATGACCAACTTTGTGGAGAGCTCTTTTACAGGAACATGAGGAGGGCTATCTCTGAAAAAGAAAAGGGCTTTATTAGCAAAGGTTTGTTAGCAACACAAGGAAAGGCAAAAAATTCTGCAAACACATCTACATTCTAGCATGTAAGGCTACTATACTTTTTAATTAAAACCACAGAATTGCTTGACAGGCTTACTGCAAAGGCTTTAAAAAAGTGCAAACAAGCAGACTAATGTTGTTTCATATCATAATGAAGATTTCTTAGAAATTAAATTAATTTAATGTCATCATTTTGAGCTACTGTGCAGTTTGGGTTATATGTTTTTCATCACCTGCACAACTTTGCAAGTTTCTTTTTTTCCTTTTAACAACATCCTGTTGAAAATTAAGTACGATAAGGTAAGTGAAATAAATTCATCACTTATCTTCATATATTAGTATTTTTTAACACTCTTCCCCAGCAAAATTGACACAACATAAACAAACTAGTTCTCACAAACACTCACAAATATTAATCTCTGTGATAAATTATCTGTTGAGCTATACCATAAAAAGCTATGTGATGGTAGAATTCAGAGTTTCCCTATGGCAGAAGAGTACATCAATGCTATCTTTCACGAATACCTAGAAAGTAACAGGGCATAGTACTATCAAGCTACTCATATGCCTCTCTCTCACACTTCTTTCTCCAGTCTCATTGCTAAGGCACACAAAGCCTCACAGGTAACACCTCTGTGAGAGTATTATTATGCTCACTTTCTAATATGGAAGATTGGAACAGGAAAGGTAAATGTTTTTACTCAACAGAGGCCTGCAATGAGGGACACTTTCTTTAGAAGTACATGCAACTATGACTGACAGTACTGAAGAGAGAGGCAGCAACTATGACACTGTTACCCTCCCCCTGAGAGCTGCTGATCTAGAATCCAAACAGGCACCAAACCAGAATGGTAACTTTATAGATTTTTTTTTTTTTTTAAAAAGCATAAGCTATAGTATTGCTTGATTCTAGTTACCTCTTAAAGAACTAAATGCCATGTAGTTACAGGGTATCTTCAAAGAAAGGATGCACTTCAGATGCAGACCTGAAGATGTACAAAATTCACTGCCTCCCGTAATAATTAATTTCAGTCAGTTATTGCCCTGACCTTTTTGTTTTTTCCATTTTCTACCCTCCCTGCACCATTTCTATTAACTTACACTAACACAGCCATGTGGTAAATACCACAATGAACAGTCCAACAATTAATACAGAGATCGAAGTCTGCTCCTGAGGCCTTATATTCTCAGTCTTCCACCTAGTAGCCATTTGGACAACTAAAGGGACAACTAGCGTTTGTGAGATACTGAACTCAGATCTGTTGGTGCAAAACATAAACTTGTGAATTACGCACTGTCTGGCTATCCAGCTTTAACTGCAGTGACTTGAACACTTACCCTGTCCAAATCATGAATGAAACCTGCTCTTTTGAATCCTTCATGAATGTAAATGCTGACAAAATAAGTTGATAAGGAGAATCACACAAAAAATCTCCAAATGGGCCTGGGTTGGAGGCATTGGCTCCTTTGGAAGAAGAACAAACTTTGGTGCGATCAGGGGTAATGTGATAAGTCGGATCTAAATGTAGATCGGATACATGCCAGAACTGCCCTGTTTTCAGAAAACAAAGATTAAAGAAAATGCATTATTTGCATCTGAACTGGATATACAAGGGTAATGCCAAGTTTGCTCCAGGTTGTCTACTGCTATTCCTCTTTAAAGTCTTGAAAAGGAGAATAAATTTAACAAATTGTTGATCAGCCTCTTTGATAAGTGTAGGCAAGTTCTGCATTCCTGACAAGAGTCGAGTCCTTCATGTAGTCTTAGAAAAACTGAAAACAGAGGCAGAGGCATGGGTTTACACTATTCACCAGAAATAAAATGGAGATTGGAAGAAACTGAAAAATCAGCTCTTTTTCATTAATAGCAATCTGGAAACTGCAGAGTAGAGGAGGCAATAGAAGGACTTCTCCACTTCACCTGAAAAGAGAGGGAGTTGCATTTTAATTATTTTTCCAGAGCTTCCCTGGCTGGAAGCTACTATAAAAGATCAGAGCCTAGAAAGAATGGCAAGAAACAGCATGTGTGCAGAAATTTCAAAGCTCTTCTCCTCAGCAGCCACAGTAGCAGAGACTGGGCTTCTCACCATAGAGCAATGTGTCAGCCTTACCACTGTTTGCCAGGCTGACATGTTCTCAGCCACGGCTACACAGCACTGCACTGACAAAGGAGCTGAGAAGTATAGGAATATGCTGAACAAGGTGAATGAAGTCTGTATTAGTCTACAAGCCTTCAAGTTTCATGTAAAATAAGAATAATTTCTTTCTGTCCGTTTCAAAGCACTCGGTAAAGGCTTTGATACGCATGTGTCCGGGGCAGTGGTTGTGAAACAAGGACGGCTATAAATTGATTTTTCCCAAGGTCACATGCCCACTCTGTGGCCGAGCAGGCACCACGCGACTCTATCCCGTGGAGCTTTATTTCAGGAAGCAAAAACCAGCAGTGTTCTTCAAAATCTGTAACACTGAGACTCCTGCGATTAGGACTCTCAGAAACGCCGGGATACTGTTGCGTGTTCGGTCTGGAACAAGTATGAGCGACACGGAATGAAAATTCTGTGGGAAACCATTTGAGAGCACTCACCTGCGTACACGGCCGTACCAGAGGCCACGGCGGGCAGAGCGCCGTGTGTTTGCTGACAGCACGGAGCCCCGACGCGCTGTTTGCAGTGCATGCCTCGGGACACCGCGCCACAGGCAGGGCCGCGCTCACCTCACCTCACCCGCCGGATAACTTGGATATAAACCCCGCTTAACCCCCGTACCTGAAAAGCGCCGTGTTTACTGATCTAACAGTCACGTGCAGCTGGAGCCACTTGGGACAGGGAATATCGCGGCAGGGGGCTAAGCGCGGGCAGCAGTGCCACCAGGGGAGGGAAAAGGAGGCACAAGCGGGGAGCGCGCACCCCAGCCCCCCCGCCGCCGGGCCGGCAGTACCCCCAGCCAGGTCCGCCTCCCCCGGCCTCTGCAGGCGCTGCCCCCGGCCGACTCACCCACGGCGGAGCGGGGCTGCGGGCCGGCCGGTGCCGCCTCCAGCGCGGCGCAGAGCAGCGCCAGCCCGAGGGCCACCCGCAGCTCCATGTCGGCCGTGCGGGAGCGCCTGGCCCGCCGACGGCTCTGCTCATGTGACTGCCTGGGAAAGGGGCGAGCCCCGGACAGCTTGTGCAAGCCCTGGCCCTTCGCGGCCTCGGCGGGGCCGCCGGAAACCACGGCGCCCCGCCCGCCCGCTCGGGGCCAGCAGCCGCCCCTGGCCGCGGCCCGCGCCCGCTGCCGGGCGGCGGCTCCCGAGGGGGGCCGGGGAGCAGGCTGCTGTCGCCTCGGCCGGCCGTGCCCGCGGTGACCTTCAGGGGAGCTCGCAGGAACCAAGCCTGGCCGCGGGCAGGGCTCAAGTCAGAGCACCGGCTGATATGAGGCGGCCTTGAAGGAAGGCTGCGCTCAAGACACCCCACACCTCAAACATCTCTTGGAAGGACGGATCCCGGTTACTTAAGATGCTTTAAAATAAAAAACAAGACAAAACAAAAAACTGATGAAATATGCTATGAAGTACACGTTTAATACAGCTTAAGGGAAGTGATGAGATGTACTGTAAATATGAGTCTCCGCTGCCAAGGCTTTATGGTAGCAAAGCTGCTGTTTATTGCTGAAGTCAGAGTAGTTTTGTCTAGAGGAAGAGTACTTGCTGTCAGTTTTAGGAGCAGATCACAATAGCGGTGCCATGGATCCTGTGGCTGCCCTCAAATGTCACAATGCTCTGTATGCTATTCTGTTCAGATCTGCTTTCCAGGGTTTATTAGCAGCAGCTGGAAGTCCCGTGTGCCATTTTTTCACTCCTCTGAGCGGTGTCACAGGCACTACTTCTCCACTTTTCTCTCCTTAATTTGACATTAATATTGTTTATCTTTAGAATACCAAAAGACTTTACCAATAAGCTTCACGATGGTTTCATATTACATACAGAACTGATGTCTGTAGGGAAAAGTAGCCCTTGTTTAAAAGCAACTGTAATGTAAAATATTTACTGTTCAAGGTTTATTCTGAAATGCAATGTCTCTGCATTCCTTTCCTCATATTTAATAAAAACCTTTTTTTTTTTTTAATTAATGACCCCACAAATTACTTGTTGTGAAGATGAATGCCAGTATTGGCGAGGCAAGTCTGTTTTTCCCAGTGAAGAAGAAAATGCAGCTGGTCCCACCTTTCTCAGAAGGGGTGGCTGGGAAGGACAGTCATGTGGCAAGAGCACCCGCAGGCAATAGAGGGAAGGCAGATGAAAGCTGCATCAGATACTGAAGCTGAGGATTAAATGAGCTAATAAAACTGAAGGGCAGAAGATGCTGCTTAAACATAACTTGCACTGTAGCAGCTAAGCAGCCCAGAAGAGCTCCCCATACCACTGGAGCAAGTTCTACTTTCCATTTCTCTGATGAAAATTGTTTGCTCCAGATTTTAAAAACTATCAATAGCCACCAAATAAAACATATCTTTAATAGTTCATAATTAAGGACTCTCTTCTAGATGTGTAGTGTTCCCCACAAAACAGACTTGAATCTTCCTTTCAGACAGCTGCTTTGTGAAAAAAATAAGCTAGTAACATTGAATTTTATAGTTGTGTGGGTTAGGTGCCTGTTATGTCTGAACTTTTATCAGATGAGTGAGATAGGCTGCTCACATTATCCTACCTATCCAGGGAAGTCAGCAGCATCTTTCCATGATATCACACAGGAGACCTGAAGGATGACACAGTGCAGGATTAGGCCTGGGAGTTGGGCTCAGCTGTGCCTTTGTTTGCAAGGCTATAGGTAGCTACATCTCCATGTGGTTCACTGACTCAGTGTGTAGAAAACATGGGCTCTCTAAACAATCTCCTCCCTGCTGCCAACAACCCATTCCAATTTTCCTAATAATCTGAGGTGTAAGGCGAGTTTTCTCACTGTGGTCTTTTAAGGAAATATTTGTCAGGCATAAGGTTTTAATTTATCTTTTTTAAGCAGCATTTTATTTTAAATTGCTCACAGTGCAAATTGTTATCTCTCCTGTACATATTAGCTATAAAAAGACAGCTCAGGGAAGGGAATTTTAGTAGGTTTGTCTTGTACTGTTTTCCTGCCATCCTTGTGGAGACTGATGAAAGAGTTATTTATCATGTTGACCCTTTTCTCTGACCCTGTGAAAGACTTCAATATTTGTATATTAGCAAAAAAAAAAAACCAAAACAAAACCCAAAAAATAACCCAACAAAAAACCACAAGCAAAAACCAAACCTATAAAAACAAATTAACTCTCTTAACTACTAAACCCAAAACTCCGTGATCGCCCCAACATCAAAGTCTGTCTGTCTACTGACCTTAGCCTGCATTGGGAAACAAATTCCCAGTAAAGAGGGGAGCTGAAACTGGCTTGAGCGCCTCACTTCTTTGTCTACATAAAGAAGGGACTTTATCTTTCTCCAGCAAAAAGAAGCCACTGAAGTAAGTCTGTTTTTCATTTCCCAAAATACTCTACACCACATAGAAAGGCTGCTGCATCATTGTGCTGCATACTTTTCCATCCTTAAACTCAGAGAAGGAACTTTGAACACCTCCCTCCAGAACACTGGAATATTAGCTGATTAAATGCCAAAGGAGCACATGTTTAAAAAATGTTTTAATTTCTTTTTGATTTGCATTCCAAAACAATTCACATACTTTCCATTTACTGTAATAAAAAAAAAAAAGAGGCAAGTGTTTCAGAAATTTAATGCCAAGTTTAACCTGTTTCACTATAGAGCACAAGCATGCCAATTTGATGGCATAAAGTTGTTTTTATATAAAAAACACTCCCCAAAACTCTTTAATAACTTTTCATGCCAGAAATGTGCATTTTAGCTATGCTCGATTATGGACGGGACATTAATCCATCCAGCAGAAGTAACATCTGGACAGAGGTCACGTAAACTCTACGCTTTCTCATAGTGGCGAACAGCAACCACATCACCAAAGGTGAGAGTCTGCAAGTCCAAGGAAAAGACAGACATGTTAGATGCTGGACTATTTTCTGTAATAACACATATTATGAAGGCCATGCTACAAGTTCAATTTACATTATGTAATTTATAGAAAAATAAATTGGTCTAGCTTGACATTTTAAATGAAGAAGCAAAGCCTTAGTTTAGTTTCCATAAGAAATGAAACTTTCTCCTTGCTACTTTCACACCCAAGAAGCACATAATGCACATTTACAAGGCAGCACTAGTGAGGTTAGATTTTTTTAATGTAGCATTTGTTTTCCCAAAGCTGATCACACCAAGATGTAAAATTTAAAATTCTAAGTCCTCCATACCCCCATTCTATACTATTATGCATAGGTATATACTTAAGGAGAATCTTGCGTTAAAAAAATGCATTCTGTACCCTATGTAGCTAGAACTAGCAGATACTAAAGTTGCTGCAATTGTATAGAACACTAACTGCAGTATGCATTCTGGAGGTATTTCCTGAAGTAGAACGGGGCACCTCAGAATGTTCAAATTCCAAAGGAAAAGGTTTTCTGTATACATGTAGCTAATTCAAAAAGCAAAGCATGTGTTTTCCCTTGAATCGCTTGCCACATTGTGTTGCATTGACTGTATGCTTTAAAGTTTGTATTATTTGCAGGTGTCCATCCATGCAGATACTCTCTGAAGTATGCAGGAAACTAACTGGTTTTCTCCAGCAATCAAGTCTGATAGATTAGTATAGCTGAACACGTTTTTTTGAAAGCTACATCTCTGTGCCAAAAATAAGCATGAGAAGTGCTACCCTGGACATTAGCAATAGTAACTTATAACATTTATTCACCCTATACTCCAGTTTCTGAAAAGTCAGGAAAATAATGTGAATTTAAACTGAGACTTTTCTCTATACAACTGCTGTTTATCATAGTTTATAAAAAGATAGGAGGACTAAACTCTTTATTAATAAATATGAAAATGCCATTACCTCCTGCAATATTGTAATTTTATTTTCACAGGGAAATACTTTTTTTTGCGTAATTAACTATTTATGTGTGCATGCATAAAGTTTTCAAAGAAATCTGAAATATCACTGGCAGCAGATAATTTCCTATATAATCAAAACTTTGTATCATTACCAGAACTTTTTTTCTTAGGTATTTACATAAAAGTCTAGAAAGAACATATACACTCTGGAAATCCATAGGCTGACTTGCCTAAAATCACTAGCAATTTTTTAGTTGTCACTAAGACAAGACACAAAACAAAACAACGATTTGAAAAATCCCTGCTAGCTTTCCCCGCCAATTAGTTTAAGGGTTTGTGTCTAAGTAACACTATCTGTTCACAAAGCTTGAGGTAAGAGTAAGTGAGAAGTGTTAGTGGTGCATTTGAACGCTCAGTGAGCTTTATACTTACCATTACCATTTTGCCATCCTTTATTTCTCTCACAAAATTTGTCTCTTTGCCGTCCCATTTCTGTACGTGCACCAGCTTGTCTCCATCCAGGGTCACAACTGACTGGGAGATACCAAAAAATACAAAGACCTTCATTTATTTGGGATATTTGGGATTCTGCTCACACATTCAGCATTCTATTGAATTCTCTTCAATAGACAGATGTGGATCTAGAATTATAAAGTAGTCCCAGCCATTTTCAAGCCAAGGCTATGAATCACCCTTGTTTTAAGCATGAGCTCCACACAATTCTTGTTTGTGTCAAAGGATGAAAACGTTGTTTCCTTCGAGTTCCAGTCTCACAAGAACCTGCTTCAGATGTGCTTTGGGATAACGTTTCATGTTAAGCCCCCAAAGGTGCAGGAAAAAAAGGAATTTGACTATTTCGACTGGAAAAAAGTTTCGCCAAATTGTATTTGGATTGAGAGAAAAGTGGGCAGCTAACGCAATTCGTCCACACTGGAAGGCAGACAAGGGGCTGGGGAAAGGACACATTGATTCAGGCAAGACGGTAAGCGGGCTGGGAAAGCAAGATGCAATCTTGCCTTTTTCCCCCTCCCGTCCTTCGCAGTGCTACAACTAGTAGTAGCAGAAGTTACATTTTTTCCCTTTGACCCTACCAAAGATAGAGCCTCGGGGGCGGGGAGGAAGAAGAGAAAAAAGACAGAGGCCACTGCAGCCCCAGAGTTCACTTACTTTGCAGTTTCTATCATCGGGGGTAGTTTCATCAAATTCCTCTCCAAGTTTAAAGCCGATTTCTGTGTTTTTGAAAGTGCTTTGAGTCCTGATCACTACTTTGTCCCCCTCGCTGCTGATAATCACAGTGGGTTTAGTCACATTCCCCACCTGCCGTGTTGCAAACCCCACTCCTAGACCATTCAAGGACAAAGAGAAATCCATCAGACATTCGGGTTTTTATATATTTTTCTTTTTCCCACACATTGAGGTACAGAAATCTCTTCTCCCGCTCTACAGCTGTAAGCCATCCCTGCGCAATGCTGCTTTCTGCTTCGCTTGTGCCCTGGTACCGACATTATCCATCGGTACTGGCCCCCCCCCCCGGCTGTAGCTCCGCGCCCCCCTCGCCGCCACCGCACCCCGCCCGCGGTCACCCCTACGGCCTCGATCGCTTCTGCTGCTCCGAGTTTCAGTTCCTTATCACTCCAGCATAATGATTTTTTTTGTGTTTGTTTGTTTCCATCTTATCCGCAAGCAGCATGTGCCCGTCTTTCGCACGCATCTCCTCGCCCGGGGCCATTTCCCGGAGCCTCTCCCCGCAGGACGGCTCTCACGCAAGCACATCCGCATCCCCCGCCTGAATGACCCGCAGCGAAGTAGCTCTGGAGATAGAAGCACAGCCATCTCAAACACCCCTCCTCATCAGCACCACCGCTGCCTATGCCTCATCTACATCTCTGGCAATGGAGGGGAGGGGGTCCTTTTAAATTTTTTTTTTTTTTCAGTATGGTGCAAAATTCCAAGGTCTCCTAAAGGTGCCGCCGCCCGGCTGTACCTACCCAGGGCCTTCATGTACTCGTCGAAGTTGTGACTGTCCACCAGCTTCCAGGTGTGGCAGAAAGCCTCGACCATGGCGGCCGGCTGCGTGATCCGAGCGCCGTACCAGGGGCGGCAGGAGCGCCGATCCCACCGCGCCGCCCCGCATTTAAAGCAGGCGCCCGGCGGGGGGCCGGGGGCGGGGGGCGGCCGCGGTCCGCCCCCGACGGCCCCGGTCCGCCCCCGACGGCCCCGCGGAGACGCCCCACACCGCCGGGGGAGGGCGCTCCCCGCCCCGGGGAAGAGGCGCGGTGGTGCCTGGCCGGGGCACACGGCGGGACGCGGAGGGGAAGGGAGAGGGAAGACTGAGGCACCGCTCCTCACCCGAGCCTCCCCGGGGGCACCCTCGTCGGTCTGCGTTGCTGTCCCTAAATGTAAAGTAAGACGGTGGAAAAAGCAGAAGCGGGCACCCAACGTGAAAGACTCCACTGAGGATCACAATGCTACCGAGTTTTCCCATGAAGATTTTCAAACCCAGTTTGGTGCTGGCCAAGTGGAGATCCCTTTACCCCTCACGGCATCTATATGGATGCTGTCTGAACTTGGCATTTGGTGTTGCTGATTGGAAACAGCACCTTGCCCCTACAACTGACAGCATTTGAAGACTAAGAATGAAGAAAGAAGGAAAAGAGATTAAAAATGTTTCTTTCTTTTTCTTTCTGCCCACCCCCCCACCCCCGCAAGAGAGGGAATGTTTTCTTCCTAGTTGTTCTTTGAAATCCCTTTACGATGCTAGGTGGTCATCTAGTCTCTCAAATGTTTTTCAGAAAGCAGACTGTCTCTGTGGGACACACCACAGTGTCAGCTGTTCCAGACCTATGACTTGGATGGATTCTAGAATACTGAATCTAGCACTTCAGCTCTCGTAACAAAACTCAGGGACTAAGTAAAAGAGAATTTGTGTGATTCAGGAACAAAACCTCAACAATTTTTTACCTGGTTCAGCCATACAAAATATAAATAATTATGAATATTTTCCCAATATTTTTAAATTAGTTTCTGACCATCATTTGCATTTCTTTCAGGCTCTTGTAGTATGGCACATTTTTTAAGTGTAGGGCAAATGATGATTTCTGATGGGATTTTAATTAAATTTGCCATTTTTTCACTTGTCCTCATAAGGAATTAAACCCTCTCTGAATTAATCCCAGGAGTATAATCCTAATTCCTTTCACCACACAACACAATTTTCATTAGTCTTCATAACCTAACGTTATGAACTAGTGCATAAATTTCTCTTTAACCTTCCATTCACTTACTTTGAAGCAAAAAGTGCCCTCCTGCAGCTGCTCAGTTTATGTCTGACTGCCTCTTCTGACCAGCTCTTCTGAGGCTTTTCAGCCAGTGCTCAGAAAGCCAGGGAGACTGGAGCATCACTTGAAATAACAGACCTCCAGTTGTTCATGAGACTGAAAGGACTCAAGTCCCTTTTTTTTTTTTTTGTCAAAGTTGAGTAATGCTGTGCCTCCGAAGTTTGCAGAGAATATCAGCCTTAGTGGTGCACCTCATATGGGTGTTCCCTAACTTCATGTCTGTAGTCAGTCAAACCCTCTGTAATGAATGAGGAATACACTTTGTAATTGGCATTGTCGTGGCACAGGGAACATGGGTTTGGTATTGTGCCTGCATGTCATCCCTGGCTCCAGTTCAGTTTGGGGATTGTGTTTTCTCAATACAGTAACATTACCAAGTAAATAATGCCCACCACTCGTAGCCAAACTCTGCAGTGGTGGTCTCACAGAGCCTCATCGCTGGCACCCAGGCAGCTGACACACAAGTACATGCAAACTGACCTCGTCACTTACTTACTTCACCTGAGATGCATCAGTACCTAATGCAGACTACAAGAAAGCTGGAAAGGGACTTTTTCTATGGGCATGCAGTGATAGGAGAAAGGGTAAATGGCTTTAAACTGGAAGAGAAGAGGTTTAGATTAGATATTAACAAGAAATTCTTCTAGTGTACAGGAACATGGTCACATCTTGCCTTTAGAGCAGATTAAATTTAAGACCTATCAACCTCAGCAGTGTCTGGGTCAGTTTTCTTCCTCTGCACTGACAGGGAACAAATTTGAAGCCCCTGAGGTGTCATTTCTCATGCTTTGAGTTATTCCCTTCCTTTAGCACAATAGACCTGTTCCCTTCCTGAGGATGATAATTTTTCAGCCAAACTTGTGAAGTCAGTGAGGCACTGGAACATATTGCCCACAGGAGCTGTGGATGCCCCATCCCTGGAACTATTCCAGGCTATGTTGGATGGGGCTTTGAGCAAACTGATCTAGTAAAAGGTGTCCCTGACCATGAGGGGTGGAGGTTGGAACCAGATGATCCCTTCCAACCCAAATCATTCTATGATTCTATGATATTAAATTCTAAATGATTTTACCCATATCATCTTGATCTGTATAAATGCTTTGCTATGGCTGGAATGGAGATTGCAGTGTGAAATACACTGACCTGGTATGCATTTTAGGTTGCTGCACAAGAGACCAGCTTGGAGTTTCGTTTGTGCTGTCAGCAGTTTGATGGTTTTAACAGACTGTGTACTCCCCTGTAAAATGCCTGCGTGACGAAAGCTACCTCTGGAGATTCCTCTCTGAACACGAAGGGATTCATTCTCCTTTACAGTAAACTCTTTACAACACCTGAGCAGTCTAAGTAGGTACATTTGTGTTTTCTGTGCAAGGTCTGCTTGAAAGATGAAAATGCTGTGGCAACATATCCCTGTGTAATGAGTAATCCTTGCTTCCAAAGGCCATTCAGGGTGAATGTGAGGCTACTCTAACCTTCAGCCTTCAAATACAGGTCACAAACCCTGCTTTTAGCTACCTTTCCCCTCTGTTATATCCCTGCTTCACATGCCCTCAGACATTCAGAGAATGAGGCCGTCAGCCTCATTCAGCCTTCATTCTGTACTTGAAAGAAAAAAATTCACTTGTTCAGGAAAAAGAAAAAAAGAGGAGGAAGGGGGCACCACACAATGGCCACCAGGCTCCTGTGGTAGAAAAGGGGAGCCGTGAGGTTCTGTCGTGTGGATTCCTCACAATCAATGTCAGGAGCTGCTGAGCATATAATCACTACAGCCAGTCACTAAAGGCTTAGTGTCTGGCTGTAGAAATGTAGTGAAATTGGTGCAGCTAGTGTTTGAAGTCAGGTTTATCTATCCTTCTGCTCTGTACCTCAGTGGATCTAATGCAGGCAGGGCACTCTTGCTACACCAATTCAGTTAAACCTCCATCATTTCACTGTCTTTACAGTACAGTAGCCAGGAACAGCATATTACTCTGTAAAGTTTGATCAGTAGTTAAGGGGATACTATGTTATAAGACCTTCAGATAATTTAGTGATGACTGCATCATTCAAATATTTCTGTGTTTGAGGCAGTAAAGACCCTGGAACTGCAAAGTATCTTGTATCCGTGTATGCAACAAAGGGTAGCAGTGATACCAGGGCCTAACTCTCCCGGTACAAAAGCAGATGTAGGCGCTCAGAGGCCTTTTAGGTATTGAATCCATTTGAAACCAACATGATTCAGGGTCCTAACTGACTTAGGTGTTTCTTTAAACTCTTAGCATTGTGAAACATATAGGGGGCTACTTCTGAATTAAGGAAATTGAAAATAATGTGCAGCTGAAAGAAGAAGCTTCCTCCATTTATGGACAGCTGACTAGGGTATTCTTACCATGTTTTAAGCTTTTTTGAAGTCCCGCTGTGAATCTCTGTGCAGTTTTGATCTCAGTGCAACACAGAAATTAACAGATTTTAGTAGCTATTGTGTCAGATGGGATGATGTTACTTCAGGGCTGAGTGTGATTTGATTTTTGATGTTGCAGAAAAACCTAATGTCAAACAGGGCAGTAGAATGTCCTTAACTAAAATTATCTCGTATGCTCTCTAGCTGTCTGAGAGATTTGCTAATCCCCCTAATAAAAATAAACCATTTCAGTGCTGTTGGTGAATCACAGAAAATATCTAGGTTTATTTACTCTATTGATGGGCAGCTCTTTAGAAATCCCAATTTCAACAAATGCCTTATGGAGAAGACACTCATGAAGCTGCACAGGGAAGTGGTCACAGAATGGCCCCAGGTACAAAGCATCTGTATGAATCCATTCTTGTGCTGCATAAATCCCACGTGAAGGGCTTTGCTGGAGCTGCGGACCACATGATAGGCAGGGTGCAAGGTAATGCAGGCAGAAGCAGGGAGAGCATGTTTATACCATATCCCTTCTAAGAGCATGTCATACTGTAGGCAAAACTTAGGAGGATGTTCAGCAGGCTTCCTGCCACTGTAAAAGCTCAACCAAAATAGTGCCAGGACAGTCTAACATTAGACACAAGTCACGTTAAGGTCTAATTCTGGTGTTGATTGCTAATTAGTGAAAATGAAGTGGTCTGTGATCCTGCATTTCATTCGTGAAGATTCTCTCTTATGTTACAAATTGGTGTGACATGAGATTAGGAGAGTCCTGGAAAGTAAATACCCACTAATACCTCATTATGAACTATTAGACATATATTCGGATTGGTTTAAGCTGAGAGGACAGCTGGTCAACAATGGTTTAAAGAAGTAAGCAAATGCTATGAAATATCTCCAGGGTCTTCTCTGCATCTAAAAGGCTTTCGGGGGGGTTGTTATCTGTTGTCTAATATTACTGTATCAACTCATTTAGAGGACTCAAGTCAGAGGTTCTCCTCAAAGAATTAGCCTGCACTAAAGCCAGCTACCTTCCTGGCTCCCAGTTCAATTCATTGAAGATGCAATTACTTTAACTTCATGCCATTACGCCTTTTCAATTTTAATATTTGCCTTTGCTTTCTTTTGTATTTAAGAGTAGAAAAACTATTTAAAAGCCTCCAAAATGTAACAGAAATATCTGATACAGGGTGTCACTTACAATAGCAGTCTAGTTATTGTAAAATCAATACAAGAAATCAGCTTTTCAGACTTACAATTTCAGCATGGGCAAATGTAAGGTCGTACACTGAGGAAGAAAGAAAGAAAGAAAAACAACAGACTATTTCAGGGGTAATAATGACTCAAAGAAATTTAGAAGACATATGAATAAGAGGAACATATTAAATTAAAATAATCCTTATGTGGAAAAACAGAAAAATAGCACGTAGATTTAAGGAGATTAGATGACTTGCATTTGACTTGTTACAACTGATTCTGAGAGTCATCTGTGGATTTGGTGTTCAGGGCATACTAGTGAGAGTATCAGTGGAGCTGAAATACACTCTCTATTAAGGTCCAAGGATTCTGTATTATAGCAATGGAGGGAATGATTTCTATCATCATCAATATAAATTTTACAGTGTTAAAGGTAAAAGTTTAAATTGTCATATGTAATTAATGTCATATTCTCTTTCTGTAGCCCTAGTGTACACTGTGGAGGCTGTCAAATACTAAGTGTGACTACTTGGAATTCAGTGTAATCAATGTCAAGCTAAATCCTTTCAGCATAACAAAAGACAACTTGTTGTCTGCAGGGCTGAATTTAAGAAATTTTTGGAATAGCTCAATGTAGCTTCATTTTGTTCATCCATATTGAGGCATTCCATTTTCTGCATTATCCTGAAATCACTCTCAACACCAGATGAGATTTAGATAAAAAGTAAAATCAGGTTTATTTGACTAGATTTCAAGTTTAAGAAAACAGCTAGTGAATTTAAAAAACAGATGCAAAGTTAAAGCTCAGCTACCTGCTTTTGGATATTTCTAAGGTCCTCCTCTGTTCCACTCAGCTGTGGACTTAAAGGACACAGCCACAGCCTGCTGGAGCCAGATGTGATCCCCCAGATGCAGCTGGAGCCACACTCCTCTGGGTTTGTGTCCTCTAAATCAAAATCTCTCAGCTGGAGGAAGCCATTTTCTCTGAAGTTCTAAAATGCAGTGTTAACACATACTGGAGAAATGTCTGAATTCCACAGTCTTGATAAATAATTTAATTATGTTATCAATTTATGCGCCGGTCATGGATGAACAAATGCCTGACACAGTTCAGGCATTTGAAATGAAACCTCATGCTGGGTGACCTAGCTGGAATTACACACCTAACTTGATTCATTCAAGAGCGCAACTATATCCCTGCTTTACATATTGGTTTGTGACCAAGTGTTAAGTCATTTCTGAGTTTTCATGAGTCTAAATACATAAACTTCCTGGAACACAAAATTCTAAAGCAACTTGAACCATTGTAGAGTTAAGATAGCTCATTACTAGCTTTAAATAGGTACTACCATCAAGACAAACTTCAGGAAAATGTAGGTCATACTGGCTGTTGGGAGATAATCCCAGAGAAACAGAGGTCTCTTCAATCTGGTATGCAAAACTCCAGTCACTGGAACTTAAGCCAACAGAAATTGATATTAAAAATGAAGTGCATATTAGCTGATAGAGATATGCATAGAAAGGAAAAAGGCATGCAGTCCCTGCCTGGATAATCATGGGACTCACTTTCTGGACTGTACTGCAGCAAGTGCCAAAGAGGAAGTATAGATACAGCCACTATTCCTTTAATTCTATATATTCATGTGTTTCAAAACATGTTTCAAAATATTTCCCTCTCCGTGTGGCAGTAGTAAACGTAATCCAGGTCTTCTAAGGCCAAAATTAATAACTAATCGTGTAATATTTAAACAAAGCTTATAATAGCATCTTCCTCCAGACCTTTGAAACTTTCTTGAGTGGCTGATCAGCCTTGCAGCCAGAGCTCAAAATATCTAGAGTACGGAGCTAGTGGGGGGTGCAGGAGCAGGCTAACTTGCTTGCACTATGACTGGCTCATCTGTTCTTATAAAAGAAGGGCTATGGAGAAGAAACATGGCACAACTTTCATGCATTTAAGTCCATCTCACTGTCCTTTGTCTCCCCTGTCCTTAAATATACTCCTTCTTACATTTCAGCATTTCATTTTATCCTTTATAAATTTACCTAGAAGTTTCAACTCACAACAGGCCACGTTTTAAAAAAAAAAAAAGACACAAAGTTCAAAGGCTGTCTGAAAGAAGACACTTATTTCAGCACTTTCTTATATTGCAACACCATCTCTGCATAATCACATGCTATTTGTTTTCTACAGAAGCTTCTCTCCGTATTCAAGACAAGGGCTGTTCAGGGACTGGCTCAAGGGTCTCTAATGTGTCTGTCTGATATGTAAGATTTACCCAGAACTTGCTGGGAGGAATAGGAATGAGTTGTCCTTTTACCATGTCATTTTAGTGAACACAGAGGCAATTAAAGAGATTAGTTTCCTGTATTGGGTGTTGAAAGCACTAATAGTTGATGTTGGTTATAAGAAGGTGTGAGTGAAGCAAAGGGTGAGCACTGAAGAAAAGGCAGTAGATGGATGTGAGCTTTGAAAGGAGTTAGATGAGAAATTAAGAGGGAAGGAAGGAACGTGATGGGACTGTTGAGCAATTAAAATAGAAGATAGGTACAAAATTGGTGGGAGGAATAAGAAGGTTCAAAACGTGTAGTGCTCCTATGAATGCATGCATGAAAGTTTTCCTGTTTTTCACTTAAAGGGCCCTTTTCGTTCACAGTGCCCTGGATGTCTTGGCTCAGCCCCGGCTGCCTGTTGGAAGCCGGAGGTTGTCCGGATAGCTGCCGGGGAAATCTCGGCTCCCCGGGCAGCTCTGTGCGGGGGGCTACTGGGCCATAGGGGGGCTGCTGGGGACCGCGGGCTTGCAGGAGCCACAGCTTTGCTGGAGAGCGAGAAGTAATGATATAGTGCTGCTGTTTTAGCTGCGCAGAGGGACGCCGGTGCGGTCCCCATGCAAGGCGCCTCTGAGGGCAGGTCACCTGCCCTTCACGGACAGGAGCTATAAGGGAGGCGCGTTTCCAGCCAAATCTCCCTGCTTTGGAAGCCTCGGGAGTTCTGGCGCTTAGGGCCCCTGTAGGGATGACCCGCCGAGCCGGCAGAGGTTGGACGCGGCCGCGGGAGCCGAGGCCGGCCCAGGGCAGGAGCGCCCTCTGCCGGCACCGCCCGGCGCCCGAGTGGAGCACTGTCCTCCGTCCCGCGGTGCCGGGCGGCCGAGGCGTCGGTACAGCCTTCGCTCTTTGTCATGTTACGGATCATCCTGAAGGACAGGCGAACTCCGCCGTGTCCGAGGCGCTGAGAGCCGGCGGGCGGACAGAGGCGAAGGCTGAGGAAGGCGTGGGCTCGCCGGTGTCCCTGGCAAGGCTCGGGCGCCATCTTGTGCCCGCTGGGCGGGAGGTGCCTCCTGGCGGCTGCGGAGCCCGTCCTTCGGGAAAAGGTGTTCCTGCAACCTAAGGAAAGTGGGTGCGTTATGAGAAATATTCATCTGGAATACTGCTGAGGGTTAACAGCAGTTCACATGCACCTTCCTTTTGTGTTTACCCTGCTGGTATATAATTTGCAAACAAGCCCAAGGGGTCTGGAAAAAAAAAACCAAAACAAAACACCAAAACCAAAATACACAGTAAGGTTAAACCAGCCACAGATTAGCTTTTCCGTACACTGTATGGTAAGCACTGGGTTTACACCACCAATACCTGCATAGCAGAGTGCCAGGAATAAAGCACTGCTAGGGATTGTCCAGATCCTGATATCAGGGCCCTTTACATTGCAGGCAATTGTTGAATACGTGTTTAACACAGAAAAGCCCACAGCACCTAGGAAGAAAAGAAAAAATCCATCAAATCTAAGTCTTGCACTAAAATCTAGAGATCTGGCATTAGGATATGGTGCAAGAACGAGGTGAAGTGACACCCTTTAGGCTTCCTATCACTCCCAGCCATCTTGGGATATTAACTGGCCCCATTGGGCTGACGAGGGAAATAAACCAAAATAGTAATAAAAAGTAACAGCTCTCAGCATTTATTGCTAATTACTAGCCAAAGCAGAACATCTTCAGGTTGGGAAGATGAAACTGAGTTCTCCCTAACAACAGATCAAAACCAGTCTGCTGTGGCAGGATCGACACCCCAGCCCAAATTGCAGAGTGGGCACCCAAAGCTGGGTAGAATCCAAGCCAGGCTCAGGCACCTGTTTTACTACAGAATTTATGGGCTGGAACACGAGATGCCTCCTGCTTGCCGTCACCCACATTTCTGAATACAGAGGCACCAAGGTTTTGGGCCCTTAGCAAAACCCCTGGAGTGAACGTCTCAGATGAGCTGGAGACAGTCGGCCTCTCAGCAGGCCAGTTTGCAGCTGGGTTTGAGGTCTCTTAAACTGTCTCCCTTCACTTCCTTGCACAACCTACCTGAAAGCTGAAGATCCCACTAGATGGCAGGACCGTTTAAGCCTTTGCTATTTCTACTTCAGAGCAAGCGCCCTGGAATCCCAGCGGGCTCAGCCCCACTGGTCTGTGCTGTCTGGACCGTGGGGAATCCACACTAATCACAATCTGAGGTTTATAAGCTGTGCCTAACCGGTGGAGAAATCCATGCAGAAATCTCTGTTCAATTCCTTTTCACGGGCTTTATCACACACAGAGCTCCATCAGACCGAAGAGAGGAATACGAACTAATCCTAATTTGCTAAATCTTTAAGTATTCCTCTTTCTGTGTGTGATACATAAAGGATATTTGGCTTACTGATGGTAAAGTGTAGTTTAAATCTCTTCTAGCCACTGCTCTGTTGTAATTTTTAGTAATGCAAGTGGAGTTATAATTTTGTATGATCACCATTATATGAAAGTTGCAAAACAGAGAAGTGGCCACTGTGAGTCAGGTCATAGATGGATATAACTAAATAAGATGTCTTGGATAGTGCAAACATATATGACATTTCCACTGATTAGCTTCCTTGCCTACAAGCATTTGTGTTTATGGACTTTCTGAATTGGGAAATATTTTCTGTTTGATTAGGAACTCATGACTTAAAACTAAAGCTAGAGATAATTCACAGTGTAGCTAGTACAGAACCAATTTTTGTCTTCAGTGATAACTAGATTTGGCCTGCATATGGCTGTACTATCACTGATTTGAAAATTTCCTTTAAAATACACTACCTTGTGAACTGCTTTGCCACTCATTTCATTCACCCAAGTTCAGCCTATGCAGTACTGCACCAGAAAGACGGTACATAGCACAGGTACATAGCTGTATGAGGAATCAGCAAATAAGCTTCATTTTAAAAAATCCTTAATTACTTCAAATTATCTAATTAACATTCTAATAATCAGTCCCCTACCCCAAACCTATTTACTCTTTTATTACCTTTCAGATAAAAAATTGAACTCTCCTGTTTTATAGTAACAAAAGATGTGCCTCAGAATATATATTCATCGACCTCTTACATGAAGCTTCTGATGAAGGGCTGACCCAAAGAAAATTACCTTCTTAATGACATCTGGCAAATATTATGGCTAATTTTCTGTATATTCAAAATACCTAAATTGTTTTATATATGCACAATAGAATTACAAGGGTATTTCCTGTTTTTTGTTTGTTTGTTTTGTTGGTTTTCTTTGTTTGTTGTTTTGCTTTTTGTTGTTTTGTTTTAAATATGCAGAGTGGGTAAGAAGAGATAATTGTTTCATTAAGTTTTAAAATTTGGAAACAACAAAGTTAACTTTTTTCTTGGTACTAAAATGAAATTCTTTATAAAAGCTCAGAATAGTGCTGTACGATGATGTAAAAGTTACTATTACCTGTGTCACATTTGCTGGAATGGAAATTGGGATTAATGCATTATAATACCAGATTAGCCTTATTAGAAGTTTGCTGCAGTAATTTATCAAGGTAATTAAGTATGTACCTAATTTTAGGCACCTAAGTAGTTTTGTTGACTCCTGTGAGACTAGTCTGCATTTAAAGTTAAGCATGTTTTAAAATACTCTGCTGATTCAGGGCCATAACTTTTTGGCCACAGTGAATTAAGAGAATGCACTGTCCTCAATAACCCGTTAGTGTAGCTAATGGGAGGTGGTACAGACTGGATAATGGTTGAAACTGGATAAACTGGCTCAATGACAAATATATTCAGAAGCACTTCATTTGTTCTTTACAGGCTAAGCTGAAATTTAGTAGGTCTATTACCTATCTTCAAGATACTAACAAGAACATGAACCACAGCTTTCCCAACTTTGGCTGTGCTTAAGACTTAAACCCCAGATTCCTGGACAGCATGGAATAGAGTCCCCCCAGACAGCTCTAAAGAGGCTAGCTCCCATCTGCCTCAGCCAAGCATAATGCACAACTAATAAACTCTGCTCCTGTTCAAAGATTATATGGCAAAATGTCTCCCACTCCAACCAGTTTGTGGTTCAGTTTATACTGGTCAAAAATATTCATCTGGCTCAGAATTGGAAGGATTTGAAAAAATCCAGGCATAACTAAATATACCTCTTCTATTTCTGAATGAGCTCTCTCATGCAGTCTAGACTAATAATTGTTTAGACACAAACAGTACGTGCATGTGGCAAAGAAGCATTTCTGTGTCTGTAGCTTGGTTAATATGCAACTGGGTAATACAAGTGTAACACTGTGTAACATATTATAGGTATTTTAAGAATGTTCATCCCACTTTTAATTGAGTTGCATTTTAAATTTTAGTTTTTACTACTTACATATTTTTTCAAATTTTCTGTTAAAATTCTTCTTTCTACACAATGTATTTTCAATGACAGGTTCATACAGCTCAAGTACAAAGTAAGCACTGTAAGCACCAGAGTGCTTACAGTAATGCTCCAGGGTGTTGAGCACTCTTGACTAGTTCTAAGCTATACATTTGTGAGCGGTTAACTCCATTTATGTATATAGCTGTGGAATTATTTTTATATAGAATTTAGCACATGAATAATTTGCTAAATTCAGCTGGTTTGTAATTGGTGTTTTAATAGTAAAAAACTTCAAATCATCTTAGGCTAACAAAGTACTAAAAGTATCTATTCCTGTAGCCCAAATTTCAGTGTCTGTATTCTATCAGAGAAAAATCTAAATATATTCAGTGCTGCAACCGTGAAAGCGCAGAATTCAATATAGGCCATGACCCAAGAGCAGATTAGCATATGCTCCACCTAAAGCATATAAGGAATTCTGTTTCAGTAATACTTGGTTACTTGATTTCCATGGGATCATTATAGTTTCTTATAATTTGCCAATTTTACGTACTGTGATGCTATAAAGGAGGCTGGTATAGGAGAATGAGACTGCAACCCAGAACAAGAGTGTGTGCCACAAATATAGTTGTCTCCAAATCCCTCTCCACTGTGGTTTTCAATGCTGATCCTCCCGCACCAGCTACTTCAGTCTCTCAGACTCTCTTACGTCACCTGTTTTTCTCCAATGGAGTAAGTTATTTTACCTTTTCAAACCTGAAAAAAACCCTGAGATGTTGCACTTGTTACCTGAATACAGGTTAAAGAGAAGGGAAGTAAATGTCAGCTCAGTTGAATGAAACCAGATCCTTTATTGAATGGTCCCCGAACAGCAGGGCGTAAGTGCACAGCAGGAATGGAAGTTGTACAGAGAGGCCTCTTACAAGTTCTCTGCCAGCTGTAGAACACACAAATATTTTATAGATGGAATACCAGTCAAATGTGGAATGTACCCATCAAAGATGCTTCCTCTGTCTGGCTACAACCCAACAGTGGGCAAATAAAAGCATTCGATTGCAGGTGTTGGTTAGGTTTCAAGATGTATATAAGTGGCTGCTACCCAGGCTACAGTGAAGGTGCTTGCCTGTACCTGAATCTTAGGTCTCCTACAATAAGGGAATGAATGCCAAGTATTTTCAGGAGCATGACCTCGATAGCAAAACAATTCCTTTCAATAGACAAAAAGCTTTACTTAAAATCTTTGTAAAAATCACAATGATTGAAACATCTTCATTGTCAGCAAACAATAAAAGAAGCATGTATTATAGGGTTTTGTCATACAGGAGAAACATTAAGGAATCAACCCAAGACAGAGAAGATTATAGATAATTAATTTCCACAGTGAGCTTAAACAATATTCATCATATACAAACATGGCTACTTTATTTTAGATACACATGAATAGCTACAATATTCAGCCTGAAAACAAATGACAGAAGTGGCAAGACTGTAAGAGTGGGAGAACTGAGATGATCTGCCATAATCAAATAGAGCTAAGGAGAGTTTGAAAACAAACAGTGGTGTTTAAGTACTTTACAAAACCTTTTGGAGACAGGAGAAGGAAAGAAAAAAATTGCTGCTTTTTTTTTTTTTTTAATTTCTCACACCCATCTACATATGTCTAATGAAAACAAAAATCCCAGGGATAAATTACAGATAATGTCTGTAATCTAATATATACTTAATATCATGGTGGAGAGAGTGAATATACCTCTGTGTCAGAGAGAAGAAAGCTGTTTTAGGAAATTAAGAAACAAGATTTTTATTTTGAAACAATCATTCTTGGAACATCTGCTAGATATATTAGTTGGAACTGTCAAAGATTAGTTAGGCTGAATACTATAACCATGACAAAACCCCAAACAAGAGATACATTCTTTAGCTCTCTTCCCATTTGGATGTGTAGAACATTGGTTTTGAAGGATGACAGTATTAAAAACAGTATGTCATCCACATTAATGTCATCTAGATACAAGTGTGTTGCAAAACCATGTCTATGCTCCTAAAGTTGCTACCACACTTCAGAAAGGGTGACACAGGGAAGCTGGAAAGTCTGTTGATAGGTTTCATTAACCCAGCAGTCCCTAGGTGTTAGGAATCATTGTTTTTTCCTTCCGCCTCTTGACTTTCCAGCAAGGCTTTGGATGATGGCACTTCTCCACCCTCTGCTCCTGCATCTAAAAATAGACAGAATTAAACATTTATACCACACACATTCTCACAGCTTTTTTAATGCAGCCAAATATTTGAGTTCATCTCTGTTTGGACTGGCTCTTTATTACTACAGTCCTGGATGCTTTAGAAACAGAAATTAACTTGAAAGATAAAGAACTTCCAGAGGATCTTCCAAAAGCAATTGCCTATTGGTGTTGATTTGCCTGTTCCCTGCACATACTGATCAATATGCATTTGGCTTTAAGAAACAGATTGGAAATAACTCTGTATTACTGTTATTCTTTTTTTACTGGGTCATTTCCATAGTCAAGTTACAATATTGTATTCCTTTGAGCACTGCTTGGTTTCAGGTAGATAATGTTACAGTTTATGAACATGCCAGTTATCTGTCTAACCTTCTTTGCCAAGAAATACCTATGTGAATTCACCCTGTCTTCACAAGAAGAGGGATTTTTTATTACTCTGATTTGGAAGTTTGCTCTTCTATAGATTAAAGTTGAATACTTACATGACTAATATATGTAAAAGCTCTCCAGTGTGCCTGGTCATTATATGAAGAGTTCCACGCTGTTTCTTTTGATCCTCAAGTTTAATCACTAAGAAACAGGAACTTCTCTTCCCTCGATTTCCCATATAACCATAATAATTTTCACATTACCTTCAAGCCCCACATGGCAGTACCAGGGGTAACAGAATACCCAAATCTATGTCAGCACATAGTTTTTGGGGACAAGGAGAAGTCTGCTCAGCACATCTGGCTGTACCATCTTCTACTTTAGCAGCCATAATCTAAGGAGTACATTTTCAGCTATTTGCCCTGGAGACTTGCTATAAAATATCACAAACACCCAAAAGAGTTACATGTCTTGATTTCTACATATCATAGCAAATATATAATGCTGCACACAATTCATCAGCTAAAGCTCTTGGCAGCAACTGATTATGTTTTAAGTCTAGTTGGACGTTTAGAGGCTTCGGAGGTCTATACTGGTAAATAAAGACCTGAGTTATTTGACACTCTTCAACATTACGTATCACAGCACTGTTGTGGTAAGGGAGACAAAGCAATATCTTCTACTGGCTGTTTCTGTACAGGGTTGGATGTCTAATAATAGAGGAGTCTTGTAAACAGGGTAGAGGAAAAGAGTTTGTTAGAGGAAATCTAATCTCATAGTTGGTAGCACTTAGGCTTGCAAACAGGTGTTAAGCTGCTGAGTGTATTAAGATAGTTATACACAGTCACCTAGGAAAAAATCAGCAAACAATAAAGGTTATTGGCAGAATGGTGCCCTAATGCAGATTACCAAATGTGGGAGACCAGTATAGCTTCTTTGCTCTCTCTTTGCGTCTTGCAGCCTCCTCTTCAACCTTTGGATCACCAGTGACACCAATCAGCTGTTTAACTTGGTTCCAGAACAACCTCCCACCAGACCACCTGTGGAAAGTTTCCGCCCTCCAAAACTTATGCACCATAAGAGGACAATCAGACAGGATACAGATGGTCTTCACTTCAGAGTTAGGCTCCAAGATAAATAGCTGGTGCCAGAATCTCTCCCTCTAATCTCATGAGAACATTAATTTGGTGTGGCTTGCAGAGTACATGGACATCTGTATCACACAGCTACAATCCTTGTATAAATAAAGCAAATCTCTTTTCTAAGACAGACAAAAGGTATTAGCACATCCTGTTCCTGACTTTTCACTATGACAGGAGCTGACAGCATTTTAGAAAGAGGAAATGTATGATCCAATGAGCATTAGCTAAATTTGAAAAAAGATGGAGAGAGTCCTCCTCACCACTTCCCATAATCTTCACTGAATCTGAATTTCAGAGCAGAAACAAAATAGGGCATACTTTATATAGCCACATGTTCCATCTTCTGCACTTCTCTCATTTATCTAACTTCTTTATTCTGAGCTGAAAATTACTTTCATTTTTTAACAGTTCATTGTTATAGCCTGAAACAGGCAAAAATAGATGCCTGTTTGAGCTCCAAATGTTTTGCAAACAAACTCTTTCCCTGTCATAGCATTTGATATTCAAAACTGTCTTTCCATTTCGATGAAGTCTTCTCAATTTGCTTGCTGCCTCACCAGAAGTTTAACTTACAACACAAGGAGGCTGTAATTCCCACCTAATGCTTATGGAATTGCCATCCCCAAAAAGCATCCAAACAGTCAGTGAACCTAACTGCATCCTGTATTCATTTCCTATTATCACTGCTGTAAAGTGCCGATAACAGAATCTGCTCCCTTCCAGCAATCTCTGGCACAGCTATATGTCAATGACAATAACAAAGTACAATTCCATGATCTTAATTGTTCTTCAAATCCTGGCAGTGCTGGTCTCTGTATTTGTAAGAAATCATCACTACATTTTGCTAAAACTAACATAGCTGTGTTTCATTTCTTCTTCTTAATGCATTGGACAGGTACCAGGAGAGGAGGACTACTCTGTCTGGAGGGCTAAATACTTATTTTATACTATGCTGTAACATTTCTTATAACAAGACTTTCCCTCTTTCCTGTTTATTTTGGCAGGGAAGGGGGGAAGACTGAAGAGAGAAAAATTTTATGCTTTAAAAAGTGTATTCTTTCCAACTACTAAACTTTCCAGAGGCTAAAGTGAAACAAACACGAGAAACTTATCTTTAGCTGTTGTATTCTTTTGTGGTCTAACATGGTGCAACTCCCTCAAGATTCACTTCTCTAAACAATACAAAGGCTAGTTACCCCTAATATAGCAATGAATATTTCAGTGGATTGAACCTGTCATTTCACTTCCACAGCTCCTGACACTAATAATAATATAAATTCCCATCTACCTCCTCTTTGGTAATGGAAACAATTCTTTCCTGCTGAAGCCTGACCATGCCAGGCAGAAGAGCTATTTGGAACAAAAAACCCCATAATATTTGAAAACCAGAACATTAAATGTTAAGTGACTGTTTGTACTTCAGAATGCATTTCCAGTGCTTCAGCTGCACACATCAGAAGGAGAAAATCTGCAGGGACATAATGTTCATATTCATAGGGAAAAAAATCTCTTCTTGAGACAAAGGAGGACTCACAGGACTCCCAGCTTTACTTTGAATGTACTCTGTCACAGGAATCCCACCTGCTCTTCCAGATTCTCCCAGTTCCCCTCACTATTACCCTGCAGCCTGAGGGTATCTGACCTTGCCGTCTTTCCCAATTTTTTCTTTATTTCCACCTTATTTCCACCATTCTTCATAAATCCTTGCACCTTCCTTTCTCAAAAGTAATGTCTTCTTCCAGCACCCATTCAGATTCTTATTTTCCTCTCTTTTCCCAGTTCAAGTCAGGGTAAGGTCATTCAGTCCCCTGTCACACCTCCTGGAAGTGTTCTTTCCACCTGCCCAGCAGTTCTTTGATTAGACCCATGTTTGGTTTAGATTACAGAACCCCAAATACATGAATATAAATTAAATCACCAAAGCAACGACAATTTGTGATCAAATAAATCCTCCCTCCCCCCTCAGCCTTTATGGTGCTTGAGGAAGCTATAAACTCAACATCCTGTAATTGCTTCAGGCAATGCAAAATGAGGACATGCATCCTCCTCTCTCCTATAATCTACTTCAGTTCAGATTCATGGACCTTCCACACCTCAGCGCAGGCTTGCCTTTCCCTGTGCTGCACCCACACCATCACTGCTCCTGGATGTGGGACCATCAGTTGTGGTGGCATTTGTCATGGCAGCAACAGTGATGGGCATGAGAAGAAAAGGTTTTCTGAAAAGATTCTGATTAAAAAAGTAGGGGCAAACCATGTTTAAGGTCAACCTATAATTTTCATTATACCTTCATAGGTATTAGAAACCAGATTTTTCTGAGTATGAAAATCCCCCTGAAGTCACTCTGAAAGTAAAAAGCTCACATGCAAAGCTGGTGTTGATTATACCTCAACAGAGCACCTTATCAAATTAAAGAACATGGCAAAATTGGGCTCTGGTCTCAGCAAAGTTGAAAGCCTGCTATCAGGAGTAAATCACTATAAACCCTACTCTTAATGTATATGCCTGAGTTAGGTTAGCTGTCATTGGATTAACAGCACAGCTTGCTGTCTTGTGCTAAATTATCTCAATGCAGGAGTACATTTGAATTTACAGCTGGTGCGATGGGTTTTCCAAGTTGCCCATCAATGCAACTGTGTTTGCTCTTCCTAAGGGGAACTGGAACTCAGTTCCCAGCACTGAACTCTTTCCCCAGGCTGCTGAACACTGAATCTGTGGGTGAATATGGCAGACTTAGTCTGGGTTACTATTAACTTATCTTATCAGGAGGTACAAGAGAGAACTGCTTTGGAAGGTTGAATTTATTTATAAATGAAGAAATATGCCAGTATTGACATCAAAACTGTGTGGTGGCAGAAGTCTTAAGGAGAAAGCAAAGGACGACTGCATAAAAATGCTCCTGTCTGCATGTGCAGCCATTACCTTCTGAAACGGAGAGATCAGCCAGTTTGTGTGGCAGGTCTGAAGTCCCAGCACCAGCAGGAGAGCCCAGGATATCTGGTAAGGCGTTGCGGCGCCCTGCCCGTCCCGATGCTGCAAAATCTGTGACCACAGGCTCCACATCAGTCATTGCTGACTCCTTTCGTCATAGCAATGTCTGCATATGGAACAAACAGAAGAGGCAAACAGTAGTCTGATGGATGCTAATCACCTGCTCAACAATACAATAGCCATAGGCTTTGCCCAATGGTTCTTTTGTTACTAAAACCCATACATTTCAATACTGAGTGCTTAAGCTTTATTTCTGCCCCAGCTGAAGATAAAAGAACGTCTGTCCATTTCCTTTGCACATCACATTAGCACTATGAACATTTTGCCATGCCCTTCACGTGAACTCTGCACGTCTGGCCTGGGCTGTCAGAGATGCTGGTTGGCCTGGGCTGCCGGAGATGTTGGAGGTTCGTGGCATGGCCCGTGACACTATCCATGGTAAAACTCCCCGCCCCCGAAAGGTACAAGGCATTCGCACCTGAGCTGGAAGTATATTATAACTCATAACTTCTTTGAGTGTGTGGGTTTCCCTCCCCCACCCCCAACGGACCAAGACCACCACTTCTGCACTTACAATAAACCTGTGAACAGGGTCAGCAACAGCCCTTTCTGCCAGCCATCTGTATGTCTTTTCATGACCTGTTCCCTCTTTTTAAGTGGTTTTGCCATACAACTACCTGGAAGGAAACTGAAACTCTGTTGTCATACAGTGTGTATGAAGTAAAGCATGTTTTATTATCAATCTTGCTCAGATTCTTATTTACAATCTTGCTAGAACAAACTCGTTTCACAGAGGAGCAAATTATACAAAAAAGACCTCTCAAAAAACAAACTGAAATTCTCCATAAAATTTCTTTATCCAGCAGATACCAAACCACTTGTTTTCCTCTACTCCTCGTTAGCCTGGTTGAACTTCCACTTGAGAATGCGACTTCTATCTAATAAGTACCTGAATCCTGGAAATAATAGAGCCAGCAGTGCTCTGCTCCCTTGTTCGCTCAGAGCCCATTGAATTGAATAGGAAAATTGCTGACCAAAATGGGCTTTGGATCAGGCACGGAGGTGTTTGCAGGATTACACCCCAGGGCAACAGATTAAGTGAGAACACCGTGAGGAGAAGGAGGTGATACTTGGCTGCAAGTGGCACACAGGGATAGTGTGTGAAAACTGCCATTAGCGGTCACAAAAGACTATCAGACCAGAATTAACACAATAATTTCTGATAATTTAACAGAGTAATTTCTAATAATTAGGTATCTGTTACTCAAAACCAATAGTTACTTGCCCTATATGAATGCAGTTCTGTGCACAATACGGAAACAGGAATTTTGTCTCTTTGGGTAAATACGGTCAGTACTTTGAGTGGGAAGGGATACAGATGGAACTGGAGACCAATCCGATGGAAGGCTGTCAGCTTCTGTTTGACAGCTGTCTGTATTTAGGATAAGAATTGGATAAGGAAAATCACAATCATGTTAGTGTTGTTAGTGTCGTTCGTGTAAGAAGCAAAGCATCATAATCCCCTTTCTAAAATTCTAAGCTTGGGAAATATTAGTGCTTTCATTTCATGGAAACAAAAAATTATAGAAGTAGAGATCAAACACGACTTGCTCTGATCTACAGGAAGGAAGGGGCAGAAATTTGATTACTGATGCTGGCCTGGCATTTCCACCACAAACATTTTCTCCCTCAAAGTGCCTTTCAGCTGTGTCACTCCAGAAACAAGAATAAATATTCTTCATCTTCTTTATATCTCTAAATACTTTGTAATGAAAGAAATGCATAATTTTTGGTGAGAAATGAAGGTGCAAGTAAAATCTGCAAGCCTGAAA
The DNA here is from genome assembly GCF_003984885.1 of Neopelma chrysocephalum. Taxonomy (NCBI): domain Eukaryota; kingdom Metazoa; phylum Chordata; class Aves; order Passeriformes; family Pipridae; genus Neopelma; species Neopelma chrysocephalum. The sequence goes on from NW_020897691.1 coordinate 29,549,577, forward strand.
GATGACCTGAACATGCAAATAAACCACTTTCTTTAACCAGAGTCAGTAAGTGAAAGTTCTGACCTGGAGATTTAGCAGAAGGTTCCTGTCCTGCATGAAAACAGGTCAAGTCCAAATGAATCTTTTCTATAAGTGGCAAGAATATAAAATCATGGATATTCAAGAATGCAACTTTTGAGAAAATACATAAAGTACATGCATTGACATTCTCAGATATAGCATTATACCATGTATTAATTAAAATGGCTAAGATTCAGTACTTGACATGTAATATAAAAATAAGGAGAAAGAATCCATGTTTACAGACAGTCTCATGGGTTTTTTGTCCGTGTCCATATTTACTTAACTGTAGGTGTTCTAAATGTTTTTCTTCACATGCTCACCAGAGCAAGTACAGACACTGTAAATTACACTTCAAGAACAGAAAATACTTGGGATCTTCTTTTGCTTAGTAAACCTGTTAAAATTTGTTCCCAGTTCTAAAATACCAGTATTGCTGCAGTTCCTGCCCATTTCATTTCAGCCATTTATACAGTGAAGACAATAATACTGTTGTGAGCTGACTGCGTCCATATGATGATCTACAGAATGACATTAGTGTTAAAACACACCAAAGACTTTCTCAAGCCTCTCTTGTGGAGTTTTTTCCGTCTTTTCTCTCCTGCATGGATGTTTTGGTCCCTAAATGGTTACTTTTGAAATGGAGAAAATGTGCTCTACAACTGGTGCTATATTAAACTACTCTCTTCTGCAGTACAGTTTGAACTTACCCACCTTGTGTACTTGTTTCAAATCTCTCCCTCTCCTCTCTAGCACACCTCTTTCTCCTCTGATGTAATCTCCCTTCATTGCACAATACTAGACAACACAGGAAGATGATGAAGGACACAGTCTGACACGCCTCTGTGTAAGTGAATTTTGATTTATGCACTTGATTAAAAAAGTGTACAGAGACAAATCTAGAACATCTGTCAGACAGAAAATCAGCTGATCATTATCAATACGTCTGCTGGCCATAATTCAAATGGAGTTATCTAAAAATAATAGAAGTACACCATCCTTTATATACGTAGCAGTTGTATGTTTTCACCTTTGTTTTTTTTATGCTACACTATGCTAGCACAGGATGTTCTTTAAGTATATTTGAAAGACGAGGGACTATCCCAGCAGGCTTAGAATTGACATTAAAAAACTTAAGTCCATTTAGGTCCATATAAATCAAAACTTAAGTTCACCTCCAAACATATGACAGACATTATTCAAAACAGCTTGCTGCTGCTATACTTGAAAGAAATAGCATTTTGTTCTTTAATGTTCTGAGGAATATTTTCAATTTAATTCTGATGCTCTCTTACAATAGTATTTTCTAGGGCCTATATCCAAGTAAGGATGTAGAGTTTCTCCTCTTCATCTGTTTCTACCTTTAACTTTTTAAACATATCCATCAGGAAATATCTACCTTTCTGGCATCTTCTTGCATCTGTTAAGCACAGTATTACTCATTCTTAATCACAGAGTAAACAATAATCACAATGTGCAAAGCACCTATTTTTTCAATTCCACTCCTCCTCCTGCTGGCAACATCTCCTTCAGCTTCACTGAACCCATTTTGCTCTAGTCTTATCCAAGATAAAGATACTTATATCTTGCCAACTCCTGCATGCAGTTGCTTCTCTCAGTTTCCAAATTACCGTTATCATTTTTCTCCCGTGTCACTGCTCACCAGACTAATAGAGCACAGTTCTAAAAGAATAGTGCCAGATTTCCAAAACAGAAACTTCTGTTTCTGTACTTCCCCAGCTCCCTTTTTTCCACAGCAAAAACCCAGGCTACCCAAAAGTATAAGGAGATTTCATGGAAACAAAGGGCTGGGTAGAGATACAGGCTATTTGCAGGAGGGTCAATAACAGGAAAGCAGATGGATGTCCCAGAAAAGCTCACCTACTAAAGTTAGAGACCTGCCTGGCATCCCATCAGTACTCCATGGCATCAGGCTAACTTTGAAACTAATTCCTGGGCCAGGTTTTAGGGAGTACTAGGTTAATCCTCTCATATGCGCCTCTGAAATCCCTGCAGGACCATGCAGAAATGGTTAATGATTTACATATTCTGGGACCGCCAGGGGACTTTTGCAGGCTGGGAAGAGACAGCCCCAGCCGGTGGGCTGCTCACCCAGTAGGGCCCATCCTCCTGAGAGTGCTGAGTGCTGCTGAGGGGTCAAGGACTGAAAGCTGGGATGAGCCGTTTTTGCCATGCCCTTCACGTGAACTCTGCACGTCTGGCCTGGGCTGTCAGAGATGCTGGTTGGCCTGGGCTGCCGGAGATGTTGGAGGTTCGTGGCATGGCCCGTGACACTACGCATGGTAAAACTCCCCGCCCCCGAAAGGTACAAGGCATTCGCACCTGAGCTGGAAGTATATTATAACTCATAACTTCTTTGAGTGTGTGGGTTTCCCTCCCCCAGCTCCAACGGACCAAGACCACCACTTCAACTAATAGACATGGAAGCTGCAACTACCAAGTTTCATCGCTGGATCCAGTGGGCAGTGACTATATGTATCTTTCCACCTTTATCCTTTCTTTCCCTTTCTCTCCCTTATGCATTTGCTTAAGTGTTATCCTTATGCTCTAATGATTGATATACTGCTATAGATGATAACACCCAAAATGGCAACATACCTGTTTACCTTTGAAACAAAACTGTTCTAAAATAAACCCTACATATATATGTTTTCAAACACCGATTATTCAGTGTCATTTTCACTCTAATCCACCCCAAGGGATTTATTAATAAGAACTTGGGTCATCCTCCGCTTCTTCTAGGGGTGGGTCACAACAGGTGTGCAAGCGGAAAGGAAGTGCTCTGCTTGTGAAAACTGGCTACAATGAAAAGCAAAAGTCAAGTACTGATGTATGAGACATTCAAGTAATCATTCTCAGACAAAATAATGGCAGGTAAACTACTAGTGACATTTTTTCTGAGAGACAGCTAGTTTGTTAATCTTTGAATCCTCTTTTGTTAGCAGCATAGCCAGCCCTTTGGAGGAAAATGAGTCACAGAAGCTGGTGAGAATTTCTTTAAATAAATGATGAAGGAAGAGAACAAATAAGTCTCCTGAAACAACTTGTGTGCAGCAACAAGAGAAATAATGCTTCAAGGTGCTCAGCTGTAGCAGTCCACGTGAAATGTCAGTGCTATCTCTTCCTCACTCTTATCTGCTAGGAAGTAGATAAATCACCACCTTAAGTATTTGTGAAAGCTGTTCTTTCTTCTGATCTTTCTACTGTCTCACACAGACAAAATATTGGTTTTGTTCTTCTTGGAAGGACAAACTGTTCCTCAGTAAATGTCAAAAGGTTCCTGACATTGGTATTGTGGCAACTCCACTCCACAGGAGACTGAAAGACCAAACATATCACTCCTTGCCACTCAGGCATTCTGTCAAAAACTTTTGTCTTAGGTCTTAGGAACAGTCTCTGCCTGTAGCAGAGAAAGCTACACTTCCCAAACACTGTTCCTTTTGAATGCCCCTTAATAGGAACAAACTGGAAAGTGTGAAATCCTCTCAAAAACAGATGAAAAATAAGTAGCCAAGTAGTACTTTCAGGGCCAGATTGACTAATTCTACGTCTTGAGGGTCTCTTACTGTAAGATACATTTCAGCATCTTACTATATTCAGAAAGAACTTTAGTCCTTTCAGTGTTGTTTAGTTAATTTTTATTTACTTGTAAGTAATAAGTGTTCTCCAAGCACCTGTAGGTTCAAAACTTTCTAAGTAAGGAGAACAAAACAGAAAACTTATTGAATAAAATGCTTCCGACTGTGCAACTGAGTTGAAAACCACATCCCCTTTCTGAGCAGTTGCCACACTTTCACATCCACTTCTGCTGCAACTGCATCCTGATGGCTTTGCCTCCTCTTACCAAAGGTCTCAGAACAGGAACAGTCTCACTATATGTGCTCAAGTAATCCTTATACTTTATCGTGAGGCATTTTTGTATTACAGAAAAGGAAAAAAAACCCTAGGAACATCTGTGCTTCTAAGGAAAACAGCCCAGAGATTATGATGATGACTAACAGTAACTTGGGCATTTGCATAACAAATTTTGTGAGAAAAATTTCTGCTACATGTTTTTTCACATCAGGAACATTTGTAACACACTGGTAACCCTAGTGCTGGGAAGCACACAGAAAGATAAGCAAGTGCTCTTTACCATACATATATCCAAACACAGGGGTCTTGATTTTGTTTGGGGCTTAAGACAAGAGACCACACATTTCTTAATATACAGAAGCAATACATCTGACTGTATGAATGTTAGAAGTGATTAATTAATGAAAAAGAAGTAAATTTGTTAGCTTTCAGTTTTTTAATACATCATTAAACTTGAAACAAGAGTTCCTTTTATTATTTCATGTTAGAAGGATTATTTGGGTTTCCTGTACCAAAAGAGTTGGCCTCTCTAGTCCATGTTCTCTGAAAAACTGATGAGCTGTTCTTCTCTACAGGGAAACTAAACTATATCCCATCTCAGTAAATCTACAGTGCAGAAGCATGTCTGAGTCCTTTTACATCTGTGTCAGTCTGGATGTTACAGCCCAAATAACACATGACATTTTTGGGATGATATTTCAAAGTCTGGTGTATTGTATAACAGGTTTTCACTTTTGGTTGCTTACAGTGTACACAGCTGGACAGACATTTAGCACATATGTCTTGTGTGTTCCTTCTGCTCTGGATACATGGTCTGCTCTACACTCTTGCACCAGAAGAACATTCTTACCAATAATGTGCAAAAGTGGGTTCTGTTTTTCCTAATGCCAAGTTGGTCAGCCTGGGATATCATGATTACACCATTCCTCCATTTCCTCCCTTGGTGCTCTTAGAAGCACAGAATGAAAGTCCAAGATCTTGATCCTGTTGTTCAGATGCTCATCATTTTGGGACATAGAACCTGAAAGCCTTGGCCAAACCTGTAAGACTTTTTTCTTCCTCAGAATGGTACTTCAAAACTTACAGTTGAATTTTCTGATCACTTCCATAAAGCCAATATTATACTTATGGGAGGGATAAGAGAAAAAAAGCCATGTAACTTATTAATCCTGCTGCCTTCACACTTCTGGAGAATGCACAGATACCAATTGTGAAGTTCACCCTCTACAAGCCCATGCAAAGTAGAAAGCTTTACTGTGAACTGTGTCTGATTCCTGAGTATGCACAGTGCTCCAATGCACAGAACAGAATACAAAACTAATAACAGTTCTAAGTAATGGCACAATTTTCCCTTTGTGAAAGAAAATGAGAGAGGAGAAGGGGTCATGATACTGACAACTGAATCAGAAGTTATATGCAGTAAGTAATAAATGAAGTGACATTAGCTGAAGGCAGTCAATACCAGGCAAGCAAGTACGTCACTTTCCAAATGTCTGTGAGTGACCAAGAGCAATGAGAGACATAAATGTTTGTCGACTTCACGGGAAACACAATTCAATTCAAACTCATCAGCTATGCTGGAAAGAAATCAAACACATCCTCTACTAGAGAAAAAGAAATAAAGTTCAGTGGTAACAAATCAACGACCAATTTAATTCTTCCTCTTATATTTTGGCCATTCATCTTCACAGAGTTTTCATTTCCTATTGCAATATGTATAAGTATCACCTGTCCCACATACCCCCAAATAACTTTCCGAGTTCAGCCATAAAGTTCCAACCTTCTAAATCCTTTCTTAGGATCTGTACCTGGCTTGAAATCCAAGAGAATTTTGCCCACTTACAGGAATATACATGAGGAATAATTTAGAATCATAAAATCACAGAATCAACCAGGTTGAAAAAGACCTCTGAGGTCATCGAGTCCAACCCATGACCCCACACCACCCTGACAACTAGACCATGGCACTAAGTGCCACATCCAGTCTCATCTTAAAAATCTCCAGGGATGGTGACTCCACCACCTCCCAGGGCAGCCCACTCCAATGTCTGATCACTCTCTCTGTAAAGAATTTCTTTCTGATGTCTAACCTAAAACTCCCCTGGCACAGCTTAAGACCATGCTCTCTTGTCCTACTGCTGGTTGCCTGGGAGAAGAGACCAATTCCCACCTCGCTACAACCTCCTTTCAGGTAGTTGTAGAGATTGATGAAGTCTCCCCTGAGCCTCCTCTTCTCCAGGCTAAACAGCCCCACCTCCGTCAGCTGCTCCTCATAGAGCCTGTGCTCCAGCCCCTTCACCAGCCTCGTTGCTCTTCTTTGGACACTCTCCAGCACCTCGGTGTCCCTCCTAAACCGAGGGGCCCTGAACTGGACACAGTGCTCATGGTGCGGCCTAACTAGTGCTGAGTACAGGGGAAGAATCTCTGCCCTGGTCCTGCTGGCCACACTGTTCCTGATACAGGCCAGGATACCATTGGCCTTCTTGGCCACCTGGGCACACTGCTGGCTCGTGTTCAGCTTCCTGTTGATTAGAACCCCCAGGTCCCTTTCTGCCTGGTCGCTCTCCAGCCACTCTGTCCCCAGCCTGTAGCGCTGCAGGGGGTTGTTGTGGCCAAAGTGCAGGACCCAGCACTTGGTCTTGTTAAACATCGTACCATTGGAGTCAGCCCATTTATCCAGCCTGTCCAGGTCCCTCTGCAGAGCCCTCCTACCCTCCAGCAGATTGACACTCCCCCCCCCCCCGACTTGGTGTCATCTGCAAATTTGCTGATGGTGGATTCAATTCCCTCGTCCAGATCATCAATAAAGATATTAAACATGTCTTTTATGGATATGGACTGGGCAACAACAGGACAAGTCAACAACTACGTAAGCCAGCACATATATGTCAATACTGTATTCTTCATTAGCAGAAAGGGATTTGCCAACTCTGTGGAAGAAAACTACTCTGACAAAACCACCAGGAAAAGCTGAGGCAGCAAACAGCTTAAGGCATACTGAAGTGTACTTACACAATGCACTCAAGTAAAGCAATCAGCACTGTGCAATCTCAAATGCAATTGAGAGAAGATGAATTTACAGTTTAGCAAATATATGAGAATGGGGCAGTCCTATGCACATAACCAACACAGTTGTGTACCCAAAGTCTCTCACTGGAGAAGGCCCAAGTCTCCTTGAGATCTTACTGACATGAATGAGGAATGTGTCTATTTGGTTCAGAGTGAATTCGAGGGTACGAGTATGTACAGGCCCAGGAATGGAAATCCTTGCGGAACTGCTTATAGAAGAGAAGGAGTTGCAAAGCACGAGGTTGACTGGTAGCAACATGTGGGCACAAATTGAACATGTGGGCTAGGAGCACAAGGATGACAGAGAAGAGGCATGGGGAGCCTGTACCTGTACCTGTATGTAGAGAGGAGAGATTAACTGAGGGTCTACATGGGATGAAGAAATGACATGGCAAGCTAAAGGAGCACAGGTACAAAGGAGAGCTCTGGAACCTTACTGAGGAAGAGAAATTAAATCAGTAATGAGGAGTTTCTTTGGAAGACAAGCAAGATGGCAATAGGGAGGACTAGAGGCTTGTTCAAGTTTGGGGAACATTTCAGGAGACTGAAATGCAGGATGATGCACAGAGATGGGCATGATAGAGAACCTATGGATTAGCAGCAAACTAGCTAGGTAGCTAACAGATTAGTTGTATTTTATTTGTATGATTCTTTCTTCCTCAAACCTATGAGCTGTATTTTTTATGGCCAGCAGACCATCTCACCCTCTCCATGGACTTCTTCCCTGGGCAGCTCAGTTGCACCTTATTGATGTGGAAATACTTCGGTTTAGCCAGTTTGGTAGTCACACTCCTTAGCATTTCTTCACCTGAAGATAGGAGAGGATACTCTCTGTCTCGTAACGATATGTTTATGTCTGGTGGACACTTTGGAAAAGTTAAAGTCTAACCAAATCCAAGCACCATTCTTCTCTTTAAGTTGGAGAAAACTTCACTATTTTAATTTTTCATTTCTGCATTCTGGTTTCATAGGGCCAAGCACACACAAGGAGGAGTCACCATTTCCAGACCAAAATCTACTCATAGCAGTCTAATACAAAAACAAACCAACCAACCCCAAAACAAAAACCAAAACAAACACCAAACAAACAAAACCCCAAAATAAAACAAACAAACAAGACCAAACAAAAAAATCTCCCAACACAAACCAAACCAACAAAAAATGAAGTGAAACTTAGTATTAAATTGCTACTTACACAGAGGTCTGGATATAAAGTCAGCTTAACTCTCCATTCTTTTTTGAGCAGTTAAAGTGCTAATATACTCATAAAGGCTATTTTTATTTTATTTACCATAGCAAGCTGCAACAAAGCCTGCTTGTCTTTGTCATGAGCCAGCTTGTAAATCTAACCCTCCAAGTTTTTATTATTCTGTAGCTTCCTTAAGCACCAGCCTGACAGGTAAAGCAGTTGACAACTTCAGCTACTTTGGTAGTGTTGACTGTTGATGCTTCTACCACTCTCTTCACAAAAAGTAAATATCAGTCTGACAGCCACTAAGGTATCTTGCAGACATCACTCCAACACTTCACTCAAACACAGTTCTCAGGGTCTCAGCATTCTTTCCTTTCATCATTAAGCTCTGCATAACTATTTCGCCCGTAACTATTCATATGCTTCTCACTTCAGTTGCTTCTTGTACTCCATAAGTGATCTGGGCTGAACTATTCTTCTAGCTCATCCACGAATGCTTCTGGAAATCCAATCCAAAATACTTAATTTGGCATTCTTCACTGGATAGGATGTTGGAAAGAAAACCATGTTTGCTCAACTCAATAAATGTTTAATTAGGTAATAAAATATTATTTTATTAACTCACTTCAAGGGTAGTAAAAACTCTTTAATTTTGCAAATATAAGTGAACTATTGTAGGATAATTCTATAAAGACATCTCTGCTGGTATACCCAAAAGCTTTTCCAATTACATTTTTCAAACTAATAAAAAATATTTTCTTTCCCTTAGAACTTTGTCTTGACCATGTCCTTAGGCCACCAGTGGTGCTGGAAAGTTCTACAAAATCATTTTGGTTCAGTTTGCCCTCAGGGGAAGATGAACCAACAGAGAAGAGAACACTGTGCTTTTCACAGTAATCTGGTGACTTTTAAAGTATGCCCAGGTAGCAAACAGCCATTTGGCAAGTGAAGTCTAATGTAAACAAAATGGAGCTAACTCCCAGCTGCAAGTCAACCTGGTGCACTGAAGAGGCCTTTAATGAGACACTGAAGTTTCCTACTGCTGTGCTCAACATGTCAGTGATTTTAAGATTCACAAAGATTAAAAATCAATAGGACATATGGCTACATTTTGAGCAGTTATATGACTTTGCTGCACCGTCTTTGAAAATTGAGTTTTAAATCTAGACCCTCAGTTCCCTGCTCTGTATGTTCAATTAATATTTTATTTATGCTTTAGCATAAACTTTTGCCTCAGAAACAGTATTTCTTCAATATTAAATGAATAATTTTTCATTTTCATTTCATTCTCCAGCATACATCATGCTTACTTTGATACAATTCCACTCAGATTATATCCTCTAGAGCTTACCTGTTCAATCTTGCCAGTTATCCTATTTTCTGATTTCAATGAAATTACAGGTAGAAAAATTTGCCCCCTCCCATGGTGACTCACCAAGAAAACAGACTGAGATCTGAGAAATCTGTCTTCCTTTTGGTTTATAATATAAATAATGATTCACAAGACTTTCTCAATTAGATTTACAATAGACTTTAACATGCAAGAAAAAAAAAATCAATCAATTACAACTCACTGAAACATATCCTGATAGTAGAGGTTTACAATTTGATCCTGCAGTTCTGCATGTACTTAGCTTCATCTAATTGCAAGGGTTCTGTTGCTTCCACTGAAATTTGGTAATACAGACAGGAGACAGTACTAGGAATGAGCTCTTTGACATTCAAGAGCAGACCAATGAGTTGGATTTGTCCCACTCAAATTTGGTGATAAGAGTTGTCTCCAGAGGATCAGACACCTGATGATACAGTCCCTGCTTATCTGCACACCAAAAAATCTGTGACTGCACAGATAAAGGTCAGAGACTGCAGAGTATTTACACGCACAGGCACAAAGGATCAGAACAATGCAAACCTCAGATTTACTCCTCTTCTAGAAAATTCTGAGATTGGGGGATAACTTTTTCCACAGAACAAGGAATATGGGGGCACAAATATTTGAGAGCATCTTGTTCTTGCATTTTCTGGGAATGAGCTAGATAGACACTGCTCCACTGAATATCACTGACGAAAGAAATGAAATAAACCAAAAATCCACAACTCACAATCTCTTGAGGACTAATGATAGAAACAAATAGGCTATATGATTATCCAATTTATTTTGGATTAACTTTACACTTCAGGTGAAGGGTTTATCTGCAGTACTATACTTGCTCTTGCCTTCCTATTTTTAGATGACTCCATTTGTTTCCTCTGTGACTCTGCTGAAAGGATACCATCAATCACAGCAATTTATAAACCTACCTGACTTTCATGCTATTTTAGTGTCTTTTTTTCCTAGGAGAACAGGTCTAATGGGTAAAATTCATATTAGTTACAAGCCTAAACGTGTTTAATTTCTTTAGCATTTCAATATACTTCTATTTTATCAAAATATGAATCATCTCTATTACCCTCCCACCCTCCTCCTTTTACCCATTAAAACAGCCTTCTTATCTTAGGGCTTCACAGTTATAGACTAGTTTGGTAAAAAAAAATGTATTTTGATCAAAATTCTAGTAAAATATACTAAGGAAATTATTTTAGGATCTCACTTAGCTTACTTGGCAATTGAGGAAAATTATTGTTTCTCAGAAAAAGTAAGCCCTAAAAGCAAATCCCTACCTCCAAATATTATAACCTATATGTTGTTCAAGAACAAGCACCAAACAGACCTTCCAAAGGCATGCATGAGGCTGGCAGTCAGGTAATTTGCACACAGTTGAATTTATGTATTTTAAATAATTCAATTAAAATTATCTCAGATTAAGGCAGATGACTTTAAAAGAATCTTTTCCATTTTCATAAATGATGCTTCAGTAAACATGCCCTGCTATTGAAGCACCTGGGTAAAGTGCTTCAAATAGGGACCAAAAAAGGTGTATTTAGATTCCAAAAGATAATTAGGCTATGGAAAACAACCAGTACATATACGATGATTTAAAAGATGACGGCAGAGAGTAAAACGTGCTTTTTATAAATTATTTGAATGAAGTACTTGCAGGCTTTGAGTACTTAAAAGGGGCCTAGAAGAAAGATGGGACAGACTTTTTAGCAGGGCCTGTTGTGACAGGACAAGGGGTAATGGTTCTAAACTGAAGGAGGGTCAATTTAGATTAGATATAAGGAAGAAGTTTTTTACAGAGGGTGGTAAAACATTGGCACAAGTTGCCCAGAGAGGTGGTGGATGCCCCATCCCTCGAAACATTCAAGGTCAGGTCAGATGGGGCTCTGAGAAACCTGTTCTAGGTGCTGATGTCCCTGCCCTTGGCAGGGTGGTTGGACTAAATGACCTCTAAGGATCCCTTCTAACCCAAATCATTCTATGATTCTATGATTCTAAGTACGGCTAGACCCTTAAGGTATTTTAGCTGGGATGCCAGGAGCATTATTCAACTGTATTAATCTTCACGGGCCATTGATGCTTAAGGAAAAGTGGAGGAATGACACCAAAATATAAAGAAGCAATCAAGTCTTGTTCCTACTTGTCATACAAACAATATTTAAGTAGAAATTCCAGATACTGAATCTTTTGGGTTTAAAAGCATAATCAGTTCACTTTCTCCTCGTCTTTTCAATTTTAGTTTAACGTTTAGTCTGCTGTATTCTGAGTGAGAGGTGGGTTTAATTTCGACATGTTAGAGCAGAGCCATCAGAGCCATTCTTCCACAAGGAGTAGCAAAAGCAACAAGCAAGATTGGTCCTAGCAAATATTGCTTCCTTTTGGAGCTGAATTGGATAGGATTTTCATCTTGAAAACTGTTTTTCACTTTAGAAGAATCTGCACTTCCACTACACAGGGGTCTGTTGGAACCATGCCATTCCTGAATCACATCAATTTTAATGAAACTTTTTTACTAGGTTTAGTCAAGAGAGAGATTGCTGACTGCTCCTGAAGAGTTGCTTGCCGGTAGTTAGGGGCTGGCACCGTGTGGGAGGACAGTCAGTTTGAGTTGCTATGGATATGGCGAGTGCTTTAATCACCAGGCTTAACTGGAAACTCCATGGGATTTTTTTTTTTGGTGGAAATATGAGTTGAGCATTTCAAACCAAAACCTGGAAGTGATACTGACTGATAAGTGCAGATCATTGAGGGATTATACTGATGTTGTAGCACTCAAAACATTTACGCCTTGTTTTATGTACTGGCATTTACTTCTGCATTAAGACCTATATATTCAAAAGGTCAAAAATAAGAAGGTTGCTTGCCATGGTCTCCCGACGAGTGCATATCCTTAGAGATGGTGGATTCTCTTTTTCTAAACACCACTCAGCACTGGAGTTCAGTAGAGCCTACACCTCATCCCTAGAGTCTTGCATGAGTCTGGGTGGAAAACTGCATATGGTGAGATTTCAGGGGAGTCTTTCTACAGATGACCTCTTGTTCTTGAAGAGCTACTAAAGGCTACAGGTATGATAGGAAACATTCTTCTACATTTTTATGTCTCACTTTAAAATGAGCAGTTGAAAGGTTTGTTTTATTTATAACTTTTGTTTTTCTTTAAAAAGTGCAGAAATAGTTCTGCATTTTCTTGATTGCAGATGAATAGGGATGACCTTTCACTGAACAGACCTGTATGCTATTCTCATTTTAAAACCATGGGGTACATTCTGTTCCTTATAGCATCAACTACACCAATACAGATTTGTTCAATGACATGGAGGTTTAGGAGAGCACTGTCAGAAAATAAATCTCTGCAGATACCCCTCCAAAAAGCCCTACTTGTTTATGATGACAGACGGAAAAAAGTAAGAGCAAGATTTGTTCCTGCCTGAGAAGTTTCAGCACTCCTCTCTAAACTGCAAAGGGTCCCTCAAATTTGTGATGACTGTGTGAAAGCCAAGTCCAAGCAAAAGCAGCTGTTCCTGCTCATTTCAGAGCTGCTTGTGTCCACTACTCCATCTCAGAGTGCTGATGGTCACAAAGGGCTCCAGAAACCTGGCTGTGATACATACGTCTCCACAGGACTGACCTGACAATATGCATCTTAAAGGCCACATAAATGGTTTTGCCTGATGAATCCCTCTTCCCTTCCCCAGCAGAGAAACTGACCCATTTCTGTACTTCTCAGCAGGGAACTCCCTAAAGCACAGACAACCACAGCCAAAGGACAAAATTTTAACATATAACCTAGAGTCTGTTTGGCTTTTAATCTAACCATATTTATTATACCAATAGAAGCTTGCTCTGGCATTTCAAAGGAGAGCCTAGAAAGACAAAGATGACTTCCACAGTGTATAACGCCCAGTGAACAGGAGTACACTGGCAAGGCTGCAAGTTTAAATTAAGGGGAATTTCTCCGTTTGCTTAGTCTGTTCAAGGCAATAAGAAAACAAACACAGCTCTTTAACTAAACTTCTTTAGGAATGGTAGATGCTTATGAAATGTTGCTAACATATGTTTTAAAAACAGACTTAAAAGAGGTAGAGAATACAATATGGAAAATGAGAGCATAAGAAAAAAGCTACTTACAGGACAGCAAAAAGGGGCTGATGAATACCAGAGACGCCCAGAAACAACTGGAACATGATCTCAATGTCTGGCTTTTCAGCTGACTACAGCAAAACACCAAGAGAAAGCGGAACTATTGCCAAGAGGGAAGATAAACTTGCACACATTTAAAATAAAGGAATGGATTACAAATTCACATAAAGAAGCACATGCCTTACAGATGGACTTCTGGACTTCAGCTTTTCCATTCAGGGCATTTTCTGGTACAAAAATAAGTCCTTACAACCATGTCATTAAAGGAATTCTACATCCTCCCATAACAGAGGGCAAATCTCTCTGCAGCAGTAATGCTGTTATATTCATCCCAAAGGTGGCAACTGCTGCCTGGACATAGTGTAAGCAAACAAGCTTTGGCTGTTCAATGGCATTCTGCTATCCAGCGGCATTCTGCTATCCAAAGAGAGAACATGTAACTGGCATAAAAACTACTTCCATGTTGTTGTAAGATAAATAAGACTTTCCCAATGCATTTTCAGCAAAGGCAAACAACAGTTAAAATTTCAGCATCTACACACAGATTTCACAGCAGACAAGAAAGCTGCCTGGAAATAACCATACTGCTTAATTTTGTATTAGCTGTCAGTTGACTTGCCTGGAGAACCAACCAGCCTGCAAGAAGAGGGTCATCTAGTATGGCTACTTGGCAATCTGCCCAATTCTGCTCCCTAAATGATAAGTACCTGGAAGTTTGTGGTTCAGGTATGCCCTCAGCATCCACACCATAGTCTTTCTTCAAGAGGGGCTAGGCATGAGCTACAGGAAAAAGCCACTGCTTGAGCTATGCCAGCAGCTCTGGCTTCTACTGTCTCCTCAAAAATAACCCGCTGTCACATAACTACCAGAGAAGCAAATTGCCACCAGAAAAGCCTCCCTGCTTTTAAAAATCAGGAAGGCTGAAACAATTTGAAGCCATACAAATAAAAAAAGCTTCTTTTGTGCTGAATATGTCAGCAGGGTAAAAAGAGGAAAGGAACACTGAAGAAAAATTAACTTCTCAGTTGAGGAAATGATTCAATATTCTGTGCCAAGTCAAGACATTCTCCACTGACGTTTTTCAAGGGTCAGTCAGCCACAGGTGAGGGACTGGGGGGAAGGTGAGGTTTTATTTACCATCAAATAGGTTTCTTCAACACAGAGGACCAATGCTGAGTAAAACTTGCATGCTGTAAATCTAGAGCAATCCCATAGGAGTTGTGTTCCTCTGGATGTACACCAGGGCAATCGAGATAGGGATCTTAGTACAAACTGTTCACATCAGCGAATTACTTAGTTACTAAAGTAAAAATGGGACATTTCAGTGGATGTCAGTGGAAACATAAAGTCAGGTAGCAGAAATAGAAAATAATTTGCCTAGATACGTATTCCTTTTCTGTACAGTGTCATCTCGATTTCAAGTATTTAACCTAGACACGAAGAGAAGATAAAAAAGGAAACAATTTTGTTTAAATGGTTCTATTAAGCTAACCTTCAAACAATAATGTATTAATTTGGGTACCACACTGAAATGAAACCACGCTAAAGTCTACACATATCTATTAAACAATTCAGCACTTGCCAAACACAACCTTTTCTTCCCCATATCCTCTCTTGGATGAACATTCTTCCCTCTGCACTTTCATACTGAGAGATAATACTTCATGAAACCCTCTACAAACTTTGCAAAGAGCTCAGAGAACCCCTGCCTGTTTCACAGGTATTAGTCATAAAAATGCTGCTCCAGAAAGTTATTAGAATAATAATACAAAAACCAGCAATGTGAAGTAGATACGGGTTCATCATAGACAGATGATTGGATTTCAAAATATTTCAAAATAAACTGTAACAATTCTCAGCTTCCACCTCAACATTTCTGCAACAGTAGCTGATACAATGAAGAATGCATAAATTTGCAGAAAAAGCACAATCTTCCCTGAAGCTTTTAGCACTCTGTAAAATTAGTTTTCTTCTCGTGCACATTGATTATGGCCATTTTATTGTTTTGCTTAATTAGCACTATCTGGAAAAAACTTCACCTACATAACTGTCTTTGACCATTGGTTACAAGATATGTTTCATTTATTTTAGTATAGTTGGCAGGGCAAAGCAAAAATGGGGTTCTAATTAAGCGCCAGGATCTGAGGAGACTAGTGTGATTACAGGGAGACAGAAAATGTTATCAATTTCTACCTGTTCTACAGTAGCAGAAAGTACGTGGTTGCAACCATGCTGATGCTCACAGACAACCCAGTTAGGGTAATGCAATGTCTACAGCACCATTAGCCCCCTTTCCAACCTGTTTTCTTTTCTTCTATTACCCCTCTCCCCCAATAAATCACGCCTGATATCAGCAGGGAAGCATAAAATTGTGAATGTTATCTCAAGTTAAAATGCTATCTTGTTCCAAATCTGTTGCTCACCTGAAGACCAAACCCCATGCTTTTATTTCAGCTGATACATTATTGGACAAACTGTTAGTACAGGCAGTGCTTTGAACCACATCCTTAGTCCAAAACAGTTTCTTTGCACATGTCCTTTCAAACTTGACATTTTGTGTGTTGATTTTAGCTGCCTTATAGTTACCTAAGTGCTGAGGAGAGGAAGAAAACAACATGCACATACAAAAGGTCTGTTGGTGGGTTCTCTCTTTCCTATTTTGAAGTTTAAAAGCGTATATATCATACATCTTTGCAGCTCTCCAGGGTTTTCTACTAGCTAAAGGATAGATTTTTCTGAGCTGTTACTGCAGCTTCCAAAACCGTGACTCAGAAACCAAATTTTTACACTTAGAAGTTCGGCAAGTGATGTGGTGCCAGATAAATTAATGATCTAAGAGCTTCCTAATATGCATCAGGATGCTTTAATGAAAGTTTGCCTACTACATATGCAAGGACAGATTACATGCTGTAAACTTGGACAAACTTTGTTGGTCTTGCAGCATTGAGAGCATTCAGAGTATCACAAAAGACATGTTTGGATTGTGTAAAGTCCATTCAGACATGTCATCATTTAGTAAACCCCTTTTGCATTTCAAGAAATTAATTTTCCAGATAATTCTACTGAGACCCTTACTTGCTGACTTTTTCTACCATAAGAAGTTCTATTTATTAATTTTTTAATATATGAACAAAGTATTCTGAACTTGAATTTGGTGCACTTGAGAAGCTCAGGTTAATCTTTTTATGGACTTACCAAGCTACCTTGTATTAAGTTTAAAGAAATCAAAATTAGAACATGAGGTCTACAATTGGATCAATGTCCATAAGGTTCTTGGGCTTATAAGATGCATACAAAGGCATTTCAGGTTATTTTTAATGTGCATTTATTTTGTATTATTAGGTATGGACAGCTCCACATCTCCTACACTGAGGAGAAACATTATCCAATTTCTTTTCTCTCTGAATGCTCTTGTCATAGCCATTAAGGTGAGATGACCAGGGATGAAAAGCAGTTCTCTGAGTTTCATTGGATATGAAAACATTTGGGGTCACCCTACAACTGATAAACCCATGCTTTTCTCTAAAGCAAATAAACGTGGAATTAAACCCAGTGCAAGCAGCCAATTGCAAAGTCTAAGTTTTTGTGGACTGCCATGATGAAGGTCCACTACTGCCCCTGGAACTCCTCTTGCCTTTTTTCTTGTTTCACACAGCACAATTCTTAATAGCGTTTGGGAGTGGATTTTCTTCATTCTTCAGCCAAGAGCATGTCTATGTATGACAAGCGCCACAACACCTTTGCTTGATGTAGCAGACCTGCAAAGCATACAGAGGCCAAACTGCAGAACTAGATGCCAAAGTTTCCTCTCCCAAGTTGGATGCTTCAGAAAACTGCTTCAACCTACAAATTTCATACATGAAAGGAGAACCACTCAGAACTAACCAAGAGGTAATATCTGGGAGAAGGGCATGCCTAGGGATCCCACTCATCATGGACTTTGCCTTGCTCTGGGTTGTCAGGCAGCATCTGCAACTACCCACCGCTCACTTCAGCTAACAAAGAAGTTATCACCTCTGCAATGACACCTTCAAATCACCAGGCGCAGTTCATTCCTCCTTCTGAAAACATGCCCAGAGGAATACCTTGTGATTTGAATAAAAACTGCCTTGAGCTGCTGTCTCCTGCATTAATGTTTTGATTCATGGCAGGGAAGAAATGAAGTTGAGCAATAGCACTTTCCACTGTGCAGAAGTATTTTAACTGAAATGCTGCTCTTTTGATGTCAACTGAATTTTTGCCTTATTCTTTCTTTACACTTTAACCTCTAATGCAATGCTTTCTTTGAGGGGGAAAAAATGTATGCCACTGAAGTTGGGAGTCAGGACTGGCATTAGTCAGGCCACCACCTGAAACACAGAGGAAAAATATTATGCTTTATACCTAAGGAAACTTGCTTCTGTAATTTATGCAGTGACTATTTTTTATACAAGAAGAAAGAGGCCTTGGAGTCAGGCCAACATTCACAACTTCCACATTTGCAGCTGAGCACCATAATTACTGTGCTTGTTTTGTCCCCACAAACCATGAATTCTTATGTGTCCTTTTCTCTAATTAGCTCCCAACTAGATGAATAAAATTTGTCAGCAGCACTGAGCTTTTAGAAAGGGTTAAACCAACATGAGCAAAACCAAAACAAAATCAAACCAACCCAAAACACTGTATGTTTATTTAAGTAAGACTTGACACTTAAAAAGCATCGACCATGGTGCATGGAACATGCTGAGTGTTTCTATGAAAGAATATTTTCCTTGCATTGCCAACATTACATTACAAAAATACTGCTAAAGAAAGCACTCAGGAGGACCCCAACAAGACACTGTTCTCCTGGGGACAACAGCTGCAAAACATCTTAGGACATTTACATGCTTCTTGCAACTGAAAGTGAATGAGACCAATCACAACACAGACCTGCTGATCTGATGACAGCACAGTTGTAATTGTCTCTGTTGGTACATGCTATGTTAACTAATAGTTTGATTTTTCCTATCTCCCTGGTGGAATGGTTAATAGAATTTATCCCTGTTAGTGAGGAGTTGCCACATATAGAAAGAAAGGAACAGGATTAAAAGAAAGTTGAAGAGTCAGTTTTCAATTGTATGTATTATTTACATGTATCAAACTCAAACAGGGATTATTTATTCTGGAAAGAGTTTTAGACAGTTTTAATACAACTACACTCAGGGAAAAAATATGCCTCTTACCAGCCTTTGGTGATGTTTAAATCATGGCATACATTAGTTTGTGAGAAATAATGGAGTTCAGAGTTCTTAAAAAAGGAAGTTGGTGTAGCTGTTGGACACACACAGCACTAGAGATAAACAGACCACTAACGTCCAAAATAAGCAGAAGTTGTTTATGCAATTATTTTGGAAACTCTAGGCATCAATTTTTGTGTTTATAATTCCTACATCACATGTGTCTCCTACTGCCACCTCAATCCCCAAACACTGACAAAGCTGTACCAAGTTCAAGAGCTGGATCATCACATAGTGAAGCCTTTATGATGCCAACACTTCATCATAAATCATACATCTGTACTTCATCATACATCAGAAAATGCCTCTTGTTTTGTTCCCCTCACCAAATAGAAGACTGATTTACCCAGGTTCTGAAAAGTTTAGCTCACATTGCTCTTTTGGAGAGAAGTTCTCAGGCACATCCCAAGTTAATCACTGAATTTGAAGTAAGTGAACTCTTAGCAACTGCTAAGAAAACAGTAATGACCAGTTCCCAAGGCAGCATAACTGGATAAAATGAAGTGACTTTTTAGAGACAAACTGACCATCCTACCTCTCTGACAACAAGGAGCTGTGTTTTCTGGGAGAGACTTTGCTCACCTTATTGTAAGCCAGTCTAGCAAATTTCGTCTCCAAAGCAACATTTTTAGGGGGAAAATGTAATACCAAACATTCAACAGTGGCCTAAGAGCAAAAAAGAAGTGTTCTTGTTATAACTTTTGTTATATACTTTAACACATTGGAAACTGAGTCCCTTTAATTTTAGGAAAGAAAATAAATTCTGCCATTTTCCTAACTTTATTTCACATTTTATTATAAAGTTATTATTTCAGACTACTCATGGGCAAATTTTAGATGATGTCTTTGTATCTGCCCATTCTGTATGGATTCTGACTCTACTGGTGAAGAAAAGCACGAGGTTTCTGAGTTTTTCTCAATGTCAGCTGAGGAGGGTAAAGGAATGAATAATATAAATTAGGAAAAGTATAAACTAGTTCAACTTTATGCTTTTTAGTCTTCTAAAAAATAGTTCTGTGAATGAAAATGAATTAGGGTCACCACTTCTGGGACAACTAAAAAAATGATTTAAATCAAAGCAAGGAATCTTACTTGACTTTGCTGAATACTTTCTGAACAGATGGGGTACATGAGACATGAAGAAAGGTCTGTGAGGAAGCAGATTGTGGTAGCTTCTCAGAAGCCACACTCTGCTGATGCTTGCTTCAGAATAACAACACAGATAAATTTCAGGATAGACTAAAATGTCTGTCTCCTGAAAAAAAAGAACAGTCATCTCTTTCACAGTGAAAACAACTTAACAAAACACAGTTCTTCAAAACTAAGTTCTTCTGTTCAGATGGGAGTAAATGGATGAGGTAGTCAGGAAGAAATCAGTAACTTTCACTTCCAGCACTGGTTAGAACCATCATATTCACCAAGCAGATTTACAAGGCCACAAGGACAGACTGCCATAGGTTTGAACTCTGGTACAGAATCAGTCAAGATGATGACTGGGTGTGAAATATGTTTTACACTTCTCTGCCAGTCTCTTGCCAATGAGTCCTGGGTTTGCTGTATGGGGTTTAATTTTTTTTCCATCTGTCTTTTTGCCTAAATGAACATATATCCAGTGTCTTTGGCTCATTTCCTGGTCCTGCTCCCAGAAATTGCTCCACTTCATTTTGGACCTGAATACAAGTTCTTTGAACTTACTTGATGCTGGAACACTAGACAGTATTATTTCTTCATTTTCTGAGGCAGAAGGAAAACTTCATTTTTGTTATACTAAACTCCCTCAGCTAAATGTTTGTTGGAATTCCATTCTGCCTTCCTGCTAATTACTGCTATGGTTTCTTGCCAGCCATCATTTTAAAAAGTCAAATACTAGCTTCCAGATGAGCAGCAATGTGAAAGACAACAAAGAATCATTCTAAATAAAATACATGGCAGCATGAAAGGAAAGCAAATGTTTTCCTGTTGGGACAGTTGCCTACAAGTCCTGGCTAAGCAACTGCCTTGTGAAGACAAGGTGGGGTTTTGCCAAAATGGGAGTTTGTTCACATCTCAAAACCAGTACACTTTTCATCATGTCATGGTTCACTTGGTGAAGAACAGCATTCCTTCATTCCTTGTAGGTGTCTGAGAGTGGGACAGGAAGAGGTGTCTGGGACAGAGGTAGAAGTAGAGGACAAATCTAGGCTGAAAATTTGGTGATATAAAATCATAGAGTAATTCAGGCTGGAAGTGACCTCAGGAGGTCGTCTACTCCAACCTCCTACTCCAAGCAGAATCAATAATTAAATCAGATCATAGTCCTTGAGAATTCGTCCTTTCAGCTATTGAATATTTTCAAGGATGGAGACTCCACAATCTCTCTGTGCCAGGGTTTGACTGTCATCATGAAGAAAAGACTTCTCCTTACCTGACATCTGAATCTGTCCTGTTCTAGTTCATGACCATAGTCTCTTGTTCTCCTGCTGTGCAACTCTGTAAAGAGCCTGCCTCCATCCTCTCAGTAACACCTTACAGGTATGGGAATGCTGCTCATAGGTCCCCCCAAATCTTCTCCAAGCTGAAAAAGCCCCAGTCCCTCATCGTCTTCCCTGACCAACCCGGTGGTCTCCTGCTCCAGTTTATCAACATTCTTTTGATAAGGCAGGAGCAAAACTGGACAGTCTTCTATACACAGTCTAATGAGTGCTGCCCAGGATGTTTACTCACCTTCCTTGGTGAGTAAAATTTGGCTTGCTGCAGGCAATGCGCAAAGCAGAATAAGATGGTTCCTGTTACCAGGAGTTTTCAGGTTGAGTGGCTCACCCTGACAGGTGTGCAAAAGATGGGGAACTATCCACTGATCCAGCAAGATTTTGTATTCTAAGAGTCTCCACCATTTGGAAACCAGGCATGGTGACAGATTTCCAGTTCGGCTGTGAGACATATAGAGCAGAGCATGTGGTACTCCAAATCAGGCATCAAAAATCAGCTCTTTTATTCTGAACAGGACTGGCACCGAGTCTGGTTTCCAGATGGTTTTCTGTTGTGTGTTTCTGTTGCTTAGAGGAACACAGCAAAATCAGACAGGGAAGCCCTTCCCCACAGAGAAGTAAGGAATCAGGGAAGCTGAAGTAAAAACCTGAAGAATAAGGCAATAATTAGAATATTACATCACTTTCCATGTCAGTTTTCTTCAGTAAGGAACCAGCTATGGAAGCTCTCACTTTTATGCCAAACAATTCAGTGTTTGACTCTTCTGTCTGTAGTAGCTTTGGCTGGCTACAGTCTTATTTATAGTTAAATGCAAAGCAATCCATTAAAATGCTTGTTATGTCTTTATTAAAAAATGTGCTCTTTTAAAGGACAGCTCTTGTTTACCATCCCCTCAGATTTAAATCAAACTTCATATCAGTGTTTGTGCTCTGCACTATACAAAGTCTGATTTCTTTTGTTCTCTGTCTGCTTTTGATATTTAATTTTTAAAATTGTTCAATGACTGTATTAGGGTCTGGTTTAGTAGTTTCCATATTTGGAAATGTTCCTTACAGCTCATTGATCTCACATTCATTCATGAATCTCATTAAAAGTCAATGGGAAATTTCAGTTTAAGAATGTGATCTTTGGAGTAGCTCTGGCTTCTAAAAGATCCTTAGCACAGCTGAAGAGCACATACTTACTAAAGCAGGGGCATGACAAAATTGACTTAAAGGACTGATAACTACACTCACCTCTAACTATTTGTTGGTGTTCCATTTATTTGTTGTATTAATTGTCCATTTATTACCTAACAAAAGACAACTCAAATACAAGAGAGGATAATGTAAAATCAATAAACTGAAGCACAATATACAATGAAATGCCTTTTTAACTCCAAGTTGTAGCACTACCCACCATTGTACCGCATAGCTCCAGTACATAGGAGAAGTTGATTGCATGTCCAGTTTTCGTAGCTGCATCCTTAAAAACAAATACTTAAGCACTCTTATTTTCTAATTTATTCTTTAAAAATAGCAGATGAAGGCTTAAGCAAGACTACCAGGACACAATAGGTCCAAATGTTTAACTTTCTCTTTTAACTCTGCAGAGTACTGAGTATTGCTGACTTCTACAGATACAGGGGAGATGTAAAGTCATTTAGCAACTTAAAGGATTAAGCCCTGTTAAATTATAGGAATGCGCAGGACCTCATCAGAAAGGTTTCTTTCACTGGGGAAATCTTATCTAACAGTAGATTTTTCCCTGACATCTGATTTCCTGTAACAGATGGGGTCACGTTTTTGTGGGTCTTTTGTGCTGCTGTGGCCTTGCACCCAGGCATCTGAGCAGACAGAGCAAAGATACAGCAAATTATAAAAACCAGGATTCCCATACCATCCTGCCTAAGGGCATGCATAGGAGGCTGAGCCTGGGGCTCATTGCTGCTGCTTAGCAGCAGTACCTGGGATACAGGAATCAGGGCAGGAATTACATTACCCTCTAATTCTACTGCTCTTTCAGCATTTGCCTCTTGACCTTCAACTCATCTCAGAGTTCCTCATTCCTTGCCTATTTTTCTCTTTACCTTCCATCTTACTGATACGGAATTCTAGGTAATAAGCTTTATGAGTTTATTACTTTTTCCTGTCACCTACAACTTACTTGGCTTGAAGCAGAAACCCAGGAAATCTACAGACTGTGGTAGCCAAAATGTCAAACTATTTTTGCAGAGACATAAGCAGTATATGGACAGAGAGGCAGATTAACCTGTGCTCCTAACCCTTCAGAAGCAGCACTGTAAAAAGGCAAATGTGTGGTTGCAGGACCCACGAAATACAAAGGGTGAACGGCCGCGTTTTGAAGGGTAATTTAATGTGAAGGGTAAATTAATTCCCTGGTCAGAGATTTGCTGAAGGTAGAGAACACCTTTCAGGCTTGCCACTGTCCACAGCACAGCCACGCAGATGCCAGTATGTCAGTAAAACACCTTTTTTCACATGCCCTAGCACAAGGTGGACACAAGCAGAGCCACATAGACATCAGCAGAGCTCCAACCAGCCCTATCTGCTGGTCTGAGATCCAGAAAGAGCCATAGATTCAAAAGGGGAAGGCAGGGAAAGTGGCCAAAAGGATTTAGTCTGTCCTCTTATACTGTAGAGCCCATTGTGCCTGTTTGTCACACAAAAAGGAAGAGAGGAAAGAAATCTCCTCCAAACATCAGTATGCAATCTTCCACAGCTTGCAGTCAGAATCAGCAAATTCTCACAGACAGACTTAGGTCTGAGTGAGGCTACAGCTTATTTCTGTGCAGGTTATGTACTGTGCATGGGTCTTTTAAAGCACAAATATAGTTTCTGATATCCTACCTAAACAAGTGGAGTGGTCACCATAGTAACACCTGCATCACATGGCACTGAACACCTGATACCAATCAATCTTGAAAACATCTTTTTAAAGAAACAGCCTCCTGGAAAACTGCAGATGAATATTTCTTGCTAAGACTAAGAAGATGCTCTTACAACAAAAATGAAAATTTTACCTTATCGTCTTCTCATCTGACTCTCCCTCCATAAAATCCCGTTCTCTATCAGCTTATAAAGGTGATAGAAAATAAACAAGGACAATGTTTCTGTGCTGAGAATAGTTACAAACAACAAAGTACAGCTGGCACATAAATGATACTTTGCATTTTTTCCCAGAGCATGAACTGCAGCTTCTGAGAATACAGACATGCTCTGGTTCCTGAAACAAAATATCAACATGCTTACTAAAGTGCCTCTCCACCTTCCTAGAACACCAGATTTCCTTCAAATGTTAAAAAAATCCCAGAAATTTCATCAGCTTCTTTCTCCTTTTTTGCTTTCCAGGTCTGAAATTCAATTTTGTTGATTAGCATTGTGTTTCTCTCTGTGGGTATAAGGAGAAGAGTATGTTTAAGGAAGTGATGTTTGCACTTAGCTTGGTACTTTGGATTTCTGAAGTGCATTCTGCCACCAGCCCTCCAGACACATCCAGCAGCCAAAGAGCAGATGAAGTTGCCGAAGTCCCTAGGGTTTTTGGCACGTTGCTTTTTTTTTTACAGCTCAGTTCCACCCTAACAGCCTATCTGTGCTGTGACTGATCCTCGGCCTGTTTCAACAGCCTCTTATTACCCTAGCAAGAGCATTGCTACGGGTTGATGAAAATAATCTCAGCAAGTAACTCATGTACGAAGTTCCACCAGTCTCAGCAGCATTTCCAACATAGCCTTGCTATTTCCTATTTTATTCTATCCCAAATTATCACTACTTTCATTATTTCAAAGTCTTCTGCTTCTTAGTTTTCCTTTGAAAAAGACTGTTTCTCTTCAGATGGCTTCCATCTTTGTCATCTTCCATTCCATATATATTTTCTTTTTCAAATAAGTCACAGCTATAATCATCTATTCTGACAGTGCCTCTCCTTTATTTCATAAGATTTCAGAACAGGAGAGCCACTGAATCTGTAAATTCCATTAGATATCCAACTCCTATAAAGCTAGTAAAAAATTTGCACAGAAATTCTTTCAGCATCCTGGAGATGTGTGTAAAACCAACAGAAGTAGACACTGCATAAGTCCAAGGAGGGAATGAGACATCCTTTCATAAACCTACTGAATACACTAGAACCTGCCCCCTGCCTTGCCATTGCTGACCCACCAGAACAGATTACGTGCACATGAACTGCTACCACAGGTTGTTTGAGCTCATCTGGGTGACTGTACACTAAAATTGATTAGGAAAATGCTTCCACAACTTATTTCCAGAGAGACGGTCATATCCGGAACTAACTACTTAAATCATCAGATGGCCACTTAGAAAAGATCTCACTATTGCTGCTCAAGTAGAGTGCTATCAAGATTTTGTAAGAAAGGAAGTGCAGTAATTGTGTGATTATGGTATGTATAAGTCACTTTGCATGCGTCACAACTGAAATGTCAAATTGTACTTGTTTTGCTTAAGTAGGAAAAAAATCCAGTTGTCTCCAATTTTAGTATAATACGGGCCTCTACCTAGAGGTGTGTTTCAGAAGAAAAGCCAGGAGCAGAGAGAGCTAAGATGCATGTTACTTTGAAGCTAGAAAAATAAAGGGAATTGGTGGTATGTAAACATTTGTGGCAATTGTTTTCTGCCCTCATGTTGTCATGCAAATAACTCTGAGCAGCTGTATGAGGTATTTGTGCTGTCTGTGACACTCTACAAGACAGCGCTTTCTACAAGTCAGTGCTAGCAGTCATGCAGTCCTGGTATATATAAGGAAGCCAGGCTTTAAATCTGCTTTCATAGTGTGGAAGTTACATTTATTAAGTAGTTGTTCTGATGCATGTCTCACAGTAAATGGCATTATTGTTCAACAGGGCAACAGACTGCAATGATAGAAATATTCTCCAAAATCAAAATGAAGAAGTCAGTAACGGCTTATTGAGTTTTAAGCTGTGCCAGGGTCGAATTATGGTTTTCAAACTGCAGAGGAATCAATGGCAGAAGAGATCTACTGACTCCATTGATTTTGGCCAGGATCGGAGACCATACTTCAACTACGATCAATATCTTTTGCAAAGATAAGTGGCAAGGGAATATCAGGAAAGTGCAAGTAAGTTGTCACAGCAATTGAGAAAGCTGTCAGTGGCTTCCTGCGATTTATCAGCCTGTAAGAAACTACTCAAAACCTCCCCTGCCCAAACCCTTAGTTTAAAGACAACAACGTAATCCTTGCAGTGAAACACAAAACAAGTCCACCCTCGCCCTGAAAGAGCACTGTCATAAATAACTAATTAACCACACAATTCAGCTTGGAAGCTGAACGTTGTACGTGCCACCAGAAAATTATGATTCCTTTGTTTTCCATATCCATTTATAAATGAGGGGTCATTAAAAAAATAGCAGCGAGGGTGAAAACCACCACAAATATTTTCATTACCTTCTGTAGCAGGTCTTCATATGCTTTCACTGACAGGAAGATCACAAATCTTTCACCTCTACACAGCTGACTCATCAGAGCTGTAGAAGCTGTCAATACTGCAAATTTTGAAATGCTTACTGTTAAGGCTGCTACTATCCTTATGTGTATGAACTTCAAACACCAAATACCAGACTGTGAATATGGCATGTGCCTTTTAGGCTGGGGTTCATTTTTTAGTGTTCCCTTAGTAATAAAATCTTTATGTAAGCACATCTACACTGTGACTCTTTTTTATCCCCTGATGCTGTGCAGTAGAAATAACTAAGAAAATAGCTTACTAAGAGTTATTTATACAAGTACAAACCCAAACCCCTGGATTTGATAATATATTTTTCTTTTGTACTAGTGTAAGATAATAGTGAAATAAAATCAGATTGATAAAAATTTGATTCATAAAGAGAAAACGGGATCAGAACAGCAGAACCTTTAAGCAAAGTAAGTCAGAAAGTCTGCTCTCTGAGTTCTCCTTTCATATTCAGACTTCCATCCCTGGCACCTAAGGTTAAGATTTTTTTGCCCTAGTCCAGTTATAATTTCTGAGTCTCACTACTATCACCTAGACACATCTGACACCTTTTTTTCTCCTCCTCAAAGAAGAGCAAAAGGTAAAGATAAAGGCTGGATTCTCTGACAGGGTTTACCTTCACACTGTGATTAATGAAGCTGATGCTGTACTGAATTTTAACTTGAAAATGCTAAAAACAACAACATCCCTCTGACACAGTGTGGAAGAAAGGCACCAATTCACCCCCTTGCCAGCCTGAAATTGCTTAGAAAGGCTCAAAAACATTTCAAGACAGAGGGTCTCCCTTACTCCTTTAATTTCCCTACGAAACCTTTTAGACATAAACCATTGATCAAGTCTGGCACTAAAATTGAGCTCAGCTATACCTAGGCTCCAATAGGAGTTTAGAAAGCAAGGGAGTCCTCCTAGAACCTCATGACTCAACGGGAGTATCTTCCTTACCTTTTACATCCTTACCCTCTTAGATCCCTGGTCTCCATGTAAATCATTTAAAATTGATTCTAATCTGATTTTTCTTTGTATGCTTTATCTACATAGAAAGTCATAGAATGAACCTTGCCATCAAACTTTGTCAAGATGCACCTACACAAATTGAGATTAAACCTGCTTTTGCCAGTACCTTGGACAGTGATTCTTTAAGTGACCTAAACCACTCATTTGCAACAGTCTCCTAAGAGAGCATCCATGGTAACAGTTTTTACTCTTTGCCTCGTTCTGCCTTCAGGTGAGTTTGCATCTGTGTTAGGAACAGCCTCCTAAGTGCTGACCTCTACTAAGAGGCATTTTATGCCAGCTGTTGAGATGCACAGGATTACTGGCTGAGTACAGCTCCACTGAAGGGGAGGGACCAAACTTCGGTCTACAGACAAACCATTCTCCATGTGCTTCCTATTCCCATGACCACAATTATGACATCGTATTGGCTGTAAGAGGTAAACTTGTTCTTTCTTCTGAAATATGCAAACATGGCATCAATTTAGACTGTGCAGTGCTTTTACAGAACATCTTTAATGCCCATGTAGAGCAGCTTTAGAAATTCACCTGTTCTTTTTGAGAGATGTGTAGACAGGATCTCTCCAATGAAAAAATCCTTTATTGCAATTCCTCCTGGGTTCAGTATTGATCTGGAGGACTGTTTCCCCACTGCAGTGTGGTGCCCAGTCTCTGGCGGTTTTGAAGCAAAAAGAGGTGTCTATGTTCAAGAAATAAAGATGTTATCTTAATGTGGGTTGAATACTTGATCCAACTCATGCCAAAGTCAGGGAGAGCATTTCCAGGATCTCACATGCAGGACAGGGCTCTAAGAGGGGGATTTTGTATATGTTTGGACTAGCAGCAAGGAATTCTGCCTTCTGTGAAGCATCTTTGAACCCTGAGAGGATGCACAATGGCTTAATCCTCCTCACACAGCCTATGCTGAACGTGAATGATATTGGCAGGAATGATTTCTACATTGTAAACTTGTATTTCAGGAGTTTATCTTTCAAAAATGGATGAAGCTTATCAATTTGCATATTTTTACCATTCCCAGACACAGAGATATGTGGGCTTTACATTTGAACAGATAATGAAGGTCAATTCAATTTCTGATCCCATGTTGCAGCTACTAAGCTAAACAATTTGTGTCATAAGCCTCATCTGCAGTGAAATATGTAAAAAAATGACATTTCATGAGTTCTTTTATCAAGGTTAAAAATATGTCTATAGCTGCTTTGTAGGTTATCTTATGCTTAAGCCACATCTGCTTACAGTTGTAGTTCTTTCCTCGACCAGTAAGTTGCATAAGGGCATTCTACCACTTTCATAAGAAATTTCACAGATTCAGAGAGAAAAAAACCCCTTTCCATACCTGGGTATGTTATTAATACTTATTGATGAGCATTTAAAACTCTAAATCTGTTTTAAACACTCAAGAATGAGCAATGAAGGAAGCTTGTTTTCAGTGGCAGAAAAACAGTTTTTCAAAAACAAATCTGTCTGTATTAATGAGGCCTAATTAAGCAACTTTCCCTTAACAGTCCTGGCTGAAAGCGCATACTGAATTACCTACTAATTTGCAGAACTGCTGAGTATGTACTTCTCATGTGGAATCTGTAGGAATTTAAATGAAATGATATAGTGCAAACATAATCTCCTGTAATTAGGCTTTAGTTTTAATTACACAAGTTCAGATGATTTGTTAACATATATTTTCTTCAGATCTTCAAACACAACATTAAGGAACTCTGCTCTCCTTGCAATAGGAGAGAGTTCCTGTTTCTTCCAGAATTGTGACAGGTTCCTGTTCCATTCTCTTCTTCTGGGACATTTCAACGTACACCTTTAGTACAATCGATAGCTAGATCATTTGAGGGGTGTTCACTGCACACACACCCTTTCTCACCTCAGTATTTCTGTGTGTGCTGAGAGGTACAAGAGCCATGCTTTTGTCTTCAAAATTGCTTAGGCCTTAGCAAGGCAATGGCAACATCCCTGTATACTTGAAGTGGACAAGAAAGCAATGGCTACAGCTGGGGTAGGGGACAAGGAGCAAATCACACCAGCTGGCAGAGGTTGATGAGAAGGAAGCAGTTAAATCCAAAAGAGAGGCAGCAGTGAGGGCTGGTTTGAGAAGATGGTGGCTATCATTCCTGATGTCCTGTCCCTTGGTCAATATCTCTGTTAGAAACCAACACTGCAAATTCACACAGATTTATGGTTTGCTTTCCATTACACACGATCTTAGCATTTCAAATGTTCACAGAATTAAGAGGCAACAAATTTCAACTATTTCCAAGACAGAACTTGCCTGATTTCATGCAAGTGGCTTTAGGGAGCACTTCTGGATGTCTGTGGCAAATCTACCCTGGATTTGAAAACTGTTCTATCTAAATAAATGATTGAGAGGTCAAAGAGGTAATTGATAACATTGAGAAGGTCTTAAAAAACCTGAAGCAAGCAAAAATCTATCAACAGCAATTAAAAAATACTGTGTCTGGCTCCAATAACCAGTGAGCTGCTGAGCACTGGACACATGGAGAATATACAAAGGGATGCACCTTCATGGGTTCATAGTGTTTTTCCTTATTTTTTACCTCTCTCAGCAACAACACACTATACACTAGACTGCCATTTGATAAGAACCAGCTCAATTGTCCTCAACTGCTCTAGAGGAAAATATGAAAACAAACTCCCCACAAATGAAATCCCCATTATGTCAGTTCAAAGAAAGTGGAAAAGTTCCATCCCTTTCCTTACCAAAGAGCAATCCAAGTCATTTAGTCACCATTGACTTAAGTAAACTCTTTTCTTTCTGTGACAAGGCATAACATCATGTTTGTAACAAAGAGAAGTCTACATAAAAACATTTTCAGTTCTGATTTCAACCTCCAGAACTTGGTGTGAGAGATCACCTTCAACTAAGCCCACAGCAACCCCCTGCAGAGGGGCAGGACTAGTCTCTCCTATGGCAAGAAGAAGTCAAATATGTCTGCTGATTTTGGAGGTAAAAAGCAGAATGTGAAAGTGGAAAATTACAAGGGTATTTTGTGCTAAGACATCAGCTTTCTGATGAAAAGGGAAAGGATCCCTTTAACTCTTCATTCAGTTTAGTTTTTTTATTTCAAAGAAGAACTAGACAATGAAAGAGCACTCTAAAGATTGAAAGAGATCAGTCACAAAAGAACATAAGATTATCAATTTTGTCTTCCTATTGAAACTGTGTTACCTCTTCACTTGTGCTAAACTCTGCCTAAATGGTAAAATGGGAAATTTCAAAGTGCACAGAGATGAACATGTAGGTTTTTCCATATTGATCACCCCTGAAGCCCAGCAACTCTCTGCTGATGGCTGCAGAAGCAGCCCTGCAGTGCTGCAGGGTGCTCTTCTGAAAGGACAACAGGAGCAACCAACCACCAAAGAAATGCTCTTTAAAGCAAGGTGATGATGAGGAAATTTAAAAGTCAAATGCCCCAAAGAATCAACGATTGCTGTCCTGTCTACAGAGACATCTCTGATATTGGGTAGGCAGAAGATGACAATTTATATTCTGTCTTTGCCATAAATCAAACCATCAGCATAGATGTGAGACCTGAAGTCAGCAGTTCCAAAACTAAATCCCTCTTTAAAACCTATTATGAGAAGGAAAAGGGGTCAGAAGCCCAGACAGACTCCAGCTGCAGGTTGTAGTCACTTGCCAATGTTCAGCTAAAGCAATCTGCTTTCACACCAGGACTCTCCAAAGGTTGAATGGCATTTGGAGGTGAGGGGAAGGCACTCCCAGGGAAGACAATGAATCATGTCTGATCCCTAAAGAGATGCAGAGGGACAGCAAAAGCAGAAAAAGATATTTCTTCAGTCTTTGTTTTTGCACTGTGTAGGCCAGATACAGTACTTATATCTGCATGCAGCAAATAATAACAAGAAGATGCATAACTGATATTAATGGCAGAATGATGATAAGCCTGAAGCCTTGATGATTAGCCTGAAGAGAAGCAAGTGTGTTTGAACACTACTCCCTTATGTTCAAATTCACTGTTGGATCCCACCATTCATTTTCCCCTCCCCAATTTCATGTCACATTATAATTGTGCCTACTCCTCCTTTGCCCCCATGCAAACTGTCCTGCAAAAGAAGACTCATAGAATCACAGAATAATAGAATCAACCAGATTGGAAAAAACCTCTGAGGTCATTAAGTTCAATCCTTGATCCTACAACACCCTGACAACTAGACCATGGCACAAAGTGCCACATCCAGTCTCATCTTAAAAACCTCCAGGGACAGTGAATCCACCACCTCCTTGGGCAGCCCATTCCAATGTCTGATTACTCTCTCCATAAAAAATTTCTTCCTAATATCCAACCTAAACCTCCCCTGGCACAGCTTAAGACCATGCTCTCTTGTCCTACTGCTGGTTGCCTGGGAGAAGAGACCAACCCCCACCTGGCTACAACCTCCTTTCAGGTACTTGTAGAGAGTGATGAGATCTCCCCTGAGCCTCCTCTTCTCCAGGCTAAACAACCCCAGATCCCTCAGCCTCTCTTCATAAGACTTGTGCTCCAGCCCCTTCACCAGCCACGTTGCTCTTCTCTGGACCTGCTCCAGCACCTCAATATCCTTCCTGAACTGAGGGGCCCAGAGCTGGACACAGTACTCCAGGTGTGGCCTCACCAGCACTGAGTACAAGGGAAGAATCACTTCCCTGGTCCTGCTGGCCACACTGTTCCTGATCCAGGCCAGGATGCCATTGGCCTTCTTGGCCACCTGGGCACACTGCTGGCTCATGTTCAGCTTCCTGTCAATCCAAACTCCCAGGTCCCTTTCTGCCTGGCTGCTCTCCAGCCACTCTGTCCCCAGCCTGTAGTGCTGCATGGGGTTGTTGTGGCCAAAATGCAGGACCCGTCACTTGGCCTTGTTGAACCTCATCCCGTTGGAATCAGACCATCTCTCCAGCTTGTCCAGGTCCCTCTGAAGAACCCTCCTGCCTTCCAGCTGATCAACACTCCTCCCCAACTTGGTGTCATCTGCACATTTGCTAATGGTACACTCAATCCCCTCATCCAGATCATCAATAAAGATATTAAACAGAACTGGGCCCAACACTGATCCCTGGGGGACACCACTAGTGACCGGCTGCCAACTGGATGCAGCACCGTTCACCACCACTCTCTGGGCCCGGCTCTCCAGCCAGTTCCTAACCCAACACAAAGTGCCCCAGTCCAAGCCGTGGGCTTCCAGCTTTTCCAGGAGTATGCTGTGGGAGACGGTGTCAAAGGCATTGCTGAAGTCCAGATAGACCACATCCACAGCCTTCCCCTCATCCAGCACACGGGTCACCTGATCACAAAAGGAGATCAGGTTGGTCAGACAGGAGCTGCCCTTCCTAAACCCGTGCTGGCTGGGTCTGATCCCTTGTCCATCCTGTAGGTGCTGTATGATTGCACTTAGGATGATCTGCTCCATAACCTTGCCAGGCACTGAGGTCAGGCTAACGGGCCTGTAGTTTCCTGGGTCCTCCTTGCAGCCCTTTTTGTGGATTGGCGTGACATTCGTCAACTTCCAATCATCTGGGACCTCCCCAGTGAGCCAGGACTGTTGGTAAATGATGGAGAGCAGCTTGGCAAGCTATTCCGCCAGCTCCCTCATCCACCCTATGATGGATCCCATCTGGTCCCATAGACTTGTGAGGATCCAAGCGGCTCAGCCGGTCACTAACTGTTCCCTCATGGATTACAGGGGAGCTATTCGCCTTCCTGTCTCTGTCTACCAGCTCCGGAGGCCAGTTGTCCTGAGGACAACCTGTCTTACTGTTGAAAACTGAGGCAAAGAAGGTGTTAAGTGCCTCAGCCTTTGCATCATCTTTGGTGATTATGTTCCCCCCATGTCCAAAAAGAACGGAGGTTTTCCTTGCCCTTCCTTTTGCTATTGATGTATTTGTAGAAGCACTTCTTGTTATCCCTAACAGAAGTGGCTAGATTGAGTTCAGAATGTGCTTTTGTCTCTCTAATTTTCTTTCTACATGACCTAACTATATTCCTAAACTCTTCATGAGTAGCCATGGCTGTTAGCACAAGGTTATCCACCACGCAGGCTCTATAACTGCATTTGCTAATGTTTCTTTTGACCTAACAGGCTGTGACTGATCACGTATTATTCCATGTCTAGTATCACTGAGATCAAACCTGAAATAAAACAATGGAAAGAAGCCTTGGCACACTGGATATCACATTGCTGAGAACTGAAGGTCATCTCTGGACTCAGTGTGCTGCGAAACCAGACCTCAGGCATTCTAGTGTGTTCTTGCTCTTCTCTCTGCTATGTATACCATTGAAACTGTGAGACACTACTTGTGTATCTTTAAGCAACCGGCAAGTGAAAATAATTCTGATGTTAATTCACCAGGTATTATTCCTGGTCCATTTCTCTCTCAGGTATGCACAGGAACAGCATTCTCTATGTTCATTCCAGGAATGACAGCTTTACCTTACCCTACATACTGAGGAAAGGAACAAATGCACTTACGCTTATTCTGAACACAGTTCACATGTCAGTGTTCTACACAAGGATATTGCCAGGCCACACATCAATCAACCATGCAGCTTTACAGCAACAAGCAGGCAGATCTATAGATTTTTTAATTGCCTTTGGTATGGATGACATCCCCCCGAAAAAAAGCAGGGCCAGTGTACCACTGTGCTGCAGAGATGCATCTGTGAGGCTAATGTAGCCAGGCACAATTTGTAACAGATCTTCTGATATATATCAGAAGCCAAATTGACTCTCATTTACCCTCAACCTCCACAAAGCAGAGGCACCAACACAAGACTCTACCCTTCAAGTCCTGGGCGGTCCATTCCTCAAGTCTTGATGAGTTGTGGGTCTAAGCTGGCTAAAAGCACCCCATGAGGGAGGAAACTGTTCTTGAAAGAGCTGCTAAAAAAATCTCCTAAGGATGCACTGTTTCCAAACAAATGCATAAAACCCCAATTGAAATAGAAATAGGGTGGATACATCTCACAGAAATGAAGTGACACATGGCATAGGACTCAAGATTCCCTATATTCAGCCAAGTTCCTTTCAGAGTTTTATTCAACATCCTAAAAATATTCATGGTTAGCAATCCAAGCATACCCATTCCCACTGAAGGATGCCCAAGCTCTACAGCCAACTTCTCATACAATGCTCTGAGTTTTTTCTATTTGTCCTTAGTAATTTTTTTGCTTCTCCAAAGAATCCTCAGGGCAGCATGAAGGAGAGGAGACAGCAGTTATTTAGCAGAACTATCATGTCTGTTAAAAGCCCAAAAGCTACCCTGACCCAAATACCATCAGTCAGGTGTTTGTGCCTAATGCCCTTCCTACCACATGTTCTTAGGATGCATCAGTCAGCCTGTCCTACACGGTCTTCTCAGTTTTCATTGTCACTGAGTTTCATGAGCTAATACTTGATTTCTCAGAGATGTGTGTTTTGAACACATCTGAGAGCTGACTGACAAAATCCTCAAGATATATATATATAAAAATTGTATTTATATGAAGAAAAAAGGAGCCACATTAACAAATAAACCACTCTCCTGGAATTCTGGTCTTTCGGCTAAGAAAAACGGGTACCAGATATCAAAAACTGATGCAGACAACATAACCTAGTCAAAGGAGAATGAGCTGCAAGCTCACACTAAGTCCTTTACCAGTGCAAGTGTTAATTTTATCTGGAACTGTGAACAACTATAAGAAGAAAAATCAAAGTTGGGATATACCAATAGCCTTTCTGAGATTTCACGCAGCAAGAAAATATGCTGAACCTACATATCCAGGAAAGCTCTATTTAGCAAAGTGAGGTTTCAAATTGCTTACAGAGTGAGCTGAAATAGCTAAATGGACCAGGAGTAGTTTAATGGTTGTAGAGAAAAACAAGTTGAGTGAAAAAATAATGCCCAGTCTGTGTGATGGCAGAACCCTTGCCTTGTGCAACATGTTTTACATACAGGTCAGTAAACATTTCTGGGATCTCAAACTTTTCACAAAAAATGAACTTCTATTATCACTCGCTAAGCACAACTGAATCCCGGGCATGTCACTCGTTTGCCTCACTAGAGGACATGAACTCCTCACTCTTTCAAGAAGCTTCCATGGTGACACAGTTGTCTATTCTGTGCTTTCAAGGCTTCATCTCACAACTCAGAAGGTAATGTTTTCCCATTTTAGCAGGGACAAGAAAACCCACCCTTACCTCACAGATCCCCATCTGAAGGGGATGTGGCCTGCAGCCACCGAAGAACACTTCCAATGGAGGATGCTCCATAACCATTCATATCAGCAAATCACAATGTAGAGGGATCTTTCAGATGCCACAACCCAGATCCCAGCATTAACCAACACTGACAGCCAGATGTGGTTCATCAACAAGATGGAGAAAAAGCTGAAAACTTGTGCAGGAATTGGGGCCACAAATGGCCATGAAACCACTAAGCCAAGGTGGGGGTGTGAGCCCAAAGCCAATGGTGTGAATGGTCAATAGATGCAATACAACAAGCAGCAGAAAAACAGCTGCAGATCTTACTCCCCTTCCCCATGTCCCACACTATTGGATGTGGAGACGGAGGTACTTACTATTGCTGGGAGGTACTGTGACGCTGCACATCAGCATTTTTGTTAAAGTTCATTCTGGATTAATTGGATAGCTGCCCTCACTACTCAGTCCCAGAGGGAAAAAAAAACACAGACAAAAAATCAGGGTTGCATGGTAAAAATGCTTTTTCAAAATCAAGTTGTGAAAGGTAAGAATGGTTTCAATGAATTTCTGAATTAGAAGTAATCAATTTGGTGGTGCAACAGAAAAGCTGTTTTGATGCATTCGGGTTTTTTGTTTCTTTGTTGTTTTATCCATCACTCTAAAGCTCCATACAATTCCTGCATTATCTCAGTATGCACTGCTGATTCAAAGCAAGGATTAGTAACAAATCTGTGCCACCCCAGAGCTACTAAAACAGCAAGTTAGTGGATGGGAAAAAGACATATGCATCTGATAACTAAAATGACCTTTCCTACAGATATTCATGTTTGATTACCGGTATCTTTTCTGGTTATACAGATCTACTAGTACACCATAACATCACAGCTCTTACTGAATTGTGGAGACAAAAATAAGATAGACTTGACAACAAAACAGTGCTGCGTATGCAGTGCAAAACTGTACAAAACCACTAGAACAACTTTATTCTTCTGAATAGTGAAGATACTTTAACAAACCCTATTAAACCCAAGCATCAGTACCAGCCCCAGCATTAAATTGCTGAAGAGCAGTCTTTTTATGGGAAATTTATGACCAAAGGAAATGTTCTAGCCTTGGTATTTTTATAGCATCCATTCATTCTTTAATGGAGGAGGGGGCTATCCAAGATTTTAAATGGTATTCAAAGTGTCCTCTACCTTGAAGAAGAAAAATAACCTACATCCAAACACTCTGCCACAGCTCCCA
This sequence comes from Neopelma chrysocephalum, assembly GCF_003984885.1. Classification (NCBI taxonomy): domain Eukaryota; kingdom Metazoa; phylum Chordata; class Aves; order Passeriformes; family Pipridae; genus Neopelma; species Neopelma chrysocephalum. The sequence goes on from NW_020897691.1 coordinate 29,586,968, forward strand.
GAACATGAGATGACACCTGGGTACAACTGCTGTCGACAAAGCACAATCATTTTGTCATCCACCGTTCTCCTCAACAGACATCCTGCACATTTTGGTTATAAAACAAAGCCATCCTAACCTTTTAGCTCAGCTCTGCCCTCTTCCACTGGCGGCTGCCTTTCCCAAAGCGTTCAAGTGAACATCCCGCAATCTCAGCACTCCAAACAAGAAGTACACACAAGTCATGAGCTATTTTCCAATGATTTATTACCAAATGCAGCATGACCTGAGAAAAAAAAATTAACTGTTATTTCTGTTCCTCTAATTTAGAAAATGAGGGCACAACTTCCTCCATAAAGCAGATGCCACAGAATCAGTGGTGAGTTTTCTTGCTACTTTGTTCACAGTTTAAATATTCAAATTGAAGTCGCAATATGTGTTTGTTAAATGTTTAGCATAGTTAAACTCCATTTTTAATTAGAGATGTATTATTTCAGATGTCACAGTTCACCAGCAAATGCTGAGCACCACCTTTGCACACAGTGGCATTTCCCATAGGATTACAACTCCAGAGCTGTTAGTGGAAATGCCTTTTTCTCCTGAATGGCAGCTTTTCCAGTGAAACATAATTAACAAGATACCACATCACTGCAGCTCCTCTGCATCTTCCATTTGCAAACAAACTGGTGCTAAGCCCTATCATATTCCAGTTCTCTTCTTGGCTTGCCTTCCCCCTCACCCTCCCTTCCTAAATTCAAGGACACAAATCTACAGAAAAACATGCTAAGACACTTTCTGAAGAGATGTAAGGAAAACAGTGTCTGCTATGTTTCTCATCCAAAATAAGTCTGTATGTCTTTTATACAGTCCATATGCCTATTTTCTTAACAATTTTGAAACTCTCTTACTGATACCAGACATGAACATGCCATAATATTCCTTCCTTAGTTTCAGGGTTTTTTTCCCCCAAGGATTCAGTCCTCTGAACATTCCCAGAACATCTCCAGCCTTTCCCAAGTTCAGTACTGGCTGTGCTGGCACTGTTCAAACACAGCTCGCAACACCACTGAGCTGTTTTTAGCTCCCATGCTGCCTGAGGCTGAGATCTTCCCCCTCATCACATCCCATTTTGTGATGAGCCATCTATCCTCATGCTTTTGAATGCTATACTCTCTCTTAGGAAATCAAGCCTTAAAAAGACATGGTCTTCATTAAAAGAACGTGTCTCTATGTATTCTGCTGTCAAGGCCTTTGCCCCAAAACATCGGAGAAGTCAACACAGACACTAGAAAATCAAAACTAGGTCTTACCCGCACCTGTTTTGTTGGGTTGTATATACAGACTGGCCTCATCTTGCTGGAGCAGTTCAGATCGGCACAGGAGGAGTGGAGACAGATCTCTCTGCCAGCTCCTGGTAAGACATCTGAAAAAATATCCCCATTTTGCGAAAAGCTTAATTTCAAATGGTAATTATGTCTCACCTTTGATGAGCTCCTGCTTTTCTAAGCCTGAACACTGGACCACCTCGCTTGTCACAGACACAACCAGCGGATCCACTGCCATCTACACATCAAATGTGACTCCTGTCAGATGGCAGCTCGAGCTGTCAGCCTTGCTTCTCTTCCTATACAAAATGCTGATGTTGGAAATTCTCAACAAGGAAACTGGGATTACAGGAGACATCCTTTGCTCCAGAGACAGCACTGATGGCTGTTATCTCTGTCCTCCAGTTCTCTATCAGGAATAGTGCAGTAATAAATACATTCAATCCTACCCTGAAAGGCAGCTATACAGAAAGGTCTGGGTTGGAAATCCCAGCTTTTTGGTGGCTTTAATCAAATGGAACAGCTTTGGGAGGAGAGGGGAGTGTGGTAGTTGGGAAGTGTCAAGCCATTCAAATTTAAACTGACATTTTCTTAATTTGCTTTGATTCACCTCTTACACACTTTTTTCTAAATTTTGAAAAGGTACAGAAATGAGACCAAGTTACAGATTAAAAAAAATAATTACCATTTCCTTTCAAAATGTATGCCTAGAAAAGTTGCACAGTTAAAATATTTATAGTAAGGGCTAATCAAGTCATTAAGTATAATTTAAAAGTTTCCTTTCTTAAAAAGGTGCATCTCTGAATCTCATCTTTCAGTTCTTCCAGAGTGTAAATCTTTATTTAATTTTAAGCAATAGAACTTCAGGTTCTAGGTTTTACAGAAATCTAAAGAACTGGCAACTTTTAAGATCATTAAGGTGTGAAGTTTTAATTGATTTTTTTTGTTTGTCAGAATCGTGAGGCAGATATCGCACCATGTGGATGTTCAAAATAGATCAGCTGGATAAATTTGTTCAGTTTTCTCCTATGCTCCGCAGACCACCAATTGCTATTTCTTTCTAAAGAGGCCTCCAATTTTTTGTTCTCCCTTTATGTGAATTAAATTATCTACAAAGGTTGGATTATTAACCAATTAATACAGTGATTATAGTGTTAAACATCTTATTACAACCCTTTAAAATAGCTGAGTTTCTGTAACAACATTCAATTTCCATGCTAAGATGCATGAATTATTATAGTTCATGTAAAAGAAGAAACTGTCTCTCCTTAAATGTGATTACAGCAATAGGTTTCAATTTGGAATTATGTTAATATTCATTAAAGGTAAATAAATTAGTGTCATGACTTAATATTTATTTATTTTATTTCTTTTTCAAAACTTGCTAGAACAGAAGCAATACATTGAGTCTCTTGGGAAATCTGTTTGAGAAACACATCATCTCATTTATTCTGTTTTACTTTGAAGCAGTACTTCCAGCTACCTGTAAGTAATGAGAATCTGGAAGGAGAGAAGGCACATAAAAGTGAGTTACTCATTAATAAAAGGAACTGCGTGGACAGCATGTACGCTCTCTTCAAATTGCAAGTAATAAAACTACCAATTCAGAACAGAAAAAGGTAGCATTGCCTTTTTCCTAAAGGCAACATGCTATATACCTTCCACATTCAAGTGGAAAGCTTCCAACCACATCAATAATAGGTTGTTTCCATTAGGAATTGGCTGAGATTTATTTTTATTCAATTCCTTCCACGATTCTAGCTTTTCCAGCAAACAAATGCCAGTTTAAGGAGAAAGAAAACAAATATTCCCCCAATCCTCCCACGTTCATCTTTTTAAGCTTTTTTAAGCTCTCTGAAGTAAACACCAAGCACTTTTAGTGACAGTTTCTGAATAATGATGGGGAAGAGTGAGGAAGTGGTTGAAAGCACCACTGGCTTCTTAATGCAAACTCTTTTATGTTACTCAGGGAACATATGTTCAATCACTGCTTATGAAACAGCTTTGACAACATGGAGAGGAGCTTTTTGCTTGCTGTTTGTTTAAATGAGACTCTATCTATTGTAGAAGAAATTGCTTTTAATTCCCCCCCCCCTTTTTTTTTTGTTAAACAGAAGGAACTCACAGTCTTAATAACATTTTAGTGAGTGGCTGTCTTCTCTGGAGACTTTGTTATCAAGAGGTTTCACTGCACTCCAGCTCTTCTGAGAAGACATTTAGAGAAAACATCAAAAGGGTAGTATTGAATTTCTAATACCTGACCTTCCCAAGAAGAAAAACAAGCAAGATACATTAGAAGAACCCCATGTTTACTTAGGGACCTTTCTTTTAAAGATCAAAATCACACCACTGCACATGATGCCTACTTCCAAGAAAGCAGTAGGTTCAGTGTTTCATTTCTGAACACAGAACATAACTATCACATTAAGGTTTAGCAAAACATGTTTACAGAAATCCCTGTGTTTTTATTGTGCTGTATTGTGCCTTGGAGAAATCTTTTCTTAAGTGAACAAAAGCAATAGCAGGCTGAATTAGACTTGAAGCTCGAAACAGATCACATGCAGAACAGTTAGAAATTGTTTTGCAACATTGAATTTAACCATATCTAAGGCAGACCATATTAGCAAGCGTAGTGGTTTGAGCCAGGTTTTTCCCCCTGAAACTCAGAAAGTGGTAACCCCCCAGGGGGTGGTGACCCTTGGGGTTTGACCCAATCAGTGCTCCTGCAAAATATAAACATATCTCTCCACCGGAAAAAGAAGCAGTAGTACTTGTGGTTAGAAGAAGAGGTGGCCATGTTGTGGTGAGGCCACGAGGAGCTGGGGCTCCGGCCCCTTAGGGGGCTCTGCCCCCCCAGCCCCCGGTTGGGGGGCTGCAGGGACTCAGAACTGGGCTGAGTGCCTGTGGCTAAGAGCTGGGAGAATTTCTCCTGGTAGGCAGCCTTGGGAGACGCTGGGAGCAGACGGAGCAGCAGTAGACACAGCAGCGTCCGAAGAGCAGTGGCAAAGAGCCAACTGATAAGGACCAGAAGGAGGAACATAAGCCAGTATGCTGCATGGAAGACACAGAGATGTCTGAGGAGAAAGGAAAGCAGAAAGGCAGCACCTGAAAGAGGACTGAGCCAGCAGCAGGAACAGAGTTTCGGGGTAAGAACTGGATAACCCAAACCCCCAAACTCACTGGAGATTCCTCTGAGAGAGAGGAGGATGATTGGACTCACTTGGAAGAGTCTTGGAGTGCAGTATGCACTACAGAGAGGAGCAAGAAGCTCAGACTGTCCTGAGAGCTAAAGCCAGGACGGCCAAAGGAATGTGTGTGGAGGGGGTGACCTTGGGCTTCCTCCCCCCCCCCTCCTTGCTGCCAGCTTCAGAGAAGCTGGCAGCCATCTTTGAGTCAGAGCATGGGAGCTCTGTGAAAGGGCTTGGATTCCCCTGAGGATACCAGACCGTCACGAAGACCCCGGTGCTTCGTGATATGACCATGGTGTAGCGGCCATGTCTGGGGTTACGCAGCCCATGGAAAGACCCCTTGTTTGGAGATGGGGGCCGAGAGAGACTTGGAAGCCTCCCTCGTGTGTGCTGGCAGAGAGCCAGCAACTGTTTCTGATGGAAGAGAAGAAGAGAGCCTGCTGCCTAGAGAGGGAGACCTGCTGCTCAGAGACTGGAAGGGGTCTTTTCTTCTTCTTCTCTCCTGGACTTTTATTTGGAGGGAGAAGAGATTTGGCCCATTGTAAATATTATTGTCATGGTAGAGATAGATATAGAGTTAAGATTGTATGCAGTGTATTATAGTATTTATTTGCTGTATAGTCCTGTAATATATTCCTTTCCCCCCATATTGAGTCTAGTGTTTTTGTCTGGAAAACCCATCTCACATGGGGTTGAGATGTGGGAGGGGGGGGCTAGGAATCAGAATTGGATTTGGGCTTTTTCAAACCATGATAGCAAGATATTTTAAGGCAGGGACTGCAAACCACTGTGCTGTTGTTACCATCTATTTGTTATTTCTTATTAAAGATATTGTCATTGGCCTTCTTTCAGTCTGGTAAATAATGTTGCTCTTCCCTGTTACATTTTTCATACATAGATGGTTAACAAGGACTTCACTGTAACTTTACAGAGTCTCAGCTTTGGCTTTGAACTTTGAATGATAGAGTCATGATACAGCTCAGGCTGGATGGGAGCTCAGGATGTCCCTGGACCAGCTCATCATTGAGGTCAGATGGGGCTGATCAGGGTTGTCCCCCCTTGGGGCTGGAACACCCCCAGAATGGAACTGGCACAGCCACCCTGGGCAGCCCACACCTCTGCCTCCCTTTTGCTTGTGCACCATCTGAACCTCTCTTGACTTGGTCCAGCTGATGCCCTTTGTGTCTCTTCTTGACCACCTCCCTACAGTACCAGGGGCACCTCCAGAGCCATGCCCCCTCAGGCAGCCCATCCCTCAGTCTCTCCTCACAGGGCAACTTCTCCAGCCCTGATGATCATGCTTTTGATATTCTAGAAAATGGCTCCTTCCCCAGAGGAAAGTGCATCCCATTTTACAAGGAAACAGGTAAGGTGAACTGCACTGAGAGCCCTGGCCAACTCCAGAGCATCATCTGACTCCGTGTGTCAGGACTGGAAGCGCATGCCTGCGTCCCAGTCCAGCTCTGCTACAGGCAGGGTTACAGCTAAACTGGTGTCTCGTCTTCCCATTACAAGTTGTCTCTGTAAGAGCATCCCATCCATGATCTGGAAGAAGTGACAACAGAATTGCAGAGCTCTGCCCTGCTCCTCAGTTCTAGGCTGGCTTTTTTTTCAGAACAGTCTATAAAGCCAATCCTCAAAATTTTTATTCATACAAAGAGCAGCAAAATTCCTGCACTCCCACTGTATCATAGATTTAAGTTAAGATGAAGTGCCATATGATTGCTTAACACCTTGTTGTGTCATCTGCCAAAGCCAATGCTATTCACAACTGCTAAGCCCTGTATACTTCAGGTATTAGCAAACCATATCCTTCTACTTGGAACCACAAGGGAAATTCCGGTTAACACTTCACATGCTACTTTCAGAACAGCTTGTCCACTCAGAGACAGAATTTCCAGGTGTCATCTTCCTGTCTTCCGCTTCCTTTAGTCCTCTTATCCAACCACACCTCATCTACAACAGACAGAAGAGACATATAAAGGTCTCCACGTAAATATTCACAGGACAAATCTTATCAATGCTATTTATGGAAACTCCCTTAATTAAGGACTATAAAATCCACCTTTGTGGATATAAATTGTTTATGGACAAAGCATATCACATATTGCCCAGGAATTAAAGCTATTTTTGATGAGGCAGAGGGAGGGTGTACGCTCATCTCAATGACAATCTTTGGCATCGCTCAGTGATACTACAGAGCATTTTCATTAGTCAGTAAGAAATATTTAACAGCTGCCAGTGCTTCTGCATCTGTCTGAAAAGGTGTTGCTTCATTTTCTTTTAAGGCCTATCACACAGGTAGTGCTAACTGTTTTGAATTCACAACTAATTCAAAATACCATGAATACCAAGAATATCCTAGTGACACCACCCTTCAACAAGTCAGCCTGCTCTATCAGGAAGAAAGATCAAACACAGAGATGTGAAGGCATCTGGGTTTGTCTTCTAAAAACAGCTTGTGTACTCCAGTGAGGATCACTGTAATACTTGTTTTAATGGATCTGCTAGCTTCTCTTTGCACAAAATGAGTTACAGGATGTTGATCCAATCCAGTGCTGACTCTGAGAGATGGGTTTTCATTGCAGAGGAGGAAGCTGTACCTACTGCCCAAGAAGTGTTGAATGCTGCACATCTTCCAAGGTCATTTCAACAACTGTGAAGCTGCATTACTAATCACAGTTCCAGGTTACTCAGGAGCCTATGGGCAAACTTCTGGGTTTCCCACAGAATTTTGTAAACTGGTTGCAGAGGTAATTGAAAAAGGCCAAAATAAAAGGCTGCCCATTTGCCCATGAGGCCTAGAAAGCAGTAGAAATTATTCCCTCTGTTCTGCATCAGCAGGTGCTCAGATCTGCAGGCATGAATACTACTGTGTACTACAAACCCTCTTCACCTTCCACTGTTGGATGGAATATGTGGACAGGATGGTCCAACAGAGGTGGCTTTGCTATCATTATGTATGCAGCAAATACTGCTTAATCTGTAGATTAAAAGAAGCAGCAGCAGCTAGAAGAAAAAAGCAAGAGGTGCTCCCTCATCTGCAATTTTTTCTCTGTGATTTTCCTAAGGACACAGAAAATAGAAGGTTTTTAATTAAGAGCTGTGTCCTTGCAGCACAACCTAGCACAGACCTACTCCCACTCCAGGGTCAGCATGGAAAGATGTGTGCTACATACAAAAGCAAGCACATGCAGCAAGCTTCTGCTGCATATATTCAGCCCATACTGCACTCTGGGAAGCAGGCTCTCCAAATGCCTCAGCCTGAGTGCACCTGGCACAGATCCACACTCAAAGACTGTTTAAGGTACACATCTTTGCATGTGCTCTGCAAACCTGATCCAGCTGGTAAAATCATCATGTCCCTTCGCTGACAGTGTTTTTTAGGCTATAGTCAGATTTGCTGCCTCAGCCACAGGTGAAGGGCTCCCGCTCTCAGCCCTGCTGATGTCTTGCCCAGCCCACGCCCCTGGCCTCTGGGCAGAGCCACACTCCCTCTCTGTAGGATGTCACTGCCCTTCTCCAACCTGCCAAAGTAATGGCACGAGTTTGCACACCCTACCCAATCTTTCACCACAACGCAAATTAAACACTTCCACTGGCATGGTTTTGAGATCCATCCCTTGGATGCATTTGAACCGAAACAAACTGGGTATCACCTACGTATGCCACTACATCCCACGTTTCTGGGAGCCACACAACTGCTGGTGAAGGGTAGGGGGTGAGAAACCTCTGTGGGAGTTGTCTCTTACACCAGCTGGGAGGCATCCAGCCCAGGGTGCAGAGTGGCAGCTGCACGGAACACAGGGAGAGCCGTGTGGGGCTGCCAGGAGGCCGGGTCCTTGCGGTAGGGAAGGATGTTTGGCTCCATCAAAGTGCAAGAAGATGAGGCAGGGCAAGACGCTACATGAGCATGTGTGCTTGTTCCCAGAGAAAAAGACATCTTTGTGCATTTTGTCCTTCCTCTTGCTAAGATAAAACAAGAGAATAAAATCAAAATGTAATTGCTATACAAGCACAGTGCTCCTGTCCTCAGTGGGGAATGAAGGGTTTAATAATATATAAATGATTATAAAAGATGTAGAGGAGAGCTTAGTGCAACTTGAATGCGGACAAGTATTTTAAAAGAAGTGAACATTATCCACTGAGCACGTTAATAAATTAGTTTCATTTATATATGTACATTCATTCCCAGAGAGCAAGGCCAGTTGATAGGATTTCTACAACAGGGAAAAAACTAGCAAATCAACTTAATATACTATTGTATATTTTGTCTCTAAAAAACAAAATTAAAAACCCCCCAAACAACCAAACTCACCTCCCCAGAAAAAACCTACTCACAGCAATCTTATAAGGAGATAATGAAAGATAAAAGACAGACGAGTATTGTGATGATATTAAAGTTGTCAAGACAAGGAAGAGAAGAAAATGGGCAATTACCCATAAACATATCTCTTAACTTTAGCTATATAACAGAACAAATAATCAGAACAATAACCACCACTTAAAAGTCAATAAAAGCAACATGTATTTATAAAGGTCTTGCTAGATAAACTCATAATACCTTTTCATATTCCTCCTCCACTATCATTCTCCTGTCATGACATGGGGAGAGTGTTACAGCAGCCTGCTGTGCAGAGAAAGCAGAAGAGGATGTTCGGATGCAACCATAGCCAGAAGAAACAGCAGTGGCAGTAGGAAGCAAATTAAAGTCTAATAAAAAACTTGTAAGCAATTCAGAGAAACTGATTGTTGAAGAAACTGGGTTTTATTGTGACCACATTAATCGAGTGTTTGCACTGAGTCAAGATAAAAAAAGAAAATTACTGCACCATTGGCTATCAACCCTGTATCAAGCAGTATTAAATTATAGGCTAGGAATTCAACACCTGTTTATAAAGTTAAAAAACAACAGCATTTGTATATATAACCAATTACCAGAAACATCTCGGAGACATGGAGCTTATTTTGAGGTGACTATGGAGAAGAAAAGGCACGATCAAAACTACCAAGACTGTGCACTCCCCAGGAGCAAAGAAATTGAAAAATATAATCACCAAGCCTTGAGCAGCAGAAGCAGTAACACTCAGCATCCTATGGAGCACCCACACAACACCAGAAGTCTTGAGGTTTGTAAGATTTCATCACTTTGAAATCTCTGCTCTTCTATTTATATTGGTCGAAACTAATCTCCAAGGGTAAAAACATTACTCCGAGGCAATGAGGGGAGCTATCAGTCAGACAACATTATTGTTGTTTTAGCTTCATCTCCTTAGGAAACCAGGCTGAAATTAATATAGACAAGGCAGAAGGGAAGAAATAACAAACACAAATCTAAAATGGGAAAAACTTCTAAACCCAAAATTATTAAGTCAAGTATAGAAGACATTATTTCACGTGAGGAAAGCCAGATTTGGGAGCATTTCACAAACAGATCACCATTTCTGACTTTCTAGGATTTCTGCTAAGCCATACTCTGAGGCTGCAATGAAAATCTGGATGATCCCCTTGCAAAAACGCAAACACCAGAATCTTAATCCATTCTAACACAGATGTTTGACTGTCTAAATACTTCTACCAGACAAGATCACTTGGATTTACTTTTGTAATTCTCCCCTTTCAGTGCTGGAGGTGATCCCATGGGTCTGAGTGGCCAGTCTGGATGCCACAGAGTGGAACAAATTAAGGCACCAATCTGAAATCCTGCACTGTTGCACTGCTCATGAAACTGTTTGAGAGAACAAGGACCACCCTAGGGAGACACAATGAATGGAGGCTCTTTGGACATCAGGATATGGAGAGAGCACACTGATTTCCCTCACTTTGGCCCCAAAACCAGCCAGGAGGGAGCCATGCCCAAAGAACTGAGTGCAGTCCTGGGGCATCTTTGCCAGGAGAAGAAAGTCCAGCAAAAAGCCCAGCAGGAGCTCAGGGAACATATGATCTTGAGCTGAATGACAAAACTAATCAAACGATTCCTCATAGATTTTCCATCCCAGGTTTTAGAAATTGAAGGAAGCAGTTACATTCTGAAAGACCCATTAAAAACACTCATCAGTATACTAATAGAAAATATTATTTGTACAGGATAATTAAAAAATTAACACAAGGGAACAGTTTTGCACTTCCAGACAGATTAACGACATGACCTGGATGAGTTTCTTTCTCTCTGCATTTCATTGTTTGCATTAGTATTTTTTAAATTTGTCATGATTCTGAAGTTCATGTATATTTTTATAGCATACTATGATGTATGTTATGCTGTTTTGCTTAAACTTGTCACTATCATGACATGACTAATACAAAAAAAAAAAAAAGAAAAACAACACTGGTCTCTGTTCCAACAGGGTGTATTCAAAAATAATTTACATAACTAAACCTTCCCTCTAACAGTACAGTAAAGTGGTTGCTTTTACGAGTTATTTGGGTATTTCTAGTTAAGTTTCAAATTATTTTACTTGTGTATAAGTAATTTTTATCAACCACAATGTAATATCTCAAAAACATCATAGCACAAACATTCAAGTTCAACATTTCAAAGAGAATATTAGCAATTTAAGCAAAAAACCCCAACAACCATTCTCATCCCCATGACTTCTTCAGTGAGAAAAGGTAAACCAAGTGTCATAGTCTTTCCTTCTGCTGTTTTCAAGGTCTCTGTTCCAATCAAATATTTCATCAAAACTTGTTTTTTTCTAGCGTCAAAAGGTGATGAAGTTATGCTGGCTAAGTCGATATGCCTCATATATTTCCACATTCTCCAGTCTTAACCACAATGACCCGAGAGGTGGCCAGGATTTTCTTGGAATGACCAAAGTCTCATTACGTTTCAAAATGCAGAACTTTAAGAACTGAATGTACCAACCAGACAAATAGCCTGGTGTAGATAATTTTATCTATTACACTGCTTCAGGAATATTGTATCTATTGCTTCAGGAATTTTGAATACTCTTTTACTTCTTCCTTCGTTAAAAGCACTTGCCTGCTCTTTAGAGTCCACAAATTATCATATCTGAGAAGCACCATTTTTAACTGGACTAAGAAACAATTTTGTTACTGACAACATTTTGTGGCAATCAGAAAGAAAATTTCCTGCCTTGCGCATGATCTAAGTACAAGGACACTCCTTACATGCACAGAAAGCTGAAAGTTAATGATGTATTTTAAGTGATTTTCTAGCAACATCTTTTGCATCCACAAACTGCACGTTAGTTGTTCATTATCCTGTCCGTGCAACTTAGACTATGGACTTCATGCAAAACGGTTATGTTTCAGAAATGTATTTTAATATACCTAAGCAGTGCCACTGTGTAAATAAAACCTGTATTTTTACTCTCTAGTCTTCATGTTGTCGCTACTGATTAATTTGACCATACAAACATAATTTCACAAAGGAGATGCAGTTAAAGGTCGCACCTGGCGCACTTCTGATTGCTTTTCTGCCGGAGAAAAACTCATTTCAGTTTCCTTCCCGATGAGGGGCAGCCTACGTATGACACCGATTAGCGGTTTCCCTAAAGGTTTAATACCTGGCGTTAATAAACATTAAACCTGGTCAGTCAGGAAGCATCCAGGGCAGGGAGGCACAGACAGATTATCCGTGATCTATCGACGGTCACGGAAAACGCCTGGGACACGGTGGGACACGGGACATCACGTCCCCAGGAGCACCCTCAGCAGCAGCTTCACCACTCGCCCGGAGTTGCCCGCCCTCCGCTCCAAACTTCTCCCCCTTCCCTTCGATGCCCACAGGGGTGCCCGGGGGCGAGGTCGCGGAGCGGGGGTCCGGGAGGGACTCGCACGGTACCTGGAAGCTCCGCGCCGCCGGGAACGCTCCGCTTTGCGAGCGCAGGGCGAGTGGCCCCTCCCACGCCCCCGCCGCGGCTCCCGCGGGGTGTCCCCGTCGGCACCCGGACCGGGAGGCCGATCCACTTCCAGCCGCTTGCCCCCCGCCCGGCCCGGCCCGAGCCCGAGCCCGCTGCCCGCACCGCCCGCACTCACCGGCGCCGCACTCACCCGCTCTACGCCCTCGGCCCGCGCCGCTCTCCGCCGGGAGCGCGGCCGTGCCGGGAGGCGGCGGGATGCTGTGCCCGCCCCCCCGGCGCGCCCGTCCCGGCGGGAGCGGCGCGGGGGGGCCGAGCCCGAGGGGCTGCCAGGCCTGGAGGGGGCGGGCGTGGGGCACTATTGCCCAAAATAGCGAGCGTGGGGTGGCTCAGCTTGCCTTTGCCGACATGGCTGAGACACCCCCCTCCACTCCCTCAAGCGCGGAGGGACGTACCCACTGAGGGTCCCTGTCCCCCGTAGTCCTTACAGGGGCACAGAGCTGTCCCGCTGCAATTTGATGTCGCGAAGAGCAGGTCCCCGTGCCCGGTCACCAAAAAACAGCGGGGAAAAACACAGGTCTTACTCGGAGCCTTGCTCACTTCAGTCCCAGTTCTTCCTGTTACGTTTCTCTTTTTTTGGCTGCAGTCCCTCAAACTGAACCAGCAAAATGACACAGGACATCCTCCCGCTGCTGCCCGACACAAGCAGCTCGCGTCTGACAAAAAGTTGGCACCTGGATGCAGCCATATGTGACCCTTTTCGGCTACAAGCTTTGTTACACCACACAGGTAGAGGCTGTGGTGCAGCTGCAGTTGTCTGTCAGAAGGCTGCTGGCCTCTGGGATTTGCCTTATGCAGGAGTTTGGAAAAATCCAACCTTGGCCTAAAATCAGCAGTCTTTGCCCTTTTCATCTTAAAATGGTACCCTGTGAAGAATACTGCAAGTTCTCTGTCTTAATTATTGCATTTCAGCAGAAACACAGAATTAACATCTGGCATCTGGCATATCGAGGCGCTGGTACATTCCCTGAAGCTGGATGTGTAGGACCAAATTATACCAAACTCGCTTTGAAAGCTTTTTAAAAGATCTAGGTGGCTTAAGCATTGATTTTTAGCATAGTTTTGGGGTTTATTTTCCCTTTTTTTTTTTAATTTTACCTAAGGGACTCTAGGCTATCTGTTTTGAAATCACTTTAAACTCTTGAAAATCACTCTACAGCCAATCCATATATAACTAAGCTTTTATCCAGCCATTTCCCTAGATCCAGTCAGAGCCAAATGACAAGGGAACCCACACAGAGGTTTTCCATTTATACTCTCAGATACTTTACATTTGTATTCTGAGAATCGGACAGATTCAGCTAAAGGTGGTTATCTTACCTGGATTTTACAGTGTTTACACTATAAACAATGTAGTTTTTTACTATATTTCTTTATAATAACAAATAAAGACTGCCAGAGGATTAGAATTTTATTTCATTTTGAAATAAAATTTCATTTAGGCTTTCCTGAACCTAAAATCCCTTGGTTTTAGTTCTTACAATTTTCTGGCATGACCTAGAATACTTAGGATCTATTTTTAACACTATTTAAGCCATGTTGTTACAATAATCCAATTTACAACGGGAACTTTAAACTCCAAATAACTCAGGTGACGGCTTAGAATTGGTTGATTATTTTGCATTTTTATTAGATGTTCCCAAATGTCCTCTTAAAGTATAAAAGCTGTAGTTTGGAGTTCTGCCAATACTCCCTCTAAAATATTTTTCTTAGAATATAATATACTGTACCTCCTTTGATAATTAGTCTTTTTGTAATTTATTTTATTATTTGGGCAGATGTTTTGATTTCTCAAAAAAACCCCTTATAAATACTATTTTTGGTTTAATGACAAAAAAATTTGGCAGGTGCCTTTCATTTTGCGGGTTATAAGAAAGGTTTATCAGTAAGAATAAACTTGCAGTTATTCTCCCAGGAAGCCACAATTTCTACTATAGATTTACATTCAGTGGCTCATTTTTCCAACAGAAACTGAAATTTAGTGTGCCGATCACGTACGGTGTTCATGAGGACACGTGAGGTAAGGAGAATGCACTCAAACACCATATCTATCACCATTACAGATAATAGTGCCAAGATACAGTCCTGGACTTAGCTTGATGACATGTGAAGGCCTTGACATCTTTGTAACTCATCTGTATGTCTTCAGAGGGAAAATTCAACCTGCATATTCCTTCAGGCTGAGGTAGGGTTAGGACTTCTGAGGTAGTGGGAGGTGCTGGTCATCTTTCCTGATGCAGCTGGCATCTGCCGTGTACAGGTGGGATTTCACGTGTGGGGTTTGGAGGGGAGCACTTCAGACACCTTCTCTGAATTGACCCAATATAAATATAAATATAAAAATATAAGCGAATGCTTGGAAGAACTCCCATGCCTATGTGTGAGACGACTACTACATGGCAACAAGTTCTTCAGGGATGTGCACACTCTCGCTGTGGCACTGAGAGAAAAATCCTTCCTGGAGAGGAGCGAATCAGTTACCTTAGTGATGTTCAGTAGTGGAAAGCTGTTTTGAAGCAGCTGGGATCAACTTATCTTCTGCTGTGGGCATGCCTTGACGGAGATGCGGAGCTTCACACTTAGAGCTACAATGGTGTTTCTCTTCCCTTTCTTTATCATAAATTGCTATTTCTTTATTTTAGTTTTTCCTTTGTTGTAGCAAAATCAATGTCATTTGAAAAAGAGATTTTATGTATTTGTAAATTTTGCTGAGAAACTTTTCAAGTTGTAACTCTGTGCAGTTTCTATATTTTTAAATATCTGGAGGATTAGGAAAAAATCCTAGTGTACTTTAATAATATTCATGTTGAGCCTTTCTTTCTTTATATTATATTGCTCATATTGTTTAAAGTTTCAGATAGAAAATAACACAAGATTAAATCCCAAAGAAACTTCTAATTAAACTGATTGCTATCAGAGGAAACAAGGCAGTGAGGGAAATACTGTAGATGTCTGTTTTTGAATTCCAGTTGAGAAATCTATGAAAGAAGATTGTGTTTTACTGTGGTGCCTAGCAGCCATGGAATTAAGTCAGTGGCCCAGAGCCTTGCTAGTCTTGTGACCATGTTCCATGTTCCACTTGGCATCTAAAATTTTAGAGATAAACAGGATATAAATAAGGTAAAAATGAACAAAAGCAAAATGCAGACTTTTACAATTATTTTGCTCTCTGTGCAGTGCCCCCACTTGCAGCAGGCACTGGCAATACATCCAGGAGAGGAAGGGGGCTACACCTGGGGAGCTGAGGGGAGCTGCAGGGAGCTGCAGGACCACCATTCTTCTCTGTTGGCCACCTCACTGGATGGCCCATATACCAAACCTCCTGCCAGTGGCTCTTCCCTGGGGATAAAGCTCTGCTGAGCTGGGTTTTCATAGGATCTGAGCAGCCACAGTACTGGATGTGTCAGAGACCAAGGCTACCTTTTAAGCTGGAGGCAGAATCTTACCCCATTAAAGGCTTCTGAACTCTCTCCTTTCTACCAGAGAGCTGGCTTTAGAAAGCTGATATTTGACTCTCCTTAAAAGCATAATCTTAAGAGGTGCAGAATAAATTAATATTTCTTGTAAAAAAAAAGATTTTTAGATAAATAAGATGACAGAGCTAAATAGAAAAGATGTTATCTGAAGGTAAAAGGCATTTTGCAAGAAGTGGAAGCTATGTGCAAACAGGGGAGCTTGCACAGATCATAAGCCCAAACAAATTATGCTTAAAAATATAAACCAAGGGTTTGAAGAACAACTTGCTAAAGTCAAGTATAAAAGTTACTCATAAGACTTTAGACCACAAAAACTAGGAAGATCTGCAGAGCTGAGGGTTGATCAGGGAGTAGGAGGATCACAAAAAAGAACATATAAGAGGTATTAATGCAAATCTTTGTTGAAGTGTTCACTACCAAAGTGCTTGGAGACATTCGTATCCATGCACTTTTTTTACGAAAATCAGGTCTGCAGAGTTATCTCATATTGAATGGTTGGAAGAAAAAAAAAAGCTCAGATAAGGAAAATGAGTAATAAAATCAGCTTGCCTGAGGCCTATGCACCTCGAAGTTCCTCGAGAGGTGAGATATTGAACAGCTGTTCCACTAACTGAAGTGTAAACTTAACATTCAAATAGTTTTTAAACTCATCCAAATAGAAGGTACAAAATCTTGAAAAGGGCTTCAGAGGGTATTTGTATTTGAGACAATCCATTTAAAAGTAACCTAAAGAATACTATCAGTTGGCACATGAATAACTCTGAAATAATAGCATCCTGGCCTGTATCAGAAATAGTGTGGTCGGCAGGATTAAGGCAGTGATCGTCCTGCTGTACTCAACGCTGGTGAGGCTGCACCTCAAATCCCCTGTTCGGTTCTGGGCCCCTCACTACAAGAAAGACATTGAGGTGCTGGAGAACAAGTCTTGTGAGGAGCAGCTGAAGGAGTAAGGGTTGTTTAACCTGGAGAAAGGTCCCTCACGGGGAACCTCATCACTCTCTACAACTGCCTGAAAGGAGGTTGTAGTGAGGTGGGGTTAGTCTCTTCTGCCAAGTAACAAGTGATAGGATGAGAGGAAATGGACTCAAGTTGTGCCAGGGAGGTTTACATTGGATATTAGGAAAAATTTCTTCATTGAAAGGTTGTCCAGCATTGGAACAGGCTGCCCACAGAAGTGAGTGAGTCCTCACCCCTGGAGGTATTTAAAAGAGGTATTGATGTGGCACTTAGGGACATGGCTTAGAGATGGACTTGGCAGGGTTGGGTTGATGGCTAGACTCAAAGATCCTAAGGGTCTTTTCCAACCTAAATGATTCTATGATCCTACTCTATGATTCTATTCTATGATTCTATTGTACGATTCTATTGTATGATTCTAATGAAGAAGCATCAACATGACTTTTGTGGAAGGAAGTCATGCCTTCTTGCTATCTGCTGAATGCTTCATCAAGCTCCTTCCTATGTAAATGTTCTGTTTTATCTAGACTTTTAAATTCTTAAATTAATGCTTCTTTCAAAGTCTTTCAGGAAAGATCAGTGAAAACCTTTATAAAGAATCTCAACTAACTTGAGTTGAAAAGGATTAATAACTATTTAAAGGTCCATCATGGGATATTAAAGGAAGTGTTCCAGATTCAGCTTCTGTCTCACAAAACAAGAAAAGAGTCTCTGAATGAAATCCTCAAACAGTGTTTGAAACAAATAAAAAGAAGTAGTTGTTCCATGCCACACATTATTAAATGACACTTTGCCCACATGATCAGAGAATAATGTAGAAACAAAAATCATAAATGGGTAAAAAATGCAAATTATGGGAAAAATATCTATCAGGTGAAATTGCACACAAAAATTGAGGCGTCTAATAAATGACCCAAAGAAACAAGGTTTATAACAGAGTACCGAAACAGAAAAGCAAGTGCATCATCTGTATCTCAGCTTTTTGCAGCTTTAACACCTACGGTATTTTTCGGGTAAGGCTCAGACTCTGGAGACATTCAGAAATCTTCTTGGAGAGAATGTTAGTTGGAAAAGATGTTCAACAGGAATATTAGTTTTTTTATTTACTTGTTTACCAGTATTTTCATTAAAATACTGGCAGCATGAGCAATGCATGGAGCCCTTCCTAGTTTGCATAGCACAAGTACTTTAAGTGGCAGAATATTTTTCTTGTTAGTATCACACCTTCATGTTGATCAAAAGCAGGACAGGGCCTCCAACATATTAGCCTCTAGTAACTGGCCTCTAAATTAGTATGAAGCAAGAGTAAATTCCACAGAAGTTGGAAGTAACTGTGAAGCAAAAATCGAGGTTCTATTCATGAGATTGATTACACGTATGCATCCAGATACATGCAAACTTCCACATGCAGGCTTCCTGTCATCTGTGATATAGCATCAAGCATCACATCTTGCTGCGACCTAGAACAGTACTGACAGTTATATTTGTACTTTGAATTAAAGCACTCTAAGGAGAAGGGAGGAGATTACATTGCCTAGATTCAGAAATGTCTACCCAGAGGATCTTCATCTGAAATGTGTGTTCGTATCAGAATGACAAAGCCAGGGTTTGAAGAGAGATGCTGCTTTTTCAGCCCAGAGTTGGCCTTGACGGGTTGCATGTGATATGTGCCTTGCAGATATCCAGTTCCTGCCTCCTGCCCCTCCTCATGTCCAGGCTTCCAAACACAGTCATAAAAGGCTTAGAGAATTTAAATTGCCTGGTTACAAAATTGTATTGAAACATAGATACTGATGCAAATTGTACAGCCTGTTGGCACTGTATGAATCACGTCAGGCCTAGAATGAGTCTACATTAATTCCAAGTGTGCTTATTTACATTTCCAAACTAGTTCTCTTTTCATATTCATATTGTGAGTTGCTTTCATTTAGATTATTTCCTTCCTTTCTTTTTTTAATTTTCTTTTGCATATATTAATGCTTTTGCCAAGTCTCTGCATACATAGCTAATTTCCAAAGCTTCCCTCATCCTGTTCTGTGTTTGATCTCCAGTTCTTCCAAAGGAATATATACAATGGCAATCAGAAATTGAGATAAAGAAAGAAGCATCTTTTAAACTAATTGTTACAAACAAATCCCTAATAGAAACAGAACCAAAGGAATAAGAAAAGGGTTCTTTCCCACTGTAAAGTTGCTTTTTTTGCATCCCATAGATATGCACGGTGGACTGGTGTCCTACCATTTTGGTCATCCTCACTTCTTTCATATGAAAAGCGTGTGCCACCCTTTGAAGCCTGTTTCTGCTTTCAAAGGGAAAGCTGTTCCCATGTCACTGCCATGGGGAACACAGGCACACATGCAGCCTCACCAACAGTACATACACTGTGCCATCAACAGCAGTCTTCTCTCCAAAGAACAGAGAAGCAGGAAGACGAGACAGGCTGGTGATGCTGCCACTGAGCAGGCTACTCGCTGTCATGGCTGCTGTGATGCATGGCCAAATTCAGGTGATACATTTGAGAGTGGCTATAAAACACCTGTCATTAGGAATCTGCATTTATAAAGTCAGACATAACTTTGGTGAATCTGATTCCTGAGGGGATTAATGGGCAAGACATATGCAACTCTGCGTGCTGCAGCAGCTACCATGAAGTCAGTACATTGCTACCAAAAATTACAAAAAAACTTTTAACAAATATAGTTGTTCATAAATCCCAGGAATAGCCTGCTGGGTGAAAAGTTCATTAAAAGTCACATTCAATTAACAAATGACTGTTGTCACCAGATGTATATATCCTGAGGTACAGTTTAATGTATGTCAGACACAGACAAAATGACAGGCTAAATGATGATTAATGCTTAGCTGTCAATTTCACACAGCATCACACTAAGTAAAGGAATACCTCTGAAATAAACATCCTAATCCACATAACTTAAGCTAACTAGGGTGAAAATATGAAATAAGTAAAAATAGATGATGCCTAAAAAATACACAGAATTGCAATGTGTTTGCAGTCATTTCCCAGATTATATTTCTATCTTTTGCCCAGCTGGGGAGGAAACATCTCCTTTTCAGGTGAATAGATAGACAAACGTTTTGTTCAAAGTGATGAACCAAAGCAACAGAGCTGTAACTGCATTCCCCAAAAGACAACAAAGGCAAGGTAGGGTCTTAAATGTGACTTATTGGGCTTCTGAAGAGAAGCAGTGTCATGTACAGGCTCAGAAGACCCAAATGGTATTTATGAGCCTTTCCACAGCTTCCTGGAACATCCTACTGGCCTAACACATACTACTACAATGTTACAACAGAAATACTGTGTTTTCCTTATATAAATGTGCTGGCAACAACATTGAGTTAAGGAGTTCTTCTGCCTACTTCACAGATGGTTGATTTTAGCTCCATGAAATGGTGCCTTATCTCCTCAGGTGGCCTGTACAACTGTATGTGAGGTCATGCTGTACACTGCAGCAGCAAATGGAGGACAGGGTAGGCCACAGGCAGTAATGGATATTGCCAGAGGGGTATCATGAAAGCACAGTCTCCACTCAAGCTCTGCTATACTGCAACCATCAACATATCCATAATTGCATGAGTCAAGAACTGGGCCAACTTTGCAGAGCTATGCAGCATCAGTTGGAGTGTTCAGACATTGCCTTTTGCTGGTGTGATGTCCAGTTTATGGATTAGCATTTAAAGAGAAGACCCTGATTCCTTTTGTCACACAGTTCAAAGTTCCTAGTGCAACCAAAGCAGTGCAGAAAAGTTGCCAGGCCATTACTTGTCTCCTGATAGTTGAGTTTTGCAGCACGAGGCACAGGAAAGGTACAATGCAGGCACTGGAAAATTGATGTTTCCTTGCTTTACAGCAGTGAGAAAACAATGCAAATTGCTCTTGTTCTGTGAAATCGTTTCTTAACACTCTTTGGTGTGCGTGATTTAGTCTTGTCTACTCCATGACCTTGAAACCTCTGGTGATGGAAATTACCTGGCAAGTTACCTCAGCTGGAAGATTCACAGTTCCTGATCACTGGGGTATCAGATTCTGGATGAAATACACCTTCAGTGCACCAGTTCCTTTTACATTTATCTTTTTATTAATATTTCCTCATTCTATTGGAAAGGTACAAAGAAGTTAGAAAACATTTGCTTGTGTTGCTGTCTGCAAGGTTTTCTTTGTGACTGAGGTCAGCTTAACCTTGCAGAGCTGCTAACACTGGCTGCTGCAGGAAGGTCACATACTATATGAATTCCTGGGCTGAACATTTTCACTTTTTCTGCACACCACAGCAGTTGGACAAAAGGATCATATGGGAAGAGGATACCAACCAGTCCCAGCTGGAAATATTGGGAAATTGTCCTACCAGGAGCAATCTTGTCAGATGTACAGAATGAGCTGTAATTACTGGGGGAAAGTCCTAAAAAGGCAGTAAACTGAGAAAAAAAAAAATAGTCGAATATGTTTTCTCACTCTAAGAGGGGTGGGTTCACAGCATTCCTCTTCTCCACTTCCATGTTTCCCTCTTCCAAGGTTGTTTGATCTGTCTCTCAAACCTGGCCACATGCCGGTCATAAACACATTGTTTAAGCTGCAGAAAAGCAAGTACCAGTGGTATATCCCTTCAGCCTGCACAGGAATCACAGATACGATACAGTACAAGATACAGCATATGCAGCCTAACAGCAACCACAGTCAACCAGTGCTCCAGGCATCAGACTAACTTTACCAGCAGTGCATTTGTGGATTTACCACCTAGCACCCCTTCCTGTGCAGAACTGTAAATCAGTCAAATACCTCAATTCTGAGTGTGCATCAGCTTCTTGCATACTGGGTGAAAGAACCCATTTCAGGACACCAGTATGGACTGCTTGTATGGCATCATATGGTGAGACAGTTGTAAGAAATAAGGCCTGATTCTCTCTGATAATTAAATAAAATAACACAATTTTTTATTTCCTCATCAAATAAGTGGACACATATCATTTGATTATGTTATGGGTATACAGGCTACAGTGACATCTCTGTAAGGTCTTCTCATACAATTTATAATGTACTTGATACACCTGTAACTGTTTTACAACATTATTATCTGCATTTTTCCTTTTTTTTTTTTAATTTATTTAAGCAAAGCAACTAATAATTTATCTTTCAGCTATAAATGGGCTTTGGAGAAGTCCCAGCTAAAAAAATGCCATGTTAAGGTATCCAGTTTACCTTGGTCGTCTCCAAAAAGCCAGGTTCTTCCTCAGAATTTGTTAACTAGGGAGCACTCTTTAGTAAGCACTGAGTAAAGGAGCTGGAGCTTATAAAAGGACATAAACAGGACTCTTGGAAGCTGTAACAGCTAGAAGAGCAAACAAGCACTGAGATGCATTAATGATGAATAAAGCACAAATCAGTAGAGAGACAAAAGACAACAGAAACAGCATTGTGGAGAATTATCTGCATGTCATCACAAGGTAATTAGAGAACTAATATTACAAGCATCCAGGCACATAACTATCTATTAATTTAGCATTAATTGTAATTTAAATTTAGTATCTCAGCAACTTGGACTAAAAAGTTCCAAATAAAGAAGACAATAAATGCAAGTAATTTGGAAAAGAAATCAGAGAATAGAGTGGACTTGAATTTGAGTTTCCACTTCAGATGCAGTTTCCACTTCAGGGATGATGTAAGCAGTAATAAACTTGCACTGTGTCTTTCTGGGAGGTACTCATATCATTGCTGGCTAAGAAGAGTCTCCAGGGAGACAGCACGTGGATACTGAAAAGCAGAAAAAATAGATTTTCAAGAGGGGTGAAAGGACATTTTGTCCTAAAAAAACCCCCCAAAAACAAGAGAAGATGTTTCGTGAAAGAACATCTCAGAATGAATCAGCTCCTTGGAGTGGGTCAAGTTGGCTTTACAAAAGAGATTGTTGCTATGTATTCACCATTCAGGAACCTTCAGTGAATCAGGGAATTAATTTCTTTTAGGAAGTTTCTCAAAAGTGCCTTTCCAACATTACTGGAGAATTAATCTTTATAATTCAGCTGTCAAGCAGTGTGATTGATCACCTACAGTTTTATTCTTGCTCCCTCATTAAATGGTCTCTGCTTCAAAAGGTCTTTTTCCCCTAAAAAAATCATCACCTAGTCAAAAAATTGATCTCAAATTTAAGCAGGCTTGAAGATCAAAGTTCTTAACTTTGTGTTTATTAGTCAGCCAGAATTGTAATTATCTGAAAATACTAGGAAAGCAAAAGTTATATTCTTTAGGAAGCTCAGGAAGAGAAGGTAACTAGGCCATAGACAATGAATTTGAAGATACAGACTGACCCTCTTAAATAACCTTACATAAGACTATGCAGACTCGGAAGATGTGAGTATTAATAAATCAGAAAATTTTAAGAGAATGATCACTATGGATTTGGAAGTCAAAACATTATACCAGGTAATGAGACCATAGGGGAAGAGATTAAGGATGGACATATCTGGGATTTGATCAGTTCTGTGGTCCTCAGTTTCTACCAACAGAAAGACCATCAGTGAAGGACTGGGGAGAGAGATGAACTTTTAGAAAGCAGAACTGAAATATTTCTCTCCTGATGGTGATTAAAATGTGAAATGTCCAACGAAAACAGTTGCAACAAAACTTCATATTCAAAGAAAAGTTGATTGTAGTCAGATGGTACCAACTGGAAATTGTATCTTTATCCAGAAGCACTAAATGGGCATATCTCCAAGTTGCTCATATGTTATTAGGATGCCAAAGCATCACCTCTGTTTGCAGACTGTAAGAACAGCTGCAATGATTCACAGAAAAGTTCTATGACTACAAAAATGCTGCATGAGGTCTTTCCATAATTCAAACTTACTGTTAAGTTCCTTCCTGCTACAACACTTTAGCAACAGTAAAGGTCTTGGTTATTGTAGAATGCAAAATTTTCAAATCATGAGTACGTAGGAGACACACAGCCTGAGGGTTTTTTTCACTCTCATAATCCCTGAAAGACGTTTCCTCTAATTGTCCACTAGAAAATATTATTTCCTTTTCAGATTTCTTTGCATACCATGGGACAGTTAACAATGTGCAGAGATGGCTGGTCTTCTACATTAATAAACAAAATTACTTGGGGAGCTGTCACTGGAAAGTTCATTTGCTATATTAGAGTTTATACAATGTTTACTCACTTGAATGTGCTTCTAAATTTAATAGAGCTGCTACTATAAGTCTTCACTTAGAAGACAGACAAAGTGGTTCTTGCTACATGGAAAGTGCTAAATATTGACTTTTATTTTTTCTGGTTTGGTTTTATGCAAGAGAACAAAATGAGAATATCCTAAACTACAGATGTGAAATATACAGTTTCCCAATTGGAAAATCTGATTTCATTTATTTATTTATTTATTTGTTTGTTTGTTTGTTTTAGTTTGGAGGGGGTGCTTTTTTGTTTGTGCTTGTTTTTTTTAGTTTAGCTAATTTAGGACAATTCAACTTGATCATGAGAGTAATACCTGGAATCAGAAAGTGAAAAGAACAAAAGGAAAAATGCTTTTAATTGGAACACTGGCACACAGCGGAAAAAAAACATTTTCCAAATTTTTTAGCTTTAATTAGCATCTATTAAAGTACAGCCCTACATCAAAAGTATGACAACATCTTATTCAGAAAAAACCTAAATGCTGATGGCAAGACATAACTTTCAAAGGGTTTTCCTCCATTTTAAGGAGCTTCTAAGGACATCTAAAGGTGTATGAACCTCTTAATTATTTTGCTCTCAAGCATTAACTGGATAACCAGGTAATGCTACAATTGTCAGGAGATGAAAGTAAAATATATGGTACCAAACATAAACAGTAAAAGCTAGGTGAAACTAGTTTAGGCTGGGTTGTTCCAATACACATTTTTGTGTAGATCTCCTCCGTATTCATTATGTATGTTCACCTTCATATTCATTATATTCTTATTTCATCGAGGTTTTCTTTCTCTCCAAGATCATACACTGCAGATTGAGGAGGTAGTACTGCCCTAAGACTCCCTTCCATAAAATTCCTGTGAGATGGCCAGTGATGTGCCAGTGTAGGAGTACAAAGGATCTATAGTTTGTTCCCTTCTTTTCATTCACCAGGGCATGAAAGCTTCTGAGATTGACCTTTTTCCTTTCCTGCAGTCAGCTTTAAAAAAAAACACTTTTTCTGCTAATGGCATATCAAGTCTTGACATGAGAATGTCAGAGTGATCTATAAAACGGTGCCCAGCCTCCCAAGCTTGACTATCTGTGGACTTTTATTTAGAAAGATATGTGTAAACACTTGTATAAACATGAATTCTAGCAAGAGGCAGCACTTATACTGTTTGCACATGAAAATACCTGCTACTAAATGGAATGCTAGGGATGTTACCTGGGTTCCAGAACAGCACCTGTCACTACCTAAGCTGAAAAGGATAAAAACATAACATTGTAAATTCAATTTATGGGCATGGTATAAAAATGTTCAGAATGGGTTTAATGTATTTCTTTTACACTAATGTCCATATTTTATATACAAAGATATGCTGCATATTTATAGACCCAAACCCCATTACACATGCTGGGACACCAGACTATACCTGCTTGGAAGTGCAAATCCAGATTCATCCCATCCCCATTCCTGGAAGTCAAGGCCAGACTGGATGGAGCTTTGAGCAACCTGGTCTAGTGGAAGGTGTCTCTGGCAGAGGAGTTGGAACTAGATGATCTTTCAGGTCCCTTCCAGTCCAAACCATTCTATGATTCTATGATTCTATGATTGTGTTCCTGTAGTCTGCTCTCCACTTTCATTCTCCATCATGTGGGTTAGGATATATAGGCAGGAAGGACATTGGCCGCCTCCTGAAACATGACTCCAGTCCTGAGACTTGGAGTTCTGTCACCAAGTGCCCAAAGCCCCCTTCCCAAGTCTCCATCTTAAAGCCAATGACTAAAATATCAGTAGGTTAACTATCTTCCACTCACTAACTATGTAGGGTAGGGGAGCTTGGGCACCCAGACATTTATTTAAGGCACATAATTTAAGAAAGAATTAATAAAGCTTTAGAGCGGCCTTCAATTTGGTATGTTGCAAGAGATAGATGAGGGCATTTCTAGTCCTTTAATTTACCCAGGAAGATGGACACTGGATAGTGACCTTTAATCCACTCTCAGCACCACCTGGACCAGTACTGCTTGGACCTGTGTCTTTCACCATTCACATTGCCCTGAAACAGCACCTGACCTCCTTCAGACCTGTTACATCATCTGCCTCACTTCACATACTGCTGTCACAGATTTTACCACTCCAGAAAGAAGAGGAATTACATTTCATTCTTTTCCTTAGAGCATTGAAATTGAAATCTGCCTCTGTTGTTGAGTAGCTTGGAGCTGGCTCTTCTTACCTGGATTTCAAGAGGGTAGACAAGAACATTTTTGTCCTTGAGCTCTGATTCACTGCTCAGAGCTGGCAGAAAATCTCATTGCCTTTTTTACAAGACCTTGCATGCCCACCTGAAATAGGTTTGCTACAAGGAGATAGGAAAATTTTATTCGCAATTTGCTCAGCTTTCACCAAATTACTTTGCCCAGAAACAAAGCTGGTCTGGGGGCATTCCAGAAATGGTGGGAAGCTGCTGAAAACTGTAGTGCAAATCCCGACCAGGAGACAGCACAACCCAGACATGACTGTCTTGGCTTTAGCCCTAGTCAAAATAGGACTTAATGTAGTTCAGCATTCGAAAGTTTCATGTCAGTGTAGGTGTGAAACAGTATGGATGCTTGGGCCAAGCCCAAGCTGTGGTAAGATATACTAGAGTGCAAAGAGGAACTGGCAGAAACTGCCATGATCCTGCTACTGACTACTGCAGGTTCCAGAGAGCCAGATGAGCTAAGAGTCACCACAGGCTAGAAACTTGACAGCCCAGAGAAGGAGGGAGTCAGGTACTGTTTCCTTTAGGTGAGCACAGTTTCTCTACAGTTGCCACACATTGCCACTGGCACATGTTGTCACCAAAGAAAGATGTTTTCTAGGATAAAAGTTAAGCTGCCATGAAAGTGAGGAGACGAGACAACAAAATTACTTTTCAATCTGGATCTGAAAGGACATCCACATAAAATAAATTATTTATACAAAATATAGAGAACATATCAAGCAAATTTGCCATAATAATATGTTGGGAAAGCCTGGAAAACCTGAGAAAGCAGATCTAGACCAGTGTTTATATAATAGGTATCATCATGGCTAGGCTTTGCGAACGAAGATTTGGGAAGGGCTCTACCCACGTTTCTTGCAAGCGCGCTGGTGGCTAAAAAGGCCAATACGAGAAAGGCAAGTCCGGTTGCAAAAGGCACAGCAGAAAGACTCGTTAGATGGTATATTCTGCAAGGCACGATTCTTTCTGCGTTGTCTTTTCTCCTCAACATTGATCCTGCGTGCGTTCTCAAAGGAAGCAGCAGCGTTATAGATGGCGTGTCTCCAGACCTCCTGATTGGAGGCCACAGTAGACCAGTTATGTTGATCCATATGGCCAAGGCTGAGATGTTGTTTCAGGGAGTCCTTGTATCTTCTCTTCGGGGCTCCTCTCATGCGGCAGCCAGTGGCAAGTTCACCATAAAGCAAGATCTTAGGGAGGCGGTGGTCCTTCATCCTGGAGATGTGCCCTGTCCAGCACAGCTGTGTTCTCAGCAACACGGCCTCAATACTTGTGACTGCTGCTTGTTCTAGAACAGATGTGTTAATCACATAATCTGACCAGTGAATGTTTAGGATTGTACGGAGGCAGCGTTGGTGGAAGTGTTCTAGGACTCGCAGCTGGTGGCGGTAGATGACCCATGATTCAGATCCATATAAAAGAGTAGACAGCACTATGGCTCTGTAAACACTGATCTTGGTACTTTTCTTCAATTGTTTATTTTGTCAAACTCTTTTATGAAGCTTTCTGAAGGCACTGTATGCCTTTGCTAACCTGTTGTCTATCTCTCCGTCAATCTTACCATCCGAGGAGATGAGGCTGCCTAGGTAATTAAACTGCTGGACTGATTTGAACTCTGATTTGCCAATGGTGATATGGGGATGATGGAAGACTTCCTGAGGTGCAGGTTAATAGAGAATCTCTGTCTTCTTTAAGCTGACTTCCAGCCCAAAGAGCTCAGCAGCATCTGCAAAGCAGGATGTTAAACGCTGCAGGGCTGCTGCTGTGTGGGCAACAAGGGCAGTGTCATCAGCATAGACCAGCTCCTGGACAAGATGGTTTAAGGTCTTGGTGTGGGCCTTCAGTCGCCTTAGGTTGAATAGGCTTCCATCAGTACGATATCGAATGTAGATACCGTCCTGATCATCGAGGTCTGTCATGGCCCTTTGGAGTATCATGCTGAAAAAG
This sequence comes from Neopelma chrysocephalum, assembly GCF_003984885.1. Taxonomy (NCBI): domain Eukaryota; kingdom Metazoa; phylum Chordata; class Aves; order Passeriformes; family Pipridae; genus Neopelma; species Neopelma chrysocephalum. The sequence continues at coordinate 29,615,153 of NW_020897691.1, forward strand.
ACTGTGAATAGGGTTGGTGTGAGAATGCAGCCTTGTTTCACACCATTCTTTATTAGAAAGGGCTCAGAAAGTGTGTTGCCATATCTGACTTGGCCGTGCTGATCCTCATGAAGTAAGATGATCATTTTAAGGAACTTGGGGGGACAACCTAAGCATTCCAAAATCTGCCATAGACCTTTTCTGCTCACAGTATCGAAAGCCTTTGTGAGGTCAACAAAGGTTACATAGCGATCTTTGTTCTGTTCCCTGCACTTCTCTTGCAGTTGTCTGAGAACAAACACCATGTCTGTGGTACTCCTGTTGGCTCTGAAACCACATTGGCTTTCAGTTAGAATTCCTTCTGCTATAAATATAGGTATCATCAATGAATTATAAAATCTTTGTTGTATTTACCTTATGTAAGAGAGATGAAAAAGCAGAAATCCAGTTGCACTAGTATGAAAAAAAAGTACAGAATTTTGTGTTGGTAGAGAAACAAAAGTTACAGTGACTCCTTTTCCTGCCTTAGTTTACAATAAGCCTGCTGCAACTGGGATCAGGAGGAAAACAAGAAGCTACTAGTAATGAATAATATGTATAATACGTTCATGGTAGTAGAGTAGATAGACCCCCTCCTAAACTCTTACATGGCTAAATAACCTCTCTCTTGTTTTTAGACATAAAGAAGAAATCAGTGCTGAACATATTCCAAAGCAGTCACAGAAACACCAGCGCTTCTGAATGCTTCCTCTAGCCCATGGGTTTCCATCATTGCCACAAAGTGACTGCTCTAATATCACTACTCCAGTGCAGAATACCATGAATGATGAAATGTAGATTTAGCAGTGAAAAAACAGTGTTCTTCAAACCAACCTGTCAAGCCAGAGAGGAAAAATGGCAGAAGGATGTTGTTCTCATCACAAATAAGCAATCGTTACAAAGGAATTTTGGCTCTAAGGCTTTGGGTTTTTTTGTAAATAAGGACCCCAAGTTAGGCATGATTGGCCTGAGCGGTCTGCTAGCTGGAGGTCCAGAGAATCAGCAAGTTCAGCTGAAGTTAACAGGACTGCAAAGGAATTATTTACATATTAATTTGGGCATTCATCTCTGAAAACATTGATTCTGTTTAAAAACTGGTTCCATCTGAAGTCAAAGGATTCTGAAAATAAACACTGATTTACTTCCTTGAATGCATTGATCAGTATATCTGTAGTGTGTTCTACTCTTAGGCTATATTTGCACACAGGCAATTTGTTCCACTCCAAAAAATAGCAGCAAACTATTCCAGCTTGCCAAGAAATCATACCGACAGCTTAACAGATTGAGAGAGCAATTTGCCTGTTTAGTACACAGACATAAATCTTTTCTCCTAACAGCTTTGTTTAATGGCCAGGACTGCTCAGTCCTACACCTGAACCTGCCACTAACATATACACAGTTGCACTGGGAAAGAAGCAGTAGTGAGGGAGAACATTTACAAATGCTGACTTGAATAGTGTTGCTCTCTTATGAGAGTTTATACAGATGTAGAGTTCATGGTGTAGTCCAAACTTTCCTCATGTTCAGTACTCCAGTGTTTGTGGCTGTGCAAGGCACACATGTAAAAATTCCAGCTTTGCTTTCCCTGCACAAGCACAGCTCTTGGGTTGAAGGATTATGGTCAACTCGTGTCACTGCTGGTGTCCCAGAACTCTGCAGAGGAGGGCTCTTGTTATAACTCAGCAAACTGCAGGTACCCTGTTCCTTTTTCCAAAATCTTCTAAAAACAAGACAAATGATAGATTTTGGCATTACCTCCTACACTGTACTGCAGCAATTAAAAAAACCAGACAACAAGGGCTCAAATTTCGGAAGTTTGACATATTCCACAAAAGAAGCTATTGATATATTTCACAAAAGAAGATTTACTAAGGGCAAATCATGCCTGACCAAGGCGGCGGCCTTCTGTGGAGGAGTGATGGCAATGGTTAACATGGGAAGACTGACAGACATCATCCAGCTAGAATTCTCTAATGCCTTGGATACAGTCCTACATAACATTCTTATCCCCAAATTGGAGAGGTATGAGTTTGATGGATGGACTATTCAGTAGATAAGGAATTGGATGGACACAGCTAGAGAGTTGTGGTCAATGGCTCTATGTCTAGGCAGAGGCCAGTGCTAAGTGATGTCTCTCTGTCTTAGGACTGGTGCTCTTCAATATCTTCATCAATGACACGGACAGTGAGATCGAGTGCACCCTCAGCAAGTTTGCAGATGACACAAAGCTGAACAGTGCCTATGATACACGTGAAGGATGGGAAGCCATCCAGGGTGACCTGGGCAAACTTGAGAAGTGGGCCCACAAGAACCTCATGAAGTTCAACAAGTCCAAGAGCAAGGTACTGCGCCTGCGTCGGGCAGTCCCACATATGAGAATTGGCTGGGAGAAGAAGTTTTTGAGAGCAGCCCTTCAGAGAAGCAGTTAGGGGTTCTTGTAGATGAAAAGCTGAGCATGACCTAGCGATGTGTGCTCGGAGGCACAAGTCAACTGCATCCTTGGCTGCATCAAAAGCAGCGTGGCCAGCAGGTTAAAGGAGGTGATTCTGCCTCTCTACTCTGCCCTCATGAGACACCACCTGGAGTACTGCATCCAGCTCTGGGGTCCTCAACACAAGAAAGACATGGACCTGTGGGAGCAAGTCCAGAGGAGGGCCACCAAGATGATCAGAGGGATGTAGCATTTCTGTGAAGACAGGCTAAGAGAGCTGGGGTTGTTCAGCTTGGAGAAGAGAAGCCTCCAGGCAGACCTAATGAGGTCTTCCAATACCTAAAGGGAGCTTATAAAAAGCAGAAAGAGGGACTATATTTATACAGGCAGATAGTGACAGCACAAGGGGCAATGGTTTTAAACTGAAAGATGGCATGCTTAGATTGATGTTAGGAAGAAATTCTTTACTCAAAGGACGGTGAAGTACTGAAACAAGTTGCCCAGAGAAGTTGTTGATGCATCAACAGGGAAGTGTTCAAGGCCACGTTGGATGGGGCTGTGAGCAACCTGATCTAGTGGAAGGTGTCCCTGCCTATGGTGGGGGGGCAGTGGAACTAGATGACCTTCAAGGTTGTTTCCAACCTCAACCTTTCTGTGCATATGGAAATTATTTCTCTATTTTTAAATAAAATTATTAAGTTATGTAAAGAAGAGTCCTTTTATCATTAAAAAGAGAAAACTGTAAATAGTTTTTACTACTTAGTGGATAATAAGGCTCTTAGCTAAGAATATCAGGAAGGCTGCACTAGGTCAGGGTAAAAGTCCTTGCCTAGCATTATGTCTCTGAACAAGATCAACAGCGAATGCTTCAGTAAAGAGTGTATTTGAAGGACAAGCAGGTGGTGATAGCTTTGCCATCCCGGTTCCAGCAATTACCATTCTAAGGATTTTCTGAATAGAGATTGGAACTGGACAATTATGCTTAATAGCCCTTGATGGATCTTGCTAGTAGCTATTAATCAAAAAGGGAGCCTCTATTGTCATTTCATGACTGATTAGATGCTTTGAAAGGTCTTAGTGAGCATAGTGAGGACCTTGTGTAAGGCTTTTTAGAAATCTAGGTACACTGCAGAAGCCAAATCACTCTTATTCATAGGTTCACTAACTTTTAAAAAGAATGCTATTAAGTTTGTGCAGCATGTGTTCCCAGGAGGCTAAGCTGCACAGGTGCCTCTGGAGCCTTTGGAAAAACTAACATCAAATTTGTTTCCTGCTATTTTCTGTGGCAACTCCCACAAACAGTTAAATAACAGCTAATGGTTCAGCATTTGCATATTTTAATTTGTTTAAAATAGCTGATAAGCTGCATCTGATCCCACGAATGTTATTAATGTCTTCAAAATTAGCCACAGTGCCCAAAATATCAGTCCTAAGAGCAGAATGGTCACTAAGTTCTTGCTTTCTTGTTCCTGCAACAGGGAAGTGTTTTTATGGAGCAAATACTAAAGTCCTTATGATTACCTTTTAAGAAGATTAGAACCTCTACATTGCCACTCCTGGTTAGCAAACTTTATGCTTATCTGAAACTCATAATTGAGGGAAATATGTCTTCATTGCCTTTGAGAATGAAAGGAAGGTCATTAATAATACAGGCCACTAACAGCTGACGTGCGTCAGCGTAGCTCCAATAACATCCCTGCAGATATATAAAAAATAAATAAAACCTAAATACTATCTTATAACACATAAACTTTCTGTAACAGTTCTGCTTTTTGTGTGCATGTATGCATGTATTTTAAGGGTTATTTAAAAAAACCCCTTATTCAATAATAAACTGGCTCCAGTCTTGGCCACCTGGGCACACTGCTGGCTCATGTTCAGCTGGCTGTCAACCAGCACCCTCAGGTCCTTTTCCACTGGGCAGATTTCCAGCCACTCTTCTCCAGGCCTGTAGCACTGCATGGTGGTGTTGTGGCCCAAGTGCAGGATCCAACATTTTGCCTTGTTGAACCTCATACAACTGGCCTTGGTATATTGATCCAGCCTGTCCAGATCCCTTTGCAGAGCCTTCCTGCCCTCCAGCAGATCAACACTCCCACCCAACTTGGTGTCATCTGTGAACTTGCTGAGGGTGCACTCAATCCCCTCATCCAGATCATTGATAAAGATATTAAACAGGACTGGCCCCAACACTGAACCTGAAGGAACACCACTTGTGACCAGCCTCCCTCCAAACCTGTGCTGAAAGGTGCCTTCAGCAAAGCCACTGCAAGGAGATCTCCGTTGAGACTGGAAGCTGCCTAGTGCAATGCCAGTGATGCATCCTCAGGTCCTCCCAGACACCTGAATGAGCCCTCCAATACACAAGATGGGATGATTTTGAAGAATACAGATGGACCCAGGTCTTCTAAAATCTTTCTGGCCGATGAAAAATAAGGGGAATAAATAATTCCTTGATGAATTCCACATGTTTCTTTAGACTTATCTCCAGGATGAGCAATACAAACACAAAGCTTCTCATGGCTGGACCACTAGGCAAGATGGAAATAGACTGAAAGTTGTCAGTATTGGGTTTTAAAGGCATCCGTCACACACTGGTACAATCCTAGCAGGAGTTTCCAAAATGCCAATTATTTAGAAACACTGAACCATACAATGTTATACAAATTGAAGGGGGTTGTTTTTATTACAAGTGTTTCTGTCTTTTCCATTTAAGACATAGAGCATTACATAGTGATGTGAAACTGTCTTATTAATTTACCCTTGGAGACCATTTATTCCAGGCACACGATAACAGTAACAGAGGTAGAAATTAGTTTTCCTCTCTCACTTGCAACTACTCTGATAGGGCTTAATAGGAACATTAATAACAGTCTTGACCCAATCCGCATCTAATCTTCTCCTGCTATGAATAGAGTGACAGCAGTTTGCACAATCTGATGATTTTTTTGTTCTTTGCTTCATGGCAGTAGCTGTATAAAACAGATTCAGACCATTCACTATTTTCTAAAAAGGATTACATCCATACATATTTACAAAATGTATGTAGTTGTTAATCAATTTCTACTCAGTGATGTATTTTTCAAGATAACAGGTCATAATTTTAGAAACATACTTGATAATTTTAGAAACATACTTGATAATGCTTTATCATTTAAATCCATTGCATCACTTGATTTTGATCTACATAAACAGGTATTGTTAGAACAAAAAACCAAAAAAACCAAACTTGTAAGAGGGAGATAAAGAGAAACATTTATACTATACTCCTATCTATTTATTTGAATCAGTATTAGATTTATATCTATGTCAGTCATTGAAAAATATGGTCTCTGAATTCCATTTAATTTCTGTTATGTCTATTACAAGTCTTTGCACAATCTATCAGAAACAAGAATTTTATTATTTTGTGTTCTACTTCTCTCACACTAGAGATAGAAACCTGGATATCATAATCTGTTATCACAGACATTATTTCAATATTACTTTCCATTTAGAGGATCAAGAGGAAAAAAAAGATTTTTTTTGTAGATTTCACTTAAATATGGCTTAAAGTAAGTGAAATATGGAGTCGTACTGTGCACACAGATGCATTCCAGAAAAATAGTAGACTATTTTTTCCATTAACATTGTTGAGATAAAACTCAAATCTTCAAATTGCCATTTCCATTTAAACGCTGCCAGGGAAATACTTCCATTCTTTAAGTTGCACTGCCCTCTGGGGGAGAGGATCTTCAGCTGTAGTTCCATGTCCATGTTGCGAGAACAAAGGCCTTCCTCTATTTTCTCCTTCAGTTTTGAAGGTTGAACATTTTCATTCCTCCAAATGTTATGCTGATGCTTCATATGATTTTGGCATTGTACACAAAGATGAGTGAGGCCTAATTACAGATATGTTTTATTTGCTTTTTTATTCCCTTGCATGTTCTCTTTGTGTGTGTGTGTGTGTGCGCACGCGCGTGCGCGCTTGTAAATCTTGTCTGGGAAGGTTTGGAGGTGCTTTTATATCTTTCTGAAATTTGTGGATGTAAGGTAGTCTATCCATGATGAAGGTCTGATGCTGCTGTACCATAGTGTTGAATGCTTCACGAAGCAATGCCCTAGGTCCCAGAAAAACACGCTCGTGGCTTCTGCACATCTGGAGGGGGACAGAAAACACGTCAAGATCAAAGTGTTTTAACTTCTGCTTATGCAGTGCACATTCCTAACACATACGTGGGCACTGCCTAACTATATGGAGAATGCCTGGGCTTACGGTGCATGTGCTACACACATGGTCACCATACATACACCTGCTGTTTCCTGCAAGCCACAGGGTTTATTCTGTGTTTGTCAGGCTGTGTAGTACTTATATAGTGTTTCCAGCATCCTACTGGCTTTTTCCTTCAAGCAACAAATGCAATGAATGGTAACTCAAATACTGAGGGCAGGAATTCATGGCAAGAAGCATAGCCTCCCTCTGTGTGAGGCAGGCTATGCGTCCACCTCCCATCCAGAGCAATTTTCAGGATTCTCCCTTCATGCTGTTTATCAGTGTGCTGAATGACTAACAAAAAAAAAGGAATTTGGAAAAGCCTTGCCTAAAGAATAAGCCTGTTTATTGTATCTTGCTCTGTCTAGCTCACCCTTCCTTTCAGTAGTCTGGGGTCATGAACTCAAGAGACATAATGGTTACTAGAGCTTTTCTGCTGTAGGTTAAAGTGTGTATAGCTGTGTTTGGGCTCCCCTCCAATGCAGCTCTGGACTCTCCACAGATCTGGTGTTTGCTGAAGGAATTGATGGAAGTTGCTTGTGCAGCCCATGGAGCTGACAGGTGGTCTCTAGTCTGGAAAAATCATAATTTTCCAAAAAATAGCTGACAAAAAGGCAGGTTTTAGTAAGAAGCTCCCTAACACAAACTAGTAAGAAGTTCCCTAATACAAACAAGAAAAAAAGTTATTTCTTCTATTTGAGTTCTGGTATTTTCTAAAAAAAAAAATAAAATTCAGAGGGCCAGTCAAGTAATAGACAATTATAATTCTCATAATAAGCAGGATATCATACTGGGGAAGCCACCTGGGACAGATATCTGAGTATGGTGAATTTCAGCCCCCTTCAAACTAAGTAAAACTGATGCACTGCACCACAAGAATGGATTCAAACCTAGCAATGCTGCAAGAGGCTTTTCCAGTGACAAGTGGACTGACAGCAACTAGTTAAAAGAAACTCCAGTACAAAGGAAAGTATTTACCATCATTGCTGAAGGTAAGCAAAGTCCTAAGCATTTCCATTCCAGAACATAACAGCCAAAATAGACCTCCAAATTCCCAAAGAACAACATTGAGGAACCACTAGTTCCTACATAACTGAAATTTCAAAATGATTTAAAGCTGTCAGGCAAGCTGTACAACTTGAAAGTGGAATAAAATTCTAGAAGAGAAATTCCTGTAGTAGATCTCTTCTCTTTTACAATTTCTTAGAAAAAATGTGTAATGAAGAGAAGCAGGACTTGTTTCAGGGAAGTATATGTAATGCTTCAGCATCTCTCCACAGTAGATGCTCCAAATAAGACAGCAAAAATAATGACTGCATCAGAGAACAATGATGTGATTTAATATTTGAAAAGAAAAGAGATCAGGTTGGTATGGACAGAAATAGTCTGCCTTGGTTGTAAGGAAAAAGAGCACACTGTGAAGACTGTGGGTATATTGAAGTGGAAAAAAAATCAGTAACTAATGAAAACTCATATTTGGAGAAGATTAAGGGCTCCAAAAAGGAGAGGGAATTGAGATTATGAATTCATCACATGAAGCAAGCCACACTGTTACCTGTGAGCTGGTGTTGAGCCTCTACGACCTTCTGGCTATTGTGGTGGCCTTAAGCAGAAAATGAACACAGCACACTTCACTGGCTCAAATTAGTGCACTAACAAAAGTGAACATTAAGAATTACTGTTGTGGATCTACTGGCCAAACTAAAGGGACTCCAAAATTTTTTCCCAACCACTGCTCTCCCATTGCCCTTCTGAGAAGACACAGGATGCAGGGGCATCAAATACTAGTTCACTGCCAATCATGACCTCATGCCCCAGCGGCAAGGAGCAGGAGAGAGGAACACTTGTTGCCTTCCTCTCCCCATTGTCTTTTCTCCTCCTTGGCACAGCTGCAAATCCCCTTCCATTACACTGCCCAACACAGGGGAAGGTCCTGTTACATTACAATAAGTCTTGTGTGGAAAGCTGGCTCAGGCTCAGACCCTATGCTCAAATCAGAGCTCATCTGCACCTCCACTGCTACCTTAGAGTAGGACTAGAAGGTGCTTATTGGCAACAGACCAAGGAGAGCCTAGTGGCCACTGATGAACAGATTATTTAGCCAAGGAGCTGATGCACCCTAACAGTTGATCCCATCTCCCACTCTCAGCAACATTACTACTTTTATAGAGACTTTCCAAGGCTTTCTTAAACTTTTGGTAAACATGGACATGCTGCATGTTCATGCAAGAAGTTCAGCATTCAATGTCTGCTGAACACGTCTGTGTATTTACGTTTCAAACTAATAGCTATAACCATTTTGTTAATTATTCCCATTCCCCTTTTTATCACTAGACAACAATTGCAGCCTTAAACCTTCAGCCTGCAGAAATTCCTTCTTAGCTTTTTCTTTTCATGTTTGATTTTGAAAATAGGATTGCCTTTAAACTCAATTACAAATGATAGATTTAGCAACATCCATAGATACGTCCAATCTGAGCAGCAGCTTAGCATGTAGTACTGTAATCACTGCATGTTAGTAAGGGAAACTTGTGAGAGACAAAAACATTCCTGATTTGTGAAATTATGTGAAATGTTCTGCCGCATACTGCTAAGTATTTTTTTTTAAATTCAATTTCTTTACATATCCTTCTGAAGTACCTACAGTATGTATTAAGACACCTTTGACAAATTAAAGGGTTGTATTTTTCAGCTGAGACAGTATCCTTGGTATTATAATGTCTGTATTATTAAAATGTACATTTTCTGTTCCCTGATTGTCTTATTATTTTTTAAGGATTTTTGAGGAATACTTTTTCGTTTAGGGCTATTTACTTTTTTGGACTCTTTTCTTCTTTTGGGCTGTGTTCATTTTCTATGTAGCATCACCAGAAAGCCCTGCAGGCTCAACACAATAAATACTTGTAAGAAACATGGTCCCTAATATGATATGATGTAGTAAAAATTTTATATGGTTTTTATGGGTTGAAGCCTTCTGGTTAGTATTGGGCAGGTAAGGGAGAGTACAGCCATCCTGCTTCAGCCCATTGGCCGAATTTGGGAGGTGCTGGGAAAGTGCCGGCAGCTGTTGCAGGGAGCTTGGCCCATTGCTCCGGGCAACATCTTCCCCTCTTTCCACCACTCCCTGGCTTAGGTACTCGTGGGGAGGCAATGAAGAAGCGCAGGCCAACTCTTAACCACCTTGTGTCTTTCTAACAGATCGAAGGACTGTGTGTGTGCATGTGACCAAAACACATGGTGGCACAGGCAGCCACAGCCAGGCAGTCACTTGTCTTGCCAGGGGATGCCAGAGGCCTACGACCAGGGATGCCACTGCCGGCCTGTTGTCCAGAAAATCGGATTCTTTACCTGGTGTGCAACAAACTGATAATTACACACCCATGAGAGACACTGATTAGTTATTTATTTCAAGAGTTGTGCAAGCCTGGTTGCTCAGTGGTGGTCCACAAATCAAACATGCCCCTCTGGACTTTCCACACCATTATTTATACAGAGAAATTTAGAATTAGTAATTTTGCAAGTACAAATCTTCTACTATGATTAGCTAGAAATTTCCATACAAGCTACATAACCCCAGCTAACTTCTACATATGCTCAGGGTAAGGGTCTGCACCCAGACAGGGGTCTTTTTGATCTGTAGATGTGATTTTTAGCATTATAATGAACATAGTTCAGCTATAGGATACATGGACCTTGAGTATTTTGCCAAGTTAGCAATGTATACGTAGACATGGATCAACATCTCGATTTACTACATCCTTAAAGTTTGTTAGTTCCCTGATGTCCTTCACTAAGGGATGCTGTTATTTGTTCTACTGACAGACAAGAACATCTTGATTTACTATATCCATAGTTTACAAGTAACAAGCTTTAAGCTTTAGTTCCCGGGTGCCCTTGACTAAGGGATGCTGGCTGCTGCCTGTCCCACTGGTTAGGTGTCCTTTCTTGCTGATTAGGCTTGAAAGCGTACAAAGATCTGACACCAAAGAACACCCTGGCCTCCCATACTCTCGACATATTCCACAGGCCCCGGGCAGCCGCTCCCGGGCGGTAAACAGAGCAGCTCTGCCTCCTCCCGGATGGAAGTGACGCTCCCGTTGCCGTCAGAGCGGCGGAAGCGCCGCTGGGAGCAATAAACAACGGCGTCGGAGCCGCGTCCGCCGCGCTTCCATCTTGGAGTAGCCCGAGCCGGAGCTGGTCGAGGACCATGGGCGGCGTCCTGGGCCTCTGCTCCCTGGCGAGCTGGGTAAGGGGGGCGCGGGGGTCCCTCCCTGCCCGTCGCAGGCTCGGAGCCGGCGGCCGGTGCTCCCTGCCCTTCTCTTCCCCACCCGCACTTCCCTCTCCGCTTCCTTCGCCGCCCGGGCCTCGCCCATCGCCTCCCCGTGCCTGTGTCTCCCAGGGGCGGCTGTGGCGCTGCCTTCCCGCGTCCCCTGGCGCGGGGAGGCTGCGGGCCCCTTCCCCATTCCCAGCCGGGCTCTCGGCCCCGAGCGGGCGCTGCCCCCGCTCCTCCCGGGCAGGGCTCTCTCCGCGGCGGCTGCAGAGCGCGGGCCCCGCCGGCCCACCCCCCGCTCGGGCTTCTCCGGGGATCTCCAGGCATCTGGCGGTGTAGTGTCGCCGGGGCCATGGCGAGCTTCGTGCTGACCCAGTCAGGCTGGGCTATCGCGCTGCTGGTCGCTCTTAATCCGCGTTATTGTCCTGGGGGCGTTACGGTGTCCACTAAAATTCCCTCTCCCCAGTTCTGTAAAGGAGTCACAGTCTCATTAAATGCTTTGAACTCCAGAGGTTTTTTTCAGGAAAATTAGAACTCGCGTGTTTCCGTGATTCTAGTATTTGTATTTGAATTCCTCTTTCCTTTGGCTTTGTCTTGAGCAGCTCCACCCTTTGTAGCATCTTTGTCTGACCGAGCCATCGTTTTCTCAGTGCACAGTAATCCGTGGTGGTGTGTCACCACCGTGCTAAGCATCGTCAGGTGTTTTTTCTTAACGGGGAACAGTAGTTTGAGATGGTATTAAAACTGTTTGCACTATGCAGGAAAGCAAAGTTGATAAAGGGTCCTTATCTGAGGCATTGCTCTTTTATGCGTAAGTGATGATATGTCTTTCCAAATCTAGACCCTAGGTATATAGACACAGTCAGGTGGACTGTGAATTTCTAGACATTTGGCTTAAAAATGTCAATGTAATAGCGAAAGTCTAAATTTTCCATACCTAAAATATTGTACCTTACATGGAATAAATTAGATTACCTGTATTCAAACAGTTCACACATGTTTTAGTGTAGTAAAAAAGCTTCATATTTATCCAAGCTCCTGTTTTTTGTGCTGTCAGAGTGTATGGGCTTTGGCTGCCCTGGTACAGTGATGTTTAATTGAGATGATATGTAATTTGTACTCATGTACAAATTATATGAAATGATCCTAGAATTTGAAAATATGTATGAGCTGACTTTCCAGGCTGGTATGCATGTAAATAATCAACTAGGACACTGATGATACCCAGTTAACTAAGTACTGTCAGTGTTCATTTTCCTCTCTATAACATTTTAAACACTACACTTAGCCAGTTAGACTTTAATTACTAGCTGAATATACTTAACATTAATTTTTTAAATTAATATAAAACACTTAGTGGCAGTGTGACTATAGGCTTTAATTCAAATACTTGAATTAATATATACAGCATTTTTAAGTTCATGAACAGCCTTTTTGACAACTGGTTTGTATTTGTAGTACCTAAAGAATGCCTGTGCACTTGCTTTTGAGTGTTTGCTTCTGTACAGAGAAATTCAGCTAATGGCCTGTTAGATAAAATTATTTGCATGAGAATGTAATCTTAGTTAAGTCAGATGTACTGTGAGTATCTAACCCCTATCCCTTCCTTTAAAGTGCCCAAACAAATCAGGGTGGGGTTTTTGTTGATTTTGTTGGTTTTATTTTTCTTTTCCCCTGTTGGCTTTAAGCGTTGATTTTCTTTCCACGTTTAAAACCACAGCTAATCAGCACTTGAAGCCCATATGATAGTTCTTAATAGTAAAAATCTGTCCGTGCTGGTCTCTGAGGATATGTCACTACAAATGCTGTTTGTGGCTCTGAGAAAGAAACAAACTACAAGGGTGAGGGAGCAGCTGAACCAGGTGTAATGGAGTTTGTGCTGGTGCAGGCTGTGCCATGACCAGGAAAACTCTTTTTCCTGGGAGGACACTGCTGTCAGCGTGGCCTTGGCTGAGTTCTCTGCAGGGCCACGTGTTGTGCCATGCAGAGCTGCTCTGCGTAGCCTTGACATCAGGCCTCATGCCACACTTGCTTCTTTTGGACTTTTTGTGGTGTATTATGGCTAGTTGTAGCTCTGCCCTCCTGTGTGCTGATCGGGCAGTGCTTTACTTCAGTGTTTTTAAGAGCAGAGGTGAGCTTGTCAGAGATGGCGGGTGTGATGGGGGCAAAGCTGTAAGAGCACTGTCATCTCACCAAAAGTTTTCTAATCCTGGCGACCTAGATTGGTCAGGCAGTGCCACTTTCCCTCTGCTGCATTTTGCCTCTACTGCACTATTTCTCTGAAATAGCTGAGCTGCTGTTTTGCTCGCTTTAATATTCTCTGTCAAGGTAAAGATCTTGATTGATTCAGTGCCTTTAAGCAAAAGAGTAGGGATGATGTAGCTAAAATCTGACTAGGCCCAGCAAGGGCTTAGTGTTTTTGCAAATACTTAATTCAGTATATAATAATTTAGTCATTACTCCAGTAGGAACATTATATTTGATATTAAAAATTTGTTCTGTGTCCATCAGGGCTAGTAACATTTGACTTTCAGAGATTTTGTGGGGTTTTCTCTCCTCTCTCCTGCAATATTCATCTTATGTGTTCCTCATGCAATTTCCACGGCCCTAGGGAATGAAGTGACTGGTTTAGCAGGCATGAATTAGCTGGCCGGTCTGCCCAGCTGGCTGCTATCAGAATAGGTGTGTGGGTTGCCTTTTCTTATTTTGTCTTAGTAAACACCGCCAAGCTGCTTATTCTTCTCAGAAATGTAAAGGGATACGAGTTGGTTGATAGGTACAAAAGTTTCTGGATGGCAATAGATTTTATGCAGTTGAGATTTTGCAACTAGTGTCTAAGCTTCCTTATGAAAACAAGGAAAAAACTAATTGAAGAGTAACTTTTTGTCTGCATCTATGACTCAGCTGAGTCTCTTATGGGGAGGTAAGCTTTGATCTGGATGGTAGTATCTTACTATTTGTACTGTTGCATATTTTTGTAGGAAGTGTGCTTCAAATTTAGGATGAAAGTGGCACAAACTGTCCTTGTCTCCTCTGCTGATAGACTGAATTCCATGGGCTGGAGGTTCTTTGCTTTCTGTTCTTTTTGAAGTCTGTAACTTGCTAGAAGTGGTTTTGCTAATAGTATAATATTATTTTATTGGAATGATGTATATTCTTTTGCCAAAGAAAGAGGGATTTGGACTGTAACGGGATTCCTTGTAGAAGTGGCCAACTTGTATAAATAGTATCAGTCATCAATAGGTGTCTCTTGTTCAGAGATGTGTGTGATCACAGCTTGAAAGCATGAGCTGTTTGGGGGGAAAGTTTTAAAAGATGGTGTGGGAGTTCAGACTCTAAAGTGAGCTATATTGTTTCTCTTGAGACACATTGTTTTCCAGTGGGGTGGAGACAGTCACCTTTATTTCAGCTACTGCAAGCATCCAGTATCTCTAGAAACATACTGTCTTCCCCTTGAGGCACTAAGGAGCAAGCTACTTGAATTATTTAGGTATTAAACAATTTAACATTGGGATTCACCAGAGAAGTGACTTTTCTACGAGGTTCTCTTTTCACCAGATTTTCTGCAGCAGATGAGCCTAGGCATATATTGTAATCTACCAAGTTCAGTCTTTTATTCAACAGTATCTTTGGAAATATTAATGCAGACAGAATTAGTTCAAGAAAGTAACTTTTTGAGCAGAGATGTTTTTCACTAGAAAGGCTGTTTGTGTGTGTAGGAAATAGCGTAATACAGTAATACTATAAAATTCTGATGCATTCTGAGCCAATATTTGCTATACATTTCCTGTTTATTAAGCATACATGCCCCTAATGTAGTTTTCATGCAGTCATATAACAGCCTCCCAGGATCATCTGGTCCATCTTTCATGGAAAAGGGGGCCTAGATGGGATGATCTAGTGCCCTGTCCAGTCGCATCTTGAAAACCTCCAGTGATGGAGACTACTGCATCCTTGGGAAGGTTGTTGCAGTGACTAATTGTTCTTACTGTAAACAATTTCTTTATTATATTGAGATGAAATGTCCTGTAATCAACATCTTCATATTATTTGTGCTATAATGATACTTAGTGGAGGAGAAGGTAAAAAAGGGCAATATAATAGCTTTTACATTCTGAAATAGTTAAAACTACCTAGTTTCACAAATTTAGTAGTGAAGTTTACTAATTTAAAGATGATTTTGTAGCATAGTGGAGTGAAAATTCTTGGCTCCTCCATGCTCGGGAATGAACATAAGTAAAAAAATAATATAAGGAAATGATTTAAAAAAACCCAACTCTGTGAGTCCAGTGTGTGAGTTGAACACTGTTCAAACCTGTAAGAACAGATAATCAGCCTTTTCCCCAAGGGCTTCTCAGGAAGCTTCCAAGACAAGAGTGTTGTGGCAGTTTGTCTGCTTTTCCCTGCAACCCCTGGGGCCTTTCTGGTAGCAGCAGACTGCTGGCATTTTTGTTTGTCATATGACTAAACTTTTAAGAACTCTTTCTGACACATTTGACATGCCCTGGTCATGTGGCCATGTAACTAGTCATGTCCTTATGTGACTGACTAGGTGTCTTTCATGCACAGGTGATGGACACCTGTGGCTTTTGTCACAGGGCAAAGGTGTCCCTGGATATGTGCTGGGGGAAAAGATGGGTTTTAACCCTGTTCTGTATCTTTGTCAGAGGTAGCACGGTCTATTGTAGCTCAGATAGGGCTGTGCTCACATATTTGATTGTATCTTTCCTCTTTTGGTTAATGTTTACTTGTGGGACCTTACCTTTCTTTTGCTTCCCAAATTGCCATCCAGCAAGGGGCAGAGAATTGTTTCTCGCTCCCCAGCCCTTTCCTGGTGAAACAGAACTATCTGCTCCCTTTCTTTCTTCTGACAATTTTCTGCTTAAGTACAGGTAAATTTTGTCCTGGTTTTTGTCCCTCTTGTAGTATTATAACTGTACAGCATTATTCCCATCCACTTTTGCTGTTGATATTTGGTATCAATAACACATGTACTGTATATTAATTCTGCTCTTGCCTTTTGTAGCTTTTACATTGCATAAGTTAATTTTGCAAGCTAACAGAATTATGTGATATATGAGTAGATGATAATACAAAATAATTTGTAACCTAAGCTTTAGGCTATTTTACCTACTTTTTGTGCTCCAGAAATGTTTATGGCCCCAGTGAGGATTGTCTCTCCACTCTGCCGGGTGCTAAAAGTGTACCTTCATCTCAGTTATTTTTTTTCCTGCCTTGTATTTGTTTCATGTGTAACAGCTGTGGAGGGACGATATAGTTGCTAACTCAAAGTAATCCTTGCATCTTATTTAGCTGAAATGAAATAAATTGAAGAGAACAAATGAGCCTGAATCAAGTCTTTATTTCTTTTCAATGGATAAGTGATTACTTTTGACATACCACTGATTTCACTGTACAGCGGTACATCAGGAAGCACTGCCAAGGTTGTTGGGTGGCTCTGTAAGATGTTGCAGTGACTTAGCCTGCAGTGGTGGGCGGGATGCATAGGATGAGTCATTTTCCATCATAACTTCAGATGATCTACACAGCCTGATTAAATATTGAAATCTAGCAGTGCAAAGCTTTATAAATAATTTATGTTCTGTCTCCCTCTCAGATACCGTGCTTGTGTGGAAGTGCCCCGTGCCTGCTCTGCCGATGCTGCCCCAGTGGAAACAACTCCACCATAACTCGGCTGATCTATGCCTTCTTTTTGCTTCTTGGCGTGAGCGTTGCCTGTGTGATGTTAATACCAGGCATGGAAGAGCAGCTGAAGAAGGTCAAGTTACTTTATTACTAACATGTTTGGTAGAACAAATGTCACAGATAATAGTAATTGACATCTTGAAAGCCTGGATTTTATTTGGAAATGTGTAATTTTGCTGCCACCTGTGCTTCACAGTCACCATTTATTTGATCGTAGATCAAATAAACAAAGAACTTTTGGAAAATCACTTTATAGATGAAATGAACTATTTTGAGGTGAAGTGGCACCTTTTCTTTAATAGGTCGGAGCAGAAAAAAAATGATTTTTTATCAAACAAGAAAATTTAATTTATGTGTGTATAGTTCAAATTATGTCTTAAGGAGATGCTTGTTTTTGTGGCACTTGATTGATTTTGATTGCAGTTAAAAAATAGTCACAATCTAAAATATCTTCTAGTTTTATTGTGCTGTACTAGTTAAAGTTCTAAGTCTGCAATGCATAACAAAAATGTTTGTCATTAATCATAGTAGTGTATTTTTCACTCAGGAAATTAGGAAGTGCTTGTGGAATTTTACAGTTTATTGGTTATATGAAGATGTGATAGTGCATGTAAAATTAGAGAGTGATAATGTGAGCTTATAGGTTCACTCAGCGTGGGTTGCCTGTACTGTACTTCTGTTAGTCTTTGTTTTGCTGTCTTTGCTTTTTTTTTCAGTACATAGTAACTTTGGTTGGGCATGCTTTTAATTTTTTTTTCCCACAAAATGATTCATTTGTAAATGTTTATTTCAGTGTGGTATAGTAACCACACTGGAGCTTCAGTGAGAGCCATGTTAGTCATGTAGGAAAGAAAATTACAGCCTTCTAGAAGTATGATTTGACTTCTAAAAGATGTTGGTCATGTCCTGCTAGTGACTGGAAAGAACATTCTCAACTGTTTTGTATGGAAGTTGCAGGTACATCTAATTGATGGTGATGTTACATTTTTTGGGAGAGTCTGAGAATGAGATGTGAGCAGGCTGCCACCTCCTAGCTATGTCATAAGCCTGACAGTAACTGTCAAGTCAAATTTACCAGTTCCCAGATCTTTTATTTATCTCTAGATTTATGTTAGCAAGTGAAAACTGCATTTCTTTGAGAAGTTCCAAAACTGCTAATAACATTTATAAAACCTTTTGTTCATAAGATCCCTGTCTCATCCCTGGAAACTTTCAAGGTCAGGTTGGATGGGACTGTGAGCAACTTGATCTAGTTGAAGATGTCCCTGCCCATGGCAGAGGGTTTGAACTAGGTGATCTTTAAGGGTCCTTTCCAAACCAAACTATTCTAAGATTTATTTTTGATTTTGTTTAGAATTTACCTGTGCAGGATTTTTTTTCCTTGAATGTGTTTGATATCCCATTTAGACTGTAAGTACTTATACAGCCCTTCAGTATCCTATTTTCTAACAATGTTAATAGTTGCATAATGTTATAATGTTAATGGGTTACATATTGGCAATTTATTAATATGCATTTACTCAAGGAGGTCTTTTAAAGATCACTGAAGTATCTTGTGTTTATCACAGATTCCTGGATTTTGTGATGGGGGGATGGGAACAAGTATTCCTGGTGTGCACGGCCACGTGAATTGTGATGTACTTGTTGGTTACAAAGCTGTGTACCGTGTGTGCTTTGGCATGGCCATGTTCTTCCTCCTCTTCTCCTTGCTGATGATCAAAGTGAAGAGCAGCAATGACCCAAGGGCAGCGGTTCATAACGGGTAAGAAGCAGAAATGAGAACTGAGTTAGTGATTAATTTTTGTAAGAGGAAGAGATCCACATGGCTGCTGCTTTTCAGAGCCTAAACTGTGACATTAGATAATCTGTCCAGAGGTTTCCCAAGATTAGAAATTCCACGTTTGTCCAAAGATGACGAAATTCAGAGATGAATAATGGCGCTAAGTTTCATTCCACTGAGATTTTTTTAACAAATAGATTAAAAAGCCTCATTTGTCCTCTGGGAATTCTGTTCCTCTTAAATTTGAAGTTTTTAAGGGCTTGCTCTTTTCTGAAGAGTTTTAAAAGTTATGAGTTTAACATATCTTTTCTCTGTCTGCCATCTTTTCTTCAGTCTACCCTCTGCATAAAGAAATAAATTACATATTTAGTTTCTGAGCTTTCCAGTAATTTTATATTTCATTTTAGTTGGAGTTATCAGAGGGAAGAATATAGTGGGATTTCAGCTCATAGCTTGACACAAGTGGCAGTTTTCATCCAGGCTCTGTCTATGTGTAATGTAGCTACTTGAACTAAGGAGATGTAAATATTTGTAAGAGGGCATGAGGCTAAAAAGCCTAAAACCATTTATGGTGCCTAGTCTTGATGGTCACAGTGATTGCTTAGACTACTGCTTTTCCAAGGTGACTATATTTAACGGAAGCTATGAACAGCTAAGCCATAAAAATGATGAAGTAATTTTGTTTTATATTCAGTAAGATTAAACATGTCTAACATAACATGTGAAAAAACTTCAAATTATTTCTCTAGGGGAAAATAAAATAATTAAGACTCAGCAGAATATTGTTTTGTTTGTTTTTTTTTGTTTTGGTCTAAAGAAAAAGATACAGTACAGTATTAAGACACATTAGGGGTAATTCAGTTCAGCCTTTCCCTACACTCTGCTTTGTTCAGGAGAACGTGCTTGTTACAAGTAAGAAGAAAATGGTTCAGGAACATTCTATATCAGTGTCTTGTGTTCATTTTTACAGCAAAAGACATCTTTTATGTCATGTGGAATGTTTTTACCTAAAACTTCGGGATCTTCTTGGTACCCTTATTTGGCACTGTGCTTCCCAGTACAAATTTTTGTACTGTTTATGCAACCCATAGCAGTTTATTCTTCTTAGCCAATCTAACATGAGCACTATGATAAAAAGAAAAATTATGTTTGTTAACTGTTGCTGGTAAAATATTTAATAATGTTATTTCCAACACTTTTGTAACAAATGGTTGCTTCAGTAAAATGCATTACAGTTAGCTTTGTGAAAAGCTTTATGGCTTTTGATTTTTGAAATCGTATGTATCTTCAGTAATACTTTGTGATGTAATCTTTCTGTCAGTGAATTTATTCAGAATATTGTTTTTTCCATCTCTGTCTACTGACTTTTTCATTCTTGCATGCAAGTTAAGCCCAGTAATATGTTCCAGGGCCAGTGTTCACCTTCTCTGCTTTTTTAACAGCAATCAGAGTGGTTTCTTGCCTCAGGTTTATAATAACAGTAGGAAAAAAATCAGTTATAATGTATTTACAGAATAGTAGCTGGGTTGCACAGAATGCATAGCAGTTGTAGTTGTTGTCTAGCAAGTTAAAGGGTAGAGTGTTAAGATACCTTAAAAAAGTCTGGAATTAGAGATTAGATATATACAACCTTGAATCCATTCTTATTTCTGTAATTGAGAATGACATTGATTAAAAAAAAATAAATTCCTCATGTGGATTCAAAAACTAGTTTTAGTGGGGTACATATTGCACTGTAAATGTTATAACTTAATTCAGCTTTCAAACTGGCTTTAATCACTTCTCTATATCCCAGGGAACTACTAAATATTTTTCAATATACTGCACTTCTGTCATCTCACGTAGTTCCTCTCTACACAATTGGAACTTATTCCTCTGGTCTCCATTATTTGACTGTAACAGCCAGCAGGAGTGATCAGACTTGTTCAAGTATGGGAAAAAATGGGAAGGAATAGAAAATTGGAAAACTGTCCAAGTGTTTCACATTGTGGGGGTGTGGTACGTGTCTTTGTGCTGTTATATACAGTTTTGAAGTACATGTAGATGACATCATGTACTTATAAACTTATACAGTTTATATTTGGGGTGAATTTAGTGAATCTTGGGTGAAATATACTCCCTTCTATGCTTTCTAGGAAACATTTGGTGATCTATGAGTGCATATCTTTTACTGGAAAAAAATTCCAATGCCACTGTAGTGGAATTTGATTGTGTGTTTTCTGTGAAGCATTAATCATTTGCTTTTGTTCTTGTGATAAATCCTCATCAGATGTAGGCCTAAAGAGTCTGAAGTTGAGTGGGAAAAATGCAGGCTTTGGTGCATATCTCTCTTGTGGGCAGCAAATGGAGACTGGTAGGGAGCTCCAGCATAGTGTTTTCTGTCATTGTAGGCACCAAACAGATCTTCTACCTTTTTGGTTTTGATACTAGAAATAGGTAGGGATTTTTTTAACCCATTTTTTCTGATATGCAGGTAGTTCAGTAATCTCACTGCTCTGGCTAAAAATGTTCTTAAAAAAAACAAAAAACAATTCACAGTTGGCTTCATTTGTAATTCATAAGTGTGATCTCTCAGGGAAATATGTCAAACTCTGTCAGTCTAGCACAGTTGAAACGTAATTTTCTGGATCACGAAAATCTTGGACAGATAAAATAAGAATTTTATCCTATTTCAAGAGAAGCAGGTTAAGAATGAGTGAATTAAAAAAACCAACTCTTAAGGATGTGCATTTCTGTGTGAATTAAACAAGATGTAGCAGTTGCCTGAACTTTTTTTTTTTTTTAATTTCCCCTTAGATTCTGGTTCTTTAAATTTGCAACGGCACTTGCAATTAGTGTTGGAGCTTTCTTCATACCAGAGGGACCATTTACAACTGGTAAGGGAATATTGTCTTGCACTGTATCATGGTGCAGTCGTAATGGGTTTTAAAACAAAGGCAAGTGCATGCTGATGTCTTACAGTTTTAACTGTAGCTGTGTAACTATAGCATTTCTCTATGTTTAGAGACATTAATACAAATTATCAATGGTTCTTAATTGGTTTTGTGTTATTTCTCTTTTAGTGTGGTTTTATGTAGGTATGGCTGGAGCATTCTGCTTTATTCTTATTCAGCTGGTCTTGCTCATTGACTTTGCCCACTCCTGGAATGAATCTTGGGTTGAAAAAATGGAGGAAGGAAACTCAAGATGCTGGTATGCAGGTAAAGGGCTGTACTACAATCAATTTTTAAATTTCAGTTTATGTGCATTATATTAAATAAGTTACTCACTGAATAGTGCGTTTTACCAGAGTGCAGAAGGGCTGCTTTATGCCTAAGTCTCATTTTCTCAGTGTAGTTCAGCTCCATTGATGTCCTTCTGATGTCAAGTTAAATAAGGAGAAGCAGGGAGGGGAGCAGCAGTCTCTGAGTAATAAGATCCAATCCCTGGGAACAGGGCATCAGTTTTGTGACATCACAGACTGGGTGAGGTTGGGGGGAACCACAGTAGGTCATCTGTCCAACCTCTGCTCAAGCAGGGCAATCTTGGAGCACATTGCACATTGCACCCCTGAAGGTGGGGTTACTGAGGTTCTTGTTACTAATAGATCCCTTGGGGCACATTAGAGAGAAAGTACACTAAATGACTTGTGTTTATAAATATATATATGACAAGTTTATTTCAGAACAGTTAGGTTGCAATGAAAAGGAGGTATGTAGCCGTTATGATTATTATCTGTAGAAATACAGCAATATAAAAGCATAAAAATAACACTGAAGAAACTGTATAAGGAAAAGAAAGGATAAGAGTAGAAAAATAACATCACCCGTGGGTCCAGCCACGAGACTTGATGCAATTCAGATGTCTGTTGATGGAAGTCATGGTCACAGTCTTGATCCGCCAGGGGTGGGGGAAGCCCATGAAACACAAAGTGCAGTGGGTTAATATACGCTGAGATTCAGGTGGGAATGCCCAGGTACTTCCCCTGGGGTGGAATGTTTTATACTGTCTGATTCAACACTGGATCATGTACAGTCCTCTGGTGGAAGGCCCAGGGTGGGGGTATTTCAGGGGTCTTTGATGGTTTATGGCACCTTCTATGACAGCTGCCTCTCACATCAGTGTAGTTGAACCAGTTATGCCCCATCAGAAGAGATTAGTGCCTTCAGGCCTGTTTGTGAATGTGAATGTCTTGTGAATGTGAAAGAGGGTTGGGGAGGAGTTTGACAACAGAGCCAGTTGTGTAAGGGAGAGCATTGGCATGATAAAAAGCATTATCCCACCTCTCAGGATCTGTGGCCTCTTCCCTTATTTGGCTCAAAACTGAGCTTGTTGCTAAACAAAGGTTGGTTTGTCATGGTCATCTTCTGGTGATGAGTGCTCACCTCTCTGCACCTGGGCTGTTCTTATGCAGATCAGAGGTTTGGCTACCACAGGTCCAAAAACTCTCTTCCTCCCCTTCCTTGAGGGATGCAAACCTGGACTCATCAAAGCACCCTGCTGCTTTTGCCAATGGATGATTGTTTGAGTCATTAAGTTTAACATTTCAGTCTCTCAGGATTTCATCCAGATAGTTCTTGGATATCTCCAGTGAGGGAGACTCCTCACCCACACAGTAAAAAAGTTCTTCCTCAGATTCAGGTGGAGCTTCCTGTGCATCATAGTATCAGGGAAGTGGCAACTGCAAGTTTTTGGTTTTTTTCAGCCAGAGATTTTGTTACACCTTTAGCACTGATTAAAAACAAAGAAGCCTGTTAGTGCTTCATGTTGAGCATAGTCATCTCAAATAATCGTTTTTTCTGTCTGCCAGTCTGTTATTCTTTGAAGGTATATGGTAGGTGAGAGGCCAAGATAGTGAAGGAGAGTACAAGTCATCTCACTGGAGAAATGATACCTTATTTTAATATAGCATTTCAGATGTGATCATTTGGGTGTTTCAAAAGACAGTATGGCCTGTTTTCATTCAATGGCCACTTCACTATTTAATATTTTTACTAAGATTTGGAAATGGGATTTTGTTTTACCTTCTGTTGGAGAAGTATTTTTCAGTTTCTTTTTTAAGCTGTTAGCCAAAGTGCGTGTAGTTATGTTTCTTTATGCTTGCTCTTCCTAGTTGCTGTTAGAGCACTGGAGAATCAAGTAAAGCTTCGGGATTCCCATGTGTTATGTTCTTTCCTTATAACATTTCAGACTATTGAGAACTTCTTTTACATTTCAGTGCCCATAACTCTCATTGTATACCATATCGAAAACCTGATAATCATGCAATATTATTTCAAATTTAATAGTCTCTGTTATTAACCAGTTTAACTATGGTTTCGTCTCTTCGCAGCTCTGCTGTCAGCTACAGCTGTCAACTACCTGCTGTCTCTTGTAGCTATTGTCTTGTTTTATGTTTATTACACTCATCCAGAAGGTTGTTCTGAAAACAAGACATTCATCAGTGTTAATATGCTGCTGTGCATTGGTGCTTCTATAATGTCAATTCTGCCAAGGATTCAGGTACAGTTTTAATTCTGTTACCTCTTAGGGTTTGGGGTTTTTTTGTATTATCATAATATAATTGTGCCTGAGACTTTTAATTGCCTAACTTCCCTGTTTTTTGACTCCTTTGTGTAGGAATCTCAGCCAAGGTCTGGTTTGCTGCAGTCTTCAGTGATCACAGTTTATACAATGTATTTGACTTGGTCAGCTATGACCAATGAACCAGGTAAGTGTAGTAGCAATGCACGGCTTGTGCTTAGGTTTTGCAGATTACTGCATTTCCTCTGTGGTGTCAGGCTGATTTGTCTCCCTACCAAGTTTCATGTTTCTTAGGTGACTGAGATGCTACTGATTTTATTTTTCCAAACTGAGGATTTAAAACAAGTTTAAATAAATGTTGTCAATGTTTATTGTGTCTGAAAACAGCTGAGCATCTCTAAAGATAAATAAATTAATTCAGAAATTCTGGCGATTAAAGTAAATTTCAAAATATTGATTTGGGTGGTTTTAATTGGATCTCTGACCCTTTTATCTTAACTATGGACAATCTTCTGTGCTTCTGTGTCACAGCATACATGAGTTATATCAAATCTCGGCAGTGATTATGGGGAAATAAGATTGTCTGCTACTTTCAGCTCTTTAATCAGTATTACCTGTGGATACTGTGGGTTGGGAACCGCTGATAATACGAAACCAACTTATTAGCATTGTTCTCCAACTCTGAGATGACTCTGGCACCCCATCTGTAGAATATATGTTTGTCATTCTTGCTTTCTAGTGGTAGAATTTCTAAAGCTTAATATGCAGATATTTTAATCTTGTTGCATCTAATTATGAGATGGAACAGTAAAGCATTTGATGCATGTCTTATGTAAGTTTAAAATCCTTTTATCTGCTTAGAGACAGATTTTTATGCCACATACTGTCATTTCCCTGCTTTAGGGAGACTCAATAGGCTAAAATTAGATTCAAAGCTTTTTTAATTCAAGACTGTCACAGTCATGAAGTTCTTTTCTATTACCATGCGTTCAGCGTGGAGATGTGCTATTAAATATTTGTCTAGTTCTTGATTTATGTAAGTTCTAATGCAATTTCCCTCACAGATAGGCGCTGTAACCCAAGTTTGTTGAGCATCATTGGTTACAACAGCACCAGCACTCCAACCCAAGGTCAGGTGGTGCAGTGGTGGGACGCACAAGGAATTGTAGGACTGGTTTTGTTTTTGTTATGTGTTCTCTATTCAAGGTAAGATTCCTTTAAAAAATAATCTATTAACTTGTATTACTTCTTGTTGTAGGATACTAAATTGTGTTTATTTAGGTAACTTACTGTGTCGTTTCCTGTTAAATACAGCATCCGAACATCCAACAACAGCCAAGTTAACAAACTGATGCTGACCAGTGATGAATCAACACTGATAGAAGATGGAATGCCCAGGAGTGATGGCTCCCTTGATGATGGAGATGATGTTCACCGAGCCATAGATAATGAAAGGGATGGAGTTACTTACAGTTACTCCTTCTTTCACTTCATGCTTTTCCTGGCGTCACTGTATATTATGATGACACTTACCAACTGGTACAGGTATTTACGTTTGATAATATGTTGTGCTTAATAATGAGCATACAAGATGCCATCTTTTGCTGGACAAGGAGGCACAGGTTGTGTGCTCTGGAATGTAGGTCTTGAGTGGGACTTCTCAAGGGACGTATGCTGTTTGAGCTATATTTAGTGAATTGTATTTGAAAATTGAAAACAGCCAACCTTGTTTTCCCAAGTGCCTGTTGTATTTTCTAGGATAATTCTTGTGATTCATTAGACTGCTGAAATATGTCCTGATGAAGTGAGCAGGATAAAGACTTAAATTCTATAACAACTAAAAATTAGTAAACACTAGGCCCGTGTCTGGTACAGAAAGCTAGAAAAAGGAGAAATAGGACATGTTATATCGATAGGTCAAGGGAGAGGTGTTCCTTCCCATCTACTCAGCAGGAGCGCTGGGTTTGGTTCTGGGCTTCCCAGTACAAGAGAGACATGGACATACTGGAGAGAGTCCAGCAAAGGGCCATGAAGATGATGAAGGGACTGTAGCAAGTGTCATATGAGGAGAGGCTGAGAGCTGGGACTGTTCAGCCTGGCCAAAAGGAAGCTCAGGGGGTCTTATTGATGTATATGAATACCTGAAGGGAAGGTGTAAAGAGGATGGAGCCAGGTCTTTTCAGTGATGCCCAGTGACAGGACAGAGACAAAGGGCACAAACTGAAGCATGGGAGGTTCCCTCTGAACATCAGGAAACACTTTTTTCATTGCAAGGGCGACTTAGCACTGGCACAGGTTGCCCGGGGAGGTTTGTGGAGTCTCCATCCTTGGAAGTACTTAAAAGCCATCTGGGGCAGCTGGCTTTAGATGTCCCTGCTGGAATAGGGGTGTTGGACCAGAGAACTTTTAGAGATCTCTTCCAACCTCAGCTATTCTGTGAGAGGGCCTGGTGGAAGGAAATTAATTGTCTGCTCCCTGAAAAAATCCTTACAATAAAATAGTACTCCCGTGTGTGAATTGTTTGTTGTTAACAGCTAGAGCAGATGTTCTTCAGAATTTAAAAATACAAATTATGGTCTCCAGTTATTTGGCAAAGGACAATTTGTATCAAAATAGCGACACTAGAAAGCTACTTCCTTCGGAAGTAACTCTGATAGATAGTCCTGCTGTGGATTTGATTTGTGGCCCTGCTTGGGTCAGTATGACATCAACATGATTAATTTTTCTAGGTGTTGTCTTTTGGAAAGGTAAAATACATTATTTGTTTTAAGTGCTATCCATTTACTGCCTTTCTGCAGATTTGCTTAGAGATTCCTTGTAATCATTTCTGCTTCTTGACAGCTTCTCTTAGTAAATGTTTTTTGTGCTGTTGTTGTTTTCCACTTTCCTGTGACACCAACTTAACAAATGTTGTTCTTGTACAGACTGGTGTGAACTGCCTGGAAGAAGGGTACAGATGTCCTTTGAGGTGTGAAGTGAAAATGATCTACTTTGAAAAGAGCGTAGAAGGGTGGCTTAGTACACAAGGGTGGCTTAGTACACAAGGGTGGCTTGGTACACAAGTATGTTGTATTGAAAGAAAAGTTGCAAATTACCTTTTTTCTTTCCCTTCATTCACAGTCCGGATTCTACTTATGAGACAATGACCAGCAAGTGGCCGTCTGTCTGGGTGAAGATATCTTCCAGCTGGATCGGCATCGTGCTGTATGTGTGGACTCTGGTTGCTCCGCTGGTTCTTACAAACCGTGACTTTGACTAAGCTGTGCTGCTCTCCACGGGGGCTGTGTCAGCCTCACCGTGTCTTTGAAACAAACAGTATTCTGGATAATAGTGCAGTTGTAAATACGTGTGTGTGTGCGTGTGCTGTCCATGTAGTATACCCTGCTTTATTCTGCATGACTACCTTGAACCATGTCTTCTGTCATTTCATTGAATGACTTTTTCTAGCTGAGCTCAATAATTGCTGTAATGATGGTTTTCATGGGATTACTCCTAGATTGAGTGCTTTGAGAGCACGAGATGTAAGATCGAGAACTATCAGAAGTATGTTTTTTTCCCCTCAGTTGCATTAAATAGTTGTAGGAAAAAAGTGCAAGTGTTAATTAGGGTAACTAAACAGTGCTAGGTCAGGCTTTGCAAGTAAAGGAGGGGCTGCCTTTGATGATCCCTGTTGCCTTGATTCCAAAGTAAGCCTTGAGTAAGCATTGTTAGACTCAAAATGGAGCACATTGGAGTTAACTGGACATCTCGCAACACTTAGGCACTAACAGCCTGACCTTTGCCATGCCAAGGGCAGCAGTAGCTTTAGCACAGATGTGAGATGGGGAAACTTGCACCTGGAGCTGCAGAGGAGCCAGTGTCCTCCATGGTGCTGCTGGGTCTGATGTGTCCCATTGCAGACAGGAGGACAGGCACCCTGGGGAAAAACATCCTCGTATCAGATGCTCAGAAGCATGTTTTTAAGGCACCTGTTTACAATGCGCATTTATGTATTATTATTTTTTTAAAAGTAGTTTAGATGGGATAGCTGTGCTGTAATTTATTGCTGTTTTGTGTGCCACTTTCTTCTTTGCTAAGCTACAATCACAGACTTCGCAAGGAGCCGAGTGCTGAAAGCTGTGTAAACCCTTTAGAGGAATTTTTTGAGTATTGTAATTAAAAAAAAGAAGTGGAAGAAAAGGAGCACTGAAATTACAGTAACTAAAGGAGGGGGTTTACATTTACTGAGGCTTCAACTAAAGAGTTTCTTAAATATTTGCGGCTCTAAATCTTGAAATCTTTTACTGTATTAAGTATTTTGCTTGTTGTCCATTGCCAGAGATGGACTTGAGCCTAGGAAGTCTAACTCTAGGCATGAGTTAAGACATTAATCTGTTTGATTACAATATTATAGTTCCTGTGCAGTTATGAAATCTTAAATGCTTTTGTGCTTGCTGCTTTGTAACTGAAGTACTTAAGCCGCGGTATTTCTATTACTTGTTACAACTTGAGACTAAAGCAGCCTGACTGGGAGTGACCCTGGAGCCTGCAGCAGATGTCATGCTCATCTCTTACTGTGGTGTTTGTAACTGTGACTTCCTGGTGCTGTTCTCTAAGCTTTTATTTTAATTCTGCCCTGAACACTGACATTTACTCCAAAAGTCTGACATGTCAGTCACACTTGAGATGATAATGGAAAGAGTAGTAAAGGCTTGTAATAATTTGGAATATGTTGTTACCTTATTAATAAATAAATTTGGATGAAGATGTTCCATGACTCTTGATGTCTCATACTGCAGCCGTATGTGGCTAGTGCAAGATTTTGTGTTATATTCTCATCCCCTCTTCTGGGATTCTGCACAGTAGCAGCTGACAGTGCTGCAGAGCACACCTGTTAAGGCAGCCCGTCCTCAGCAATTGGGGAGATCATCTGTAACCCCCTGGGTGAAGTTCTCTGACAGCTGTCTGTGCCCTTTGCAGCTGTGTCTCTGCAAACACAGCCATGCCTTGCACCTCTGACTGCATTCCTGCTTCATCAGCTGCTGCTACTGCTGCATTGGATTGCACCTGTTCAAATTTGGTAAAACACCTCAACACTTGTACTACTACAGCAGTTCTTCACTTTATTTTGACTTACTGTTTATATGAGATCAGGAGCTCAGGGTGACATGAGTGTGTCAGCTGTCCCTTCAAATCCCTCTGGCTCTGTAACACAACTACAGAAATTCACTTCAGCAGCTGTGACAGGCTTCAGCGAATGCAGCAATGGACACACACCTTTGAGAGGTGTAGCGCTCCTCCACTGGAAGGAAAGCCATGGGGCTCTGCTGCAGTTCTCAGTAAGAAATCAAGAAAAAAACCACCCTGTTGTGTACTATTACTGGAAAACAGTTTGCTGCGTTAAGCACTTATTTTGGACACTTTATTATAAACCATAAAGTTTGGATATAAACTATTTTCCAAAAATTGTGCACAGCAGCAGACCTCCTTGCGCAGCTACATACGAAAATGAGAGGCTGTCAAATCCATAGCCATCTGGCACACGGAATAAGAGACAAACTCTTAACAAGTATCACACTTAAGTAACATTTATTTTATCAGCATAAATGGTCCAAGTTAAAAGTACTCATGCAGTCATGGGGCCTGGCGGCTGTCAAGAACTTTTCCCCAGTTTGTGCTATCTGTGAGCACTTCCACTGAAGTGAAAGTAAGGCAGAACCAAGATTTAGCAAGGTACAGGCACTTTGTTCCCAGTTCAAGCAGGGAAAAAAAAAGCCTACATCAGGTCCTGGTCCCCCCACCCCAAAAACGCCTCATGTGTTAGACAAAATGCTGTAAAAAATAAAAAACCCAAAATACAGAAAGTAGGTGTTCCTAACCATACACTACTAGTTTATGTCATCATATATAAGACCAGAAGTATAAGAAACCATAAATGAAAGCTTACTGCTTACCAGTGTTGGGTACTTAGCAATGTGTGTAACACAAGTGTTCATAGCAGTGTAGCAGCACTCTGACTAGTACTGCCAGCCGTGCCTGGTGGCTTGTCTAAAGTGTAACTAAACAATTGCTTGTAGGAAGATTCAGGAAAGGTACTTTAGATTCCACATACCTGGTTACATAAAACAGTGATTTACAAAAAACTCTCATACCAAACAATATTCTAAATAAATAGTTCATCTTCATGACTATATACAGAGTCCCCCTCGCATCAGTTATCCAAAAACGACATATCTGTGTCCATGGGCACTGGAGCAAGTTCGCATAGGTAGAACAGCGTGGCTTCGCTCGCCTCTGCCTCTGTCAGTGGCTCCAGACGCACCAGTTTGCTCTGGGTGGGCTCAGGATCCAGGCTGCTCTCCAGGAGCTCATCCCCTTCCAGGGACTTGTCAACAGTGGAAGGAGCTGCTTCAGCTGCGAAGCTCCCGCTCTCAACAGTGGAGCCTGGGTTCCCATCGAGGAATGCAAGGAGTGGAAACGCAGTGTAATGTATCAGCTGCTTATCTAAGGGGGAAAAAATGCCCAGAACATCAGTTCACACACCTTTCTACATGCAGAAGGAAAAAACAATATCCAACCCACAGCACTTATTTAGAGAATAATTAATAAAAAACCATTATAGGTGTTTGTTTTACATGTGTTGTTATAGAATTGTTACATGCATATACAATGTTGTGCAGATTCTCCTGCAAAACATCAATTTCTCTGCATCTGGTGCAGTGCCAAAAACCTAAATCAAATATACTAAGTATTTTGTTTTCGTTATTTGTTCATCAGCATAACATAAAACCAGAAAAAGAGCAAATAACCAAGATGGCTTTTAGAACAATGCATGTTCAACTGTTTAAGTATTTTAACAAATCACCACAACTAACCTGATCTGGGCTTAGTGGCTTGTGTTTCCTGTGAAGCCGCTGGACCAGTATTATTCTTGTTAGTTTCTTTTCCCTTTGTCTCTGTCTGTGAACAAAAGCAAACTCTTTAAACACATGCTTAAAGCCCGTAACAATGCCAGTGGAACACAGCTGAGCAACTACTAAAAAAAACCCTACAGTTTTTATTTGTGAAGGTTTGCAGTGGCATTATCAGTCTGCTAACAGACCTTGGCTGAGAAAATGTGAAATGGAAAGCAAGAACCAAAATCAATGCTTGTAAATGAACAAGACAAATTCTAAGAGCTACATCTGCTTATTGTGTTTCTTTTCCCACCAGACAATACAGATGAAACCATTCTGACAAAGTGTGTACCACACCTTTGCAAGTACTAAAATCTTGGGGATACAAAGTCAAGAGACTGGTACAATGTAGAGGTATTGGCCTCAAGATAATACAAGTTTTAAAGGACATTATTAATTACTGTCCTTTTCCCCTTTGCTGTTTAAAGCCTAACAGGATGAAATCAGCTGTAGTCTTCTTATTCTCATGGAAGTCTTAAAAGTCAGAGCATGAAGTGCCATGATACCAGTAAAGAAAACAGCAAAAGGTGAGCAAAAGTTTGCATCTGTCACTACTGTGTACGCTGAGCAATAGATTTAAGACTTACTTTGGTACTAGCGATATGATCATGATCTGTGGGATTCATCTGCACGGAGCTTGTAAAAAGCTGAATGAGACAAAACACATCAAGTTTTAGGTATCTTGATGCTGCTATTAAGAATACAAGACCATTGCATCTGCATGTGTGAGAATAAACCCTGTATTTATTCCACCCTCTATGAGGACTGGAGTTTATTTACAGGTAGGTACCACTTTTGCAAAGAAAAACTAGCTTTGGCGCACAATGGTTTGCGATTCCATGAAGCTCAGTCACAAAGGAAACAACTATATTGCATCTAACTAACACGGTTTGCTGCAGTTTTAAAACACCAATTTCTTCTGACTTTGCTGCATGGATAATTCTGTCTACAATATGGACAAACACATCCTGCCCAAGTTTCCAAGTGACACCAAACCAGAAGGAGTCATCAGTATGTGGGAGAGCAGAGCTGCCATTAAGAGGTATCTCAAACAAGTGGGAGAGGGGCCAACAGGAACTCCACCAGGTTCAACAGCCACGTGTCTTCAGGACCCAGTAACCTCATGCACTGGCCCAGGTTAGGGTTAAGGAACAAATGCACAAGGAGTAGCTCCTCAGAGAGGGAACAGGGGAGTTGTGATAGACAACACCCTGCCACTAGCCAGCAGCATGGCCTTGCTACAGGGAGAGAAGCTCTGCTATGGGCAGCACAGCCAGGATGTCGCTGGAAGCAATTATTTCTCTCTGCACAGCACCTGAGGCCACTTGCGGAAGAGTGTCCAGTTTTTAAATTAGAAGGTGTCCGGAGGGCCACAGATGTTTGGAGGCTTAAGGCATGCAGGAGGCTCAGGAAGACTGGCTAATCTTGTCTGAAGAGGGCCGAGGAGGGAGGATAATTGCTCTCTTCCACTGCTCTGTTACGGAGAAGGCAAACTCCACATGGACAAAGGACAAGAGGCAAGAGTGACAAACTGCAGCAGGGCAAACAGTGACTGACATAAGGAAATGTTTCACTAAGAAGAGTCAAGCCCTCAACAGACACCCAAGAGCCTGTCTTTGGAGATTTTGGAATTTGAGTAAACAAGGTCCAGAGCAATAAGATTCAACTTTCAAGCTGACCCTGCTTTGAGAAAGGGGACTGGACTAGATGAAGTGCACAGGTCCCTTCCAACCCAGACCATTCTACTCAACATAAACCTGAAGAAACCTGAAATTGCAGGGAAACATGTAAAATAAATGCCAAGAGCCTTTTTAACCCCAGTTCATTGAGAAGACCACAGATGATGTGCTGGGTTATTTCAAAGCAAGAGTATTAGACATCTACTTGATGTCTAAGTTCATGTCACAACAAATATAAGCATGATTTCATTCATTAATAAAGCCCTTTTTCAATAAAAATCTTATGAATTCATTTGAGCAGTGGTGTAGCACTAAGAATTATACCAGTGCTCAAGAAACATATATCAATAAATATTTGTAGCTCAGCTTTTTAAAGGGAAGAGAGGAAAAAATATCAGTTGTGTTTTAAATCCATTCCTCACAGTAACAATACACATGAATCTTTTCTAATGCCTATTGCCAAAGTATTTAAAATAAACAGTCAAAATTACATCGACCAGGAGATCTGGATCTATGCTGAACTGTCGTCCCGATAACATAGCCTGGAAGTCCTCTAAACTGCAGTCGATACTGTCAAGATAATCCAGAAGTTCAACTCTAGAAGACAAACAGTATTTTACTGCTGTATCCCTTAACAAAATAAGAGAAATCCTCGAGTAAGCTTTACACAGATGTACTACGTGCATCTAAAAATCTTTACCATAACTAGAATAAACTAAGTTTTTTCATCAGATATGACCTCTGGAAAAAAATAAAAACTTTTAGCCTCTAGAGGAGAACCCAAGTAAAGCAGACGGGTGCTCTGAAACAGGTATTGCAGGTATTGTATCAACATATCACTATGACATGACATGACACTGGCTCCACATAGCCCTAATGAGTCCCATCCGCCTGCAGGAGTGACACAAATAAATCTTGACAGTTTAAACAATGATATACACAATATTACACTGCCAGATTACACATCCCAACTCACTCATGAGCTTCACAATGAGAATCAGAGGTCACATCTTAAAATACTTAAAATAGAAGGATCTTTACAAACTGGCTAGAATAACAATGGGTTATAAATTTAACATTCTCCGCAGAAACTACTATTCAGTTCTTTTTACTTCAGTCAAATAATCTGTTCTAATACTTGAAAAAACCAAAAGACCAGACTACTTACTTTCCAAGAAGATTTATATTCTGTGAAATTACTCCATTTTCACTGAGTATGGAATCCATCACTGAGACTGGATCTTCTGCAGTTAAAGTTGACTGGTTATTCAGCTGTACAGCACTTGACATGAGTGGGCTTGTGCTGTCACTAACAGGGCTGACTGGATCATTACCTGGGACAGCAACTGATTCGGTGCTTTTATCCCCTTGAATTACAGGGGCATATTCATCTTCGTTATCATCTTCCACAATTACAATATCGGGAGAAGGATAGCTACAACTACAGCTGCAATATAAGATAAATTAATTAGAGCATTTCATACACACTTTTAAATTGGTATTATTATACAGGTTTAGTTACTCCTCACTTTAGTCAAGCCACTATAAGGAAATAAACTTTTCTACTGCTTTTTAGTACTAAACACAGAAAGATACTCTCAATATCTATTTTCCATTGATACGGTTCTGTAATGCTCAATACAGCTAATGCAGCTCAGCTAGCACACACTGTTGTGCTAGACCACAATAACCAACTACTAAAAAGCTATAGGATAGCTTTTTGCATTAGAACAACTATAAGTTCGCGTATAAAGTATGTACAAAGTGGACCAAAGCATACAAGGTTATCAAACTAGACAGACAACATATATTTTGTGTATTTCCTGTTGAACAGAATCAATTCTGGAGCATCCATAACATAAAGGATCTCAGTCAACAGGTTTGTTATTAACCTTGTTACAGTATACCAGGAATGAAACCTGAAAACCAAGAGCAAGCCTCAATTAATTTGCTTTCATCCACATTCCAGTTCTTAACCCTTAAGTGGCCGTTAGTTATGCTGCCTCTCTATCACAGCTGTATCCTCATAAAGTTTTCTATCAGAGAATACATTTCCAGACATCAGCTGAGCAAGAAGAATGGTACCAGTTCAAGTGTAAGCTAGAAATACCTAACTTTTATTTCTTGAGGCATAATACAGGCCCTATCAATCCAAT
Organism: Neopelma chrysocephalum; assembly: GCF_003984885.1. Classification (NCBI taxonomy): domain Eukaryota; kingdom Metazoa; phylum Chordata; class Aves; order Passeriformes; family Pipridae; genus Neopelma; species Neopelma chrysocephalum. The sequence continues at coordinate 29,649,882 of NW_020897691.1, forward strand.
GTAACTCAGGAAGAGAGTTGCTCCTCAGTCCCTGAACCAAATCTCAACTTGCTTGTAGATGCAAGATGAACTACTTCTATAGTACTAGAGTACAAACAAGAAGGAACACAGTCACAAAACACTTGGGACTAAAAAAAACCCCTGAAATTAACTGGCTTAATGAAGTTCAAAGACCACACCAACACCTGACAAACAACACATGCAAATTATTCTCCACAAAAATCTGTAAAAACAAGGGAAGTTATTCCTGTCTGTATTCATAACCAAAAGTAAGAAAACACTCTGTCTTTGGACAACTAGTATATTTAAAAAGAGTGCAATAATACAGATTGCTTTCACCAGTTTATATGTACCTGCCACATATTACAACTCCAACAGCCAATTAACTAATTGGAATAAATCCAGAGGTCAATAAATCAAAAGCTAGTGTGAATTCACAGATGAAGCTTCTATATGTGCAGGAGTGCTGAGTAATTCTGACCACTTCATTAAAAGAAATTACCTACAACATCTGAATTATTGCGTATTATACAACACTGAAAGCCATTATCTACATACACTTCTACAGACTTCTTACTTGGAAGAATCTGAAGTGGTATCTTCATTTGTTTCTGGTGTAACAGGAAAATTTTCTTCATCACCCATGGGATTTTCTTCATCACCCACATCCTCAGTGACATCGTAAATAACAATGTCATCTGAAATCTGTTCTCTTTGTTTTAAGCCCTCATTTCTGTTGAGAGGTACCTGAGAATTATTTTTAAAGGAGTCAGGGGACAGAAAGATGATGAGCTTCAGCATTTTGACAGTTATCATTTTATCTTACAATGCTTCTAATCTAAAAAAGTCTAAGAGCTTTCCTACCCCTTTGAGATTATGAGCTGTTTGTATAGATCTATGTTTAATAAAAAAAGCCACACAAAGAAATGAACAAGATGGAGAATACCAGCTACAGGAAAGTTTGGCAAACACTACAGGCACAGAAATAAAAATATACTAGCACTGTCAGCAAATGCAACACAAAAGCTGCAAAAACGGGACCATAAAATAAATAAAAACATTAAAACAGTGACTACTGTTTAAATAGTACTTTGTTTCAAAGCTACTAATTCTGATGCCATGCTATAGCACTCATTTTGACCATTTCCCCACCAATCTTTATTTGGACAGCAGAAAACAACTTTCAGTGGCATGACTCGTTCAAATGGAAAAATATGACATGATTTTGCTGCATTGAATGCTGCCTTGCAGACCAACACACTGGACCCTTGTCTCTGTATGGGGCCAGGGGCGCCTCACTCCCAGAGATAACAATGCAACACGTATGTGCTATTTCTAACAGCACAATTATTAAAAGCAAACTGCTTTCAGTAGGATCATGTCAAGCTGTATTTAATACACAGGCAACTGGTTTATACACGCTTATGTTGTGAAGTGAATGGTGATTATCAACAGAATACGACACACCACTTCTACAAGTTGACAGCTCTCAGTACACAGTCATGTTTTATTCCCCATAAGACAATCTACTTGGTTCATCTGCCCCCCTGCACTCCTTCCTTCATCATAACAGAGCGTATCCATAACAGAAAACTTACGTGGTGGCTACTGTCAGCTGGTTCTTTCACAATTTTCTGAAATACATTTGACTTTGTAGGTCCATTAGTGTTCAAAAGTAGAGGCCTACATCAGAAAGAGTAAAGGAAGAAAGCAACCTCAAAACCAATTCTTTGATTTTAGTCAACAAGGCATGTCAGTTTACTGACTGGACAGCAAGTTTTCAAGATCATATCTACCTCTTGCGTTTTAGGCTCACTAGTTGGTTATTCTGCACCAAGGTAACAATGAATTGTACAATCTGTAAGGGAAAGAACACTATTGGTAATCACTCTACTTTGTAACTGTTTTCTCTTGAGCATCAATCTATATTATAGCAGAAGACTTCAATAATAAAATCTATACATAAACAGCAAAACACTTATTTTGTGTAGTAACTTTTATATAGAGCTGTTCAGAAAAGTTAAAAATCATGGTAAAAACACTGCTGGTAATATCTCAACAAAATAGTTATTCAGTTGTCCAAGAAAGGCTTTACACATAGCAGGAGGTAAGAGGAAGCTTTTACACTACGTTTTACAGTACACAGAAAGACATGCAGCAACTCAAACGATTAGAAGAATTCTAATAAGCAATGACAGAGGGCGTACAGAGATGTGGATCATATACGTAACCTGTATCTGTAAATACTGGTTCTGGTGAAAGGTATTTTTGACAGATTCAGAAAAAATTACATGTACAATTAACATTACAAATACAAGGTCAGCAGGTCAGCCAAGTAATACAGCAATACAGAACTTCATAATTGAGCACTCCCTCATGCAAGTACAACACTTGAATGAAGCCTTACCTTTCGAATAACTTGCTGTTGTTGCAAGTGTTTTGTTCTCAGTTCTGACACTTCCCTCCAAAGGGATTCATTCTCTCTGTTTAAAAATGATGATTTAAAAGTCAAAGTTATAAAACTTTGTTTTATAAAACAAAGTTATAAAAGTTATAAAACTTTTATATTAATTTTTGTTAAAGATTAGTTGGCCTTATTAAAGCTCTTCAAAATATGTTTTTAGATTAGGGCGTGGGGTGGGAGTGTCACACAGTCAGCAGCCTTGGAAAGTAATTACAAAATGGAGACCCAAAGACAACAAATGCCCTGCAGAGAATTTCCAGCCCTTTTAAAATGGAAGAAACAAAAATTCTCACATTTGGCAGTATTTATTAGCTATACATTCTGCATTTTAAAATTAACTTTCAGCATTTAAAAATTAACCATTTTGTTTCCTTTCCTGTAAAAACAAAGTTACCTTCTTTTCTTCCTTCTAGAAATAAAATAAAAAAAAAATCAAGTATGCAGTTGGTTGCTGGCAGCAAGGGACAGCATAAGAATGCAGTTTCCTCTCACCACTAAAAACCAGAGTTCTTCACCTACATCCAGCCTGCTTGTCCTCCCTCACACACCTTTTGCTAGGTGCAAGCCACCTGTCAGCAACTGCCTGTCTTCAAAGCACGTTTCTGTACACGCTTTGCTTGTGTGTATAGAACAAGCTCGCAAGTCACACACGCAGCTGTAGCCATTCAAACAGTTGCCTCTATTAGCTCCAGTAAAAGGGGCATGTTAGGTGCTAAAAACTAACAGAGCTTGTCAGAGGTGGCAGTTTTCATGAAACACTGCCATTTTACAAATCTTAGCTGTTCCAGTACTCACAGGAGGCCAGTTACTGAGACAGCGTAAAAACTGCCCCTGCTACTGTAAGGACGAGAAATTTGTTTCCAACAGCATGTTGCATATTAAAGCCCCAATGAATAAGGAAAGGCAACATACCACCCTCCTCTCTTTTGCAGTTTAATTTTCAACAGAGAGAAACAAACCTCACTGGTGTTCGGTTTTTAGGAAACCTTAAGCTAAGTTTTCAGAAACAGCTGTTCACATGCAGTGTGATGCAGGGTATTACTCCTCAAACTGCTTCTATGTCCAACATATGTCCAACATATATCCAACATACAGTTTCGGAGTACAGTTCCATCAAAAATTTAACAACTGAAGTTAGGGATTCTGAACTTTCTCACTAGCTTTATTAACATGTTTTGTAGGACTAGGTCTTCTGATTTAGCCCAGTTTCTACCTCAGTTATTTTAAACTGATGGGACAAAATCATGGATGTCAAAGACAACCATTCTAAGTTCTCATCTACAAACTGTCAGGTCATTTTCAACTGGATGTCATTTCAGTCAAAGTCAGCCCTGCTCTGGGCAGGGATTTGGACCTGATGGCCTTCTGAGGTTATTTCAACCCAAATTCATCTAGGATTTGCAAAGGGCAAATATGAGCATTTTTACTCTAGACTGGCCAGATTCTAACCAAGATTCTTTCTAGGCCAAGTAAGTTTGCCTCTGAATGTTCTACCCCTCAAGTAACTAGAACTGAAGACTATAAATGACAAAATTTACTTCTTAAAACTTTAACTAATCAGTGACCTCTGTCACAGAGGTACACCATCACTTACTTTCTCAATTTAAGTTAAGGTGTCCTGAGACAGAGTTCCTATTCAGGTGATGTGATTTACAGTGCATGAGCTTATTGTCATGTATCTTGTTTGTATCTACATACTCTAAACGATTAAGTAATTTGTGACACACGTCTCTCTCACTGTTGAGAATAAATCATAATTACTAACTAGGTAAAAATGCTCTAAAAATACTCTATTTACATTTGCATTTTAGATTCTGTTCCTTTGTAACTGATGCAACAAATGAATTTCCAAACTAGATTTCTAAATACATTTTCCAAGGTATTAACTCTTCTGCAATTTTAAGCAGTGGGGAACAAAGACAACAATAGGAAAATAAAAATCAGTGACCAAAGACATTAACTGTTATAAGAAAGTATTATATGCACTTTGCACAAATGAAACTCTGCCTCAAACTAAATACAGTAACTACTTCAAACTTGAAGACGTAAACCAGCATACTTTATGCCAAGAGCTGATTTGAATATTCAGCCTCAGTAGCATTATGGAACTAAAGGTATTATTTAATTGCCCACAACTAGACAGTTCTGGAAACACCAACATTGCCTATTACTTTTAACAATATCAGAATATTTAATTTTTAATGTAATTTTTCTATTGAAATTTATGTTCCTAAACCAATACTGAATTTAGGTAATCAGAAATCAAGAGACACCTAAAATTAGATCTTTGTCCAATATCTAGTATCAGAATTAATCAGCATTAGGGATCAGTTACTGATGCAGCAACTTACCTCTTCAAAAGAGACAACTGAGATTCAATAGTCGTTTGTTTAATTTCCACCTTTTGAGCACTACATATTATTTTGGAGAGATCTTCCTGACGTATCTTGTTTTCTTCAGGTCTCGAAGACGAAACCTTTAAAAGATTAGAATCCATAAACACCACTTCCCTTTACTCATACTTAACTAATATTCTATTTGGGTGATCAAATATATTTTCTTACTAGTGTTGACAAACTATGCATTTAAGTTAATAATAAACCAAGCATCAAAAAAAACCCCAAACCAGAAACATAGCTGTCATCACATTAGCTTTTGCTGTTACAAACATCTGTGTATATTCAGATTCTTCAGGCACTCTCCCAAGTGCTCTACTTCATTATAACTGCTTCACAATAACTTGGTGTTAATCAGTACATCACTTTGTGCTGATTTTAGCTAGAGTAGTTAATTTTCTTCACAGTAGTTAATATAGGGCTGTGTTTTGGATTTGTGCTGTTATGTTGCAGCATTGGCAATACAGAGCTGTTTTTTTACTGCTGAGCAGTGCTTACATATGGAGTCAAGGCCTTTTCTGGTTTTCCCCCCACTGCACCAGCAAGTTGGCTGAGGCTGCACAAGAAATTGGGAGGGCACACACATGGCTGGGACAGTTTTCCCCAGCTGACCAAAGGGATAATCCATACCACATGGTGTCATGCTGCGTATGTAAAAGTGGGGGATAAAGAAGGAAGGAGGGGTGTTTGAACTGACAGCATTTGTGAAGACAAATGTATCTGTTACACATGACGGAGCCCTGCTTTCCTGGGGATAGTTGAACACCTGTCCGCCCATAGGAGGTGGTAAATGAATTCCTTGTTTTGTTTTGCTTGCGTGTGTGGCTTTTGCTTTACTTACTGAACTGTCTTTATCTCAACCCAGGAGTCTTCTCACTTTTACTCTCCAAATTCACCCACATACCGACATGGGGGGAGTGACCAAGCAGCTCTGTGGGGCTGAGTTGTTGACTGGGGTTAAACCACAACACCCACCCTCTCACCAGAGTTTAATATGCCATATTTCTATTTGGTATCTATATTCACCTGACTCACATTAACAGCAGAGCACATTTCAGAGTCATATTTAGCAGCATAACAAACATGTTTATAGGTTTGCCCCCTGTTCTCTTTGGTGGAAAGTTTAATGCTTACAGTAGCTTCGTTCTGAAACAAGCTACATAAACAAGCAGTTTCTTCTATTACTGATTAGGTAAAGTCAAAGCATGCTCTGTACTTCTAATACTCTCTTGAAAATTGTCATATTTGCCTAACTCACTCATTTTTGTCACCTGTGAAACTTACTATAATGACAGCGAAGTAGGTTAAATAAAGAAGCGCAGTCAAATCCCCCAAAATACGTTTAAACAGGATCAAGATATAAATGAAAGCAGTGCAGTTTGCTTACATAAACTCCAAACTATCTGCACTCATAATCCTGCAGTTAAACTTGTCATGAACTTTGCTATTCATCGACACGTAGTAGTACAGGTTTTCTACATACTGAGTTTTCACTAACCTTCCTTTTAATGTGTTCCAACAAGTCCTCTCGGCCCTGCCTAAAATATGCATGCCGAAATTCTACTGGACCATCTCGCTCCAGTTTGACAATCCCAGAATCAACATGGACAACTTTCCGGAAGCCATCTTGAAAAAAAAAAAGAAAAAGAAAACTTCAAAATCCACATCAAGAAATTCAAAATATGCCATCCCAACTATCCTATTAATAACTTTGAGGATAAGACAGTATCCTAGTTGCACAGAACACAGGGCCACTGCTCAAAGGAAATTAAAACTAAATGTGTACAGGATCTAGAACTATGCTAGAATGCAAAAATCCAGGAACTTACACATGTTCAGCTGTCTGACAAAGCTTGCCATGTTGTTGTGCTTGAAGTACTTGGGAAGAATCTCTTTTGCGAATCTCTGCTCATCCAACACCAAGAAACTCTTGCCATTCTAAAATGAGAAACACATATTAGGCTACTTAAAAACCATAGCAGAAAACACACTGGGCTTTTAGAATTAATCACCAGATAGGAATGTTGCCTTTGTGCATGCAATACATTACTGATCTGCCTGCCTACAACTTTCCAAAACAAAAAGCAACTGAGTACTATCAATTTACATCATTATCTGTATCTGAAGAGGAACATCTCCATTGTTACTTTTTGCTTCCTGAAGCTATGAATTATTTCCCAACAATTATCATAGTTTCACTACAGGACAATACTATCAATTTTGTACATCGTTCTGAAGTCTTGGTAAGAAATCTAACAAAGAGCCTGAGCAAGGAAAAAACACCAACAACCAGATGAAAGTCCCATCTGCTTTCCACTATAAAAGCATGATTAGTTTGATAGGACTTGTAGAGCAGATAGAGCTGTCAAAGGGCTGAGCATGTCCACTGGGTTTTGGAGTTACCAAAAAGGTAACCACCCAAGGCAACATACCCCTTCTGGAATGCCACTTGTGAAGGAGGACTGATCTTTTATTTAATCCACAGGCTTTGACTAAAATAAAAAGATCAGCTCTTTGTTCTTCAATGACCACCCCACCAACTACAGGGCAAATACTTGGCAAAATGCAAATTACCTACTTCTAAAAGCTTTAGATGTCTATACAACCACAGTACTCTCACCCTGTATTTAATAAAAAGTCTATCATCTTTAACAAATGTCAACACTGTTACTCCATCTTCTTAGAAGCCTTTAGTTCAATAAGTCACATTTTTCTTATCCTCAAATGCCAGCTGTTTTATGATCATCACAAGAAGCTGAGAGAACCAACCATAAGACCATGTGAAGATTCTTATCCAAGGGCTTGTGTCCTTGTTTCAGCAGGGATAGAATTAATTTTTTCTTAGTAGCTGGCACAGCGTTGAGTTTTGGATTCACTAGGAGAATAATGTTGATGTCAATATTATTCTCTGATGTTTTAGTTGTAGCTGGGCAGTGCTTACTCTAAGTCAAGGACTTTTCAGCTTCCCGAGCTCTGCCACTGAGCAGGTGCACAAGAAGCTGGGAGGGAGCATAGCAGGGTGGATTGGATGTGTGCACCACTACACCAGGACAGCTGACACACACTGGGCAAAGGGATATTCTATACCACAGAACATCATCTCCAGTATATAAACTGGGGGAGTTACCCAGAATGGGGGCCAACTGCTGTTCACAGATGGGCTGGGTATTGGCCCAGTAAGCAGTGAGCAATTGTACAGCACATCATCTGTTTTTCTTAGATTTTCTCTCTCTGTCCTTTTTATTACTACTACATATTAATAATATATTATTATATTATGTATACTATAAATTACTTTGTTTCAATTATTAAACAGTTCTTATCTCAACCCACAGGTTTAAATTTTTTTAACCAGGGTGCAAGAAAGTGAGCAAACGGCTGTGTTGTACTTAGTTGCCAGCTGGGGTTAAACCACAACAGCTTGCTCCTGACAAACCATGATCATTAGGAACAGGATTTTATAAATGGTCTCCACTGGATGCATTTAACACTGAGAGGAAGATAGGAAGATGAAAACTTCCAGTAACACCTGCCTACCTCCTGCTGAGAAACAACCAGTGGAAGGAAAAAGGGAAGCAAAAGACATTGACTATTTCAGCCAATGCTGTGTGAAACTCATCAACTGGAGGTGCTCAAGTGACAACTTCCATGTGGTGCCTCACTTTGTCCCTTTGACATTGTCCAGGCTTAAGACAGGAAAATCTGGGTAACACATCTACTAGCTCTTGTTGCCCTGACAGTCATTTACAGCAAGGCTGTACAGATGCTAAGGCCTGTAATCATCACTAACAGCTCAACATGGTTTTCAACTCCTAGTGCCAATGACTGCAGCATACAGCAGTCTCCCAAGTGCTACATTTGGTATTCCTGACCCGTATTTCCATGGACAACACATACAGTGGCTTCACTGAAATATGTATGCAGGGAGACAAAATCTGGCTGTTTGGTTTCAGATGGTGCTTAGCCTTACAGTGTAAGGATATAGATTTGTATACGAGGAAAGCAAAATATTATAGTAACTGTACTCTCCCCTGTTACATTTGGTACACTTTTTATACCCTATAATATCGACATAGTGCATTTTTAAAAGATATCCCAAGCAACCTCAATACTCCACTCCCACAAGAACTGCTCGTTGCCAATAACATCAACTGTTATTAGTGGACCTTCCCCCTAGAAACAGCCTCGCAGAATTTCAAACAATTAGTCTTTACTGTTAATTAAGAAAATAAAACAAGGATACTTAATAGTCTTGGTGTGTTTACTCGAGATAAACATGAGCGATGAATTTGGAATGTGTTCATTAAAAGTGTAAGGTAGCAAAAATAGCACATCTTAAGGTAGATAACATCAATCTTCATATAGCCCTTATTACCCCTCTTCCAAAAAAAAAAAGAAAACAATAGAAGAAAGGAAAGCTGTCATAACCTATTGAGGCCTCCTGCTACCCCCTTTGGGAAGTTTTGGCTGAAGTTACTGGTAAATCATTATCAGTAAAATGTTTAAGACGTTTTATCGTTCCTCGAGCACTTAAAATAGCAGCTCTCGGTTGAGTTTCTCTCAACACCACTTGCAGATGTTGACAGAGTTTGAGAACAGGATTTTCTTGAAAAGAGGATGTAGAGAAAAATGAAATAGTTATTATTAAAATACGTGCTTAGCATTTAGCACAAGAATTAGTGATGTTAACTGCAGCAACTCGCCAGCCCTTCGTTACACTGTAAGAAGGTGTAAGAAGATGGTGCCCAATTAGACTTTCCTCGTGGCCCATCCTCTTCCCGCCGCTCCAGCAGGTGGACACCGAGACCGGGAACCCCCCGCCCGCCCCCCACGTGGCCGCTCCCTGTCGCCCCTGCGGGGTCCGGCCCCTCTGGAGGCCGTCAGCGGCTCTCGGGGAACAGCAACAGGCCGGCACACCCTGCTCTCCCCATCCTCCCCGGCTCACCAAGGGCGAGTCCCGCTACTGACGCACCGCCTCGCAAAGGGAGATCCCCCCACAGCCCCGCGTTCCCCGCACTACGGCTCCATAAACACAGCGCACGGTAGAATCCCGCCACTGCCGGGCCCCTGCCCTCCCCTCCGAGCCGCCCGCCGCCCGGGGAAGCCCCGGCCTGCTCAGTCGGGCCCAGCGAACGAGCGGCTCCCCCCCGGCAGCGGCTGGGGACGCGCCCCCGGGGCGGGCACCGGCGCTCCCGCTCCCCGTCTAAGACAAGGCCGAGCAGCGGCCCGGCCCGGCCCGGCCCGAGAGGGACCTGACCACGCCATGCGGCCGTACCCTGGCTTTCCTCCCTCCCCCCGCGCACGCCGAGGCCCGCGGCACCCAGTAGGGCCCGGTGCCCGCCGGGCACCGCCGGAGTAAAGCGGAGGGTGATGGGGGGGCTCCCGCCACACGCCGGCGGGAAGGAGGGGGGGGGGATGGGTGTCGGCCGACCTGGCTCCAGGTGATGAGCCTGTTGCTAGGGGTCTCGCCCAGCAGAGCCCACAGCTTGCTGAGGAAGGCTGGGACCCCCGGGCCGGCGAGGGGCGGTGGCTGCTGTGGGGGCTGCGGGGCCTGGGCCTGGGGCTGGGGCTGCGGCGGTTGCTGCTGCTGTTGCTGCTTCATTGTCGCTCTGGCGGCGGCGGGGCCTCTGCCCGGGGGCTGCGCACAGCGCGCCCGGCTCCGCCCCTCGCGCGGACCCCGCGTGCGCGCCGGCCCGGCTGCACGCGCGCGTGCGCGCCGGCCCCGCCCCTTCCCCTGTTCTTTACATAACGTCCCCACGTGCGCCGCCCTCACGTGTCACAACAGCACCGGCACGGGTGGGACGGGGCCAATAGGGGCGCGCCTCGCCCCGGGGGGGCGGGGCCACGTGGCGGATCTGCACGTTCTCGCCGGGGCATTGCGCGCGTGGGGAGGGAGCGGCTGAGGGAGACGGGGCGGGTGAGGGAAAGGTCTCCGGCTCCAGGCGCTGGGAGCGGCTTGTGGGTGCCCACAACGTGCCTTTGTTAGGGACTTACCCCATCCTGGGGCTTCAGAAAGGCCCAGGAGAAAGGTGAGGAAAAAGCTTGTCAGCTGACAAACATAAGCGCACAGGGCACGGAACATCGTGCTGTGCACGATCTCATAACATTTAAGTATATGTGCAACAGGAACATCCAAGCCAACCAAAAAAAAAACCCAAACCACTCAGGCAGGCCCTGAGTAGACCCCTCTCCTAGGCAACTTGTGTTTAGGCTTTAGACCTACTGGCTACAGAGCCTCTGAAAGGAAACCAGTTTGAATCAAAAGGGTATCTCTCGGAAAACAGCCTACTGAATGATAAAATGCAGTAAAATTAATTTCTTTTAGTACTTTACCAGGTATTTTGCAAAACCGAATTGCATACTTTACTGCTAATAATTTTTAAGAAATTGTTCTATGGAACTAGAACTAGTATTTTCACAACAAGCCCTCATCGACTGATAGCGTTATTGATGTCTTACTTTGCTGAGAGTTCTCAAAAAAAGTCTCAGTCATGGTCAGCTTGATTCACTTCAGTTTGCAGTGAAAATAAAGCACAATGGCATAGGGAAAGTAAATTAGAAGTTTTAGCGTAGTAGTCTACAGGAAAATTAATTTCAATATTTTTGTTTTAAGCTGTATGTCACACAGCTTCCCTTTTCTCCTAGCATTAGCAGCCTGTAACAAACTTGTTGACTGACATTCACTAGATCATTCTGAGAGAAGTCACAGTTCCTAAGTTTATGGCTTAGCTTTCCAGGGTCAGTATTTGGAATAATAAAACTTAAAAGAATGCCTTTTAAATTTAAATACAAATTTACAGTAATTTCCCAAATAATTTTCATCCTGACTTGCATGCAGCAAGCTCCTGCCAGATTCCGTATATCTAGATACAATTGCTAGATAAGCAGACATAACATGATTGTAATTTAATCTGGACACAGAATTGCTCTCCATCTTGTATTTCTTGTTTTCAACATCCATTTGAAAATAGTTGACATATTGTTGGAAAATTTGTGCTTATACATGTTAAATTATTTCAAAAGGTAAACCACTACTGCTATATTGATGTCTTTTGTTCAGACAGAAGTGGAACCATACACTTAATCTTTTTGCATTTCATTAGTACACTGAACATCACCTTGTTAACAAAGACCACTGTGCAACTTGATTTCCAGGACCTTACAGTTGAGGGGACTCTTTTAACCTTTCCTCCCAAACCTCAGATTAGGAAAAAAATTTTCTTCTGAAGCCTTAAGGCTTAAGAACTGGAAGTTATTAATTTAGTACTTATCATAAAATGTTAGCAATGTACAATTCAAGTAACCTTTCCATTAGGTTTTTTATTATCTTATGAGGTCTGAGCACAAAGTAATTGCTTGTCCATGTTCCTAAAGCTTCTTGTTTTACTATTTTACAAGCCAGCCATTGCAGAACTCAGCAGTTTTTAGCTAGAGGCTATTTGACTTCCCAGTATTTTCATGAGCAGTGCTATCATGTTTTTCCACTCTGCAGTAAAATTTTCCTCCATTTAGCTTGCAGAAATCTGGTAATTATCAGTTCTGAGACAGGTCAAGCTATTTAAATCTTTCAGGATGCAGTTCTCACCCTCCCTTCCCCAATAAAACACAGCGCTAAAACTTTTTCAGTATTGTGGAATGTTGGAACTCAGAAAAAAACAGATCTCATATCCCTTGACTAACCCCTCAAACCCAGCAGATTCTGTTCTTCCCCAGCCTCGTTCCCCTTCCCTTGGGTCCACAGTTCCCCCACATGCAGGAGTTCCAACTAAGACCTAGTGGTTAGAGACTAAAAAAGCACTGCCAGTAGGGAACATCTGATTTCCAGTGCTTTTTCTTACAGCTTACAGAGACGCTATGCAGTTAGCAGCACCTCAGATCTGGTCAGGAAACCAAGAGAAAAAAGTTTGACATCCCATATGCCTAGAATCACAACCACCATTGGTCTCTTCCTCTCATGCTTCAGCAGCAGGCAGTCCCTACAGCACTCCCATACTCTCTTACAGGAGCTTTGTCCACTGATAGTCCAGTTTTGATGTGGCTTAGGAAAATAATTTGGGATGAGAGATGTTCCACAGCACATTTACAAATAGAGGTCACAAAACAGCCTTCATGGAACAATACTTCTCTTATATGAACTTCATCTATCTTCTCTGACTTCTTATTTTCTTCCACCATCGTGAAATATAGCGCAAGGGTCAACAGCTCCACTTTTCTTACAAGCCGTTGCTATGGCTCTGATAAGGCTGACGGGCAATGTGTGAACTCCAGTTGCAACAGACCCTGAGTAAAGCTTGAGTCAACTCCCCAAGAGATACCAGTCTACAGATTTTCCTTAAGACAAACAGCATGATGCAAAAGAAGCAACTAAACAGGGGAGCCAAAGGTAGGGTGACAGATTTCAAGGCAATACTCTCTTCTTTTTGTGACTGCAATTTGTCCTTGAAGGTTATCTTTATTGATTTGTCTATACTATCGCCATGAAAGTGTGTTGCCCCTGGAACAAACACAAGCAGCCACAGGTAGACCATCCTGTAATGTCTGCAATATTAAGCACTGTGCACAGTACTTCACAACAAAATTTGATGCAAGCCTTCCACCTTTAAAAAAAATATCACATCATTTAAATAATTGAAAGTGTTCCTAGAAGTCCCAGCTCTGCATATACTAGAATCAAATTGAATCAAAAGCGGCCCCAAGAGGCCTGGTTTAAATTAATCCTCCTTGCACCAGGGATGGTCTGAGATGTCTGTATTCATGATGAAACTGGCTAGATTAGACAAGATAGATGACATTTCAGAGAGCTTCTATAAAGATTACTCTTCCAAAGCTAATATCTTTTCAGTTAGGTTTATGCCATTCTTGTGCATCTGATTCAAGTACTATTCAGTGTTTTGGATAGTTAAGTTATCAATTTTCCTTCTCCGCATGCCCTGCAGGGAAAACAGATGGCACAGTCAGCACACTGGCTATCTAACAGACAATGATACAATAAAGGCTGACAGCAAGTTCTAAAATTAAGTTATGATAACTGTTCCCTGCAGTATATTTAAAATTAAGCTATATTAACTGAAACTGACTTCCATTCATGATCAACAGTTTTTCTGTCTTGAAAGGAAGACCTACATTCATATTTACTACTATCCCTTCAAGATTTGGAAATGGCACGGAAGTGGTATCCATTTCTTATTTGCTTATGTATGAGGAATACTTAATTTAGGCTTTTCCCAATTAGGTAAGGTCTTGTATACTCCATGAAAACATTCTGTGTCTCTTAAAATACTGTTTTCTCATACTGTGAGGAAAATTTTCTCACACTAAGAGGAAAAGAGTTACAAACTTGAAAAAGATATATTTAAACAAGACATTGTTTTAATTAATCACAGTCAGTGTCTTGAAAAAATTCCAGACTTGAAGCCATAACCCCCCCGACCTTTAAAAAGGAGACAAAAAATAATATCTGAGTTTAAACACATTTCTTAAGGTGTTAACAATGAGTTCAGGCCAGGTTATTTAATTTTGAGGGCTTCCTGCAAAGTTGAACTTTTTATTCAAGCTTCTGAAAGGATAGTAGATTTGAGATAAAAGGGAAGAATGTTTCATGGGCATACTGCCTGACAGTGGTTTGCTATGAGCAGTTTGCTGTGGCCATGTGTTGATAATTACGGAAAAAAAGTTCTACGATAAGAAAAAAACCCAAAAGTATATGATCTCATTTGTTCATCCAAACTTGACACTGCTTTCTTCCAAAATTAAAAGTAGATGAAAAAAACTATGCACAATTTTCTCAAGACTTTGTTGTATTCAAGTAGGATTTCATAACATAAATGTTATGAACATTGTGGCAATAAAGGGCTCATAAATCAGAATGAAGCATGAAAAGGAGTTTTTATCTCACCTGAAGCTAGTTTAACAACCACATACTACATACATGATTTAGTTACTCTAAGGCCTCCATTCCATGCTATTTTGCATTCCAATGATTAGGACTGCCATAAAATAACTGTTCTGCCAGCTCAATTCTAGAGGCTGGCAAAGCTTTTTTTCAAAAAACAAGACTCCTTACATTGGTTTACTCTTATCAAGAGCAAAGTAAAAATTCTTTGCAAAGTGTCAGTAGCAACTTTAACCATATATTTGACATGTAAAAGTAACAATGTTCTTGTTAAGTTTTAAAATTAAGGCTATTTTGAAAGATAAATTATATTAGCTTAGTCTGCTTCTCGAGGTCATTCAGAGATATGATTTGAATGGACAAAAACCACTTGCTCCATGGTTGTGGAGTCTGTCATGTCGAATCTCTCCCCATGCTAATGGCCATTTAACAAGGCTCTTCAGCCTGTTTAACCAGAAGACCCCCAGACTGAAAACAAAATAAATAAATCTGGTTAATCTCAGTCTAATTTACCTGAATCTGAACAGGTAGAATTGTAATATTGCATGTCTGTGTCTAATCCACTGTTGTTCATTGTTTGTTCAGACTCCTATGAGCTTTTATAGAGGAAAAAAAGAAATTACTTGATTTCCAGATACATGGCCCAAATTACTAGTTTCCCTGTATTGTAAGAGATACTAGAAAAAGCAATGATTTGCGATAGTTTCCACAGGATTCTGCTATTTCCTTCCCAGTTTGGTTAAAGCTACTGCTGTAGCAGCCACACACCACAGTTGAGTGGACAGCTGGTGACTGAAATGCTATCTATGCTGAAACTGCAATCACAGCTGTCATCACCTTTGTGAAGTTAGTAAAATGTAATCAAGCCATTATTGAATTTGCATCAATGTTTTCTTCCTTACTAGGCTGCTTATTCTTTCCCACACAAATTGACCATTAAGTTGAGAGCATATGTTAAAAAAAAAGCTACAACTGGTAGTCTTCTGTATTATGCAGATATAAGAACTCAAGACAGAAAGAGCACCTGGACTCCACGGTTCTGGTAGATTCTCTCTGTGGTTTGCACATATTTGGTGCCTTATCACGAAACTTTAATGTAGTCTCAGCACCATGTCACTTCTTCCTCTCCCCTACTCTAGATAAGAGCTACAATCATAGCCCAACAATACCTCCTTTAGGGACATTATAAATAAATATTTATTTAATTTCCATACTCATCATTAAGGTCCTCATTCAATGCTGGGGTACAAGTTTCAGGGCATGGTGCTCTGTATTAGAAAATCACAGAATCATTTAGGTTGGAAAAGTCCTTTAAGACCATCAAGTCCTGCCATCAGCCTAACACTGCCAAGTGTACCATTAAACTATGCCCCTAAGCACCACATCTACATATCTTTTAAATACCTCCAGGGATGGTGACTCCACCACTTTCCTGGGCAGCCTGTTCCAATGCTTGACCATTCTTTCAGCCAAGAAATTTTTCCTAATATCCAATCTAAATCTCCCCTCATGCAACTTGAGGCCATTTCCTCTTGCCCCACTGCTTGTTACTTGGGAGAAGAGACTGACGCTCACCTCACTACAACCTTCTTTCAGGTACCTGAATAGAATGATAAGGTCCCCCCTGAGCCTCCTTTTCTCCAGGCTAAACAACTCCAGCTCCCTCAGCTGCTCCTCATAAGACTTGTGCTTCAGACCCTTCACCAGTTTTGTTGCCCTTCTCTGGACGCACTCCAGCACCTCAATGTCTTTCTTGTAGTGAGGGGCCCAAAACTGGACACAGGACTTGAGGTGTGGCCTAACCAGTGCCAAGTACAGAGGGACAATCACTGCCTTGGTCCTGCTGGCCACACTATTTCTGATAGAAGTGTGGCATTGCTGACAAGTATTATGAACCAGAATCTGTACTCTAAAGCTGTATACTAAATTCTTCTTTTACCAAGCCAGTTACACACACAGAGAACCACTAGGACATTCCCCTATAAAGTTATATTACTAAAGAACTTTCATAAACGTAATAATATTTTTCCTCCTGGAGAAACAAAGCTGCTGTTGAGAAACTGCTGTTCTCAACTTCTCTTCAGCTAGGTGCTGCTCCTTCACAGGCAGAGAGCACTGCAAGCAAGGTCAGGATGTGAAAGGCTCTAGTTTGATAACATTTCTACATCCCTACCTCCCCCTACAATGCTATGTTACTCAATCCTTTCCACTCCCTCACTGCTATGCTACTTCCTGCACTATGTTGCAGTAACTATTAGGTCAAGACAAATTGGATTAAAAAAACACACACAAATAATTGCTTAGAACGCGGGAGATAGTAAACTGTCAACCTGTATCAGTTCTATAATGCAGTTCAGGTAATTCAGATGCAAAAGCAATTGCATCATCCCAGCCAAAACAACATTCTGGCAGTGGACATGAAAAGCTAAGAAGCTTGTGTTAGGGCATATTATACCTTGAGATTCTCTCTTCCCAGCAAAGGATTTATGAAGAGGGGTAAAACACAATAAAAGCAAGTCAATTCTGTTTTCAAATTCTGTAAGTCATAGGGTAAAGCATAGGTTCAATCATATCCCAGTGCTTGGTATTTTCCTGATCGACATAGGCAAGTGTCTAAATAAAATTTGTGTCAACAAGAAAAAGAAAGTAATAGAAAAAATATAGCATTGGGTTATAAGAAATCTCTTTTTGTAAAAAAAAAAAAAATAGCAGGCAGAATAGTTTTTCTTGCAAGATGTTGATTTTCACAGCTTCTATTCCATGTCTGAGTACTCGGTGTTTATTGGATGGATGTATTCTGGAACGAGAAAATAAACCTACTTGTAAACTGTGTATGGTAACACAATGCATAATTTTGGCCTTGGAAAAAAATACTTTTACACCAGATTTCTTCTTTTATATCAGATTTCTTCAAGTTTTTTCCAACAGTGAAAACAAATGTTAAGAATTAAATCCAAACACACAGCAACTCTTCCACGGCCTTTAGAAAACACCTAAAAGTTGTGGAAATGGATATTTTCTACAGAGTGCAGCCTTGCCCAGTTTTAAAATACCACTGGTGTACTGCCATACTCTTATTTTCTTACATGCCTGCCCTACCACTTCTATGAAAGTTGCATCTGTTCCGAGGCCAGAAGAAAGATTAATTTTAAGAGATTATCCAATCCCATAAACTGTCTTCCTAGCAAGCCTTTACACTTACAGATTTTCTACCCTTTTATCTTGCCAGTTTGCTTAACTTTTCAAAAATCTCAGGTGGTCAAGAGACTCTTCCCTAGTTAATGACTTTGAAAATTTTTATAGCAGTTTATTTTATTCTGATCCTGACTAAAGCAGATTTTGGGCCTAGTAACTATTATACAGACTAATTTCTTTTCACAGCTATTCAGCAGACTACTCAAAATCCAGCTGGCTTAAAAAAAATCTTCAAAAACAGTTGAAAGTTTTATTATTACAGCTGTAAAAGCTGTATTTTTATGATAACAATTAAAATAGCTAGAACTAAATCTTGTTTTCTGTATGCATCTGTATTGAAACCTGTAGGAGATATTGTGGAAGTAAAATGGAAGCATTGTTTGTGTAATAGTTTTAACACTGTGCTAAAGGCAAAACCAAAACACAAATGTACTCAAGCACACAGCCATGGTAACCATCAACAAAACAGGAAAACAATGTTTTGCTATGCCTATAGACCTAAAATTTTAAATTAAATTTTAAATGAAATATTGATAAAAAATTTCTGTTAGATCTGTAGAGTTTCTTTGGAATAAATTTGTAACTATGGCTAGTTGAAAAGGGAAAAGTCACTCTCTTGTGTTGTGTATGCAGTTGCCAGGTGATCACAAAGTGCAGAGCTCTCCTTTGGAAAGCTCAAATGCAGTGAAGGCTGCAGATCTGATATACAGGCTTTAACCACAGTCTGTACAGAATTACTTTCTATGAAGTATTTTTTTATCCTCACTGTGAGGAGGGCTGTTTCTACTTAACATCCATAGGACAGTGCTACCAAAACCAGCATGTATATGAGAGCAGTACCCCCCCGCTCCTGACCCCTAGTCATGTGGTTGCATCACTAACGCCATTCGATAAAGCAAGCAGCCACCCTCTGGGACAGAGTAGGTCATCTATTTGTTTCTGTTCCCTTATTATCAGGTCCTCAAGGTCCTGTGAACCAAGTAGACAAACCAAACAGATTTCCTCTTCCTCTCCCTACCAGCTTCAAGGTTCCTGGACGCCAGGACCGTGACTCCCTTCCCTGCCAGCCCCGAAGGCCCCAGGCACCCCGCCAGCCAGGCGCTGTTGTTGACCCTGAGGGAAACCTAACAGCACACAGAGCTGTAATTGTAAGTTAGGTGTATTATAAATGCTGTATTGTGCTACTTCTAAACTGGACTACATCGATTCTGCTTCTAGAAATCCTGTGCCATTCTAATCATAAACTCTGTGCTATACTAATCATAGTAACCTGTTAAGAAAATAAAGCTTTAATTGTAACTACAGGTTAGTGTCATCATCATTCTGCCCAATATCCCTAAAAAAACCTGTCTATCCACTTAGCATGGGGTGACACAGGTATGAATACATCAGGACTGAACACATGAAGTCAATCTGCATCTACACCATATATATATACATTCTCACTGAACAGTGGGAATGCACATTTCTTAATGGAGACCTTTCTGACTGGGCCAGACACCTTTCAAGCTCAAGGGGATCACAGACCAGTAGCATCCTGTATGACGCATGTGCTACAAGTTCAGCACCTTGCCCCAAATACCAGACTTACTGTTTCTGCATAAGAAGTGAACAAAATATTCACCATACAACCAGCCTGAGAAGTTACTGAGAACACTTTTCTACTGTAGCCCACATTCAGCTCAGTTCTCATGAAAATTGCTGTTTTCACTGTCAGTCTAGAATAAAACAAAGAGACTTTCCTCTCTTCTCTGAAAGATGCATCAGCACTCTGGAAAGGCTGCTGTCACCTAACACACCAGTGCCTATCCTGCCAAATCAGTTCTGGTATCAGCTGAGCCTTCCAGATTTAGTGAGTGTTAGTTGTAGGACTCCAGCTTCTGACTCATCATCACTGACAGGACAGCTGGAGAGGTTAAGGACATCTGACAAAGACATTTTCAGTCACCCCACTGCCAGTGTGATTTGAATCAAGAGTCTAACCTTTTAAATACTCATTTGAGATAATTTGTGTAGGCCATTATTTCTATACTTATTCACTAGCAAAGAGTTTGAAGAAAAGGCTTTATTGTAGAGAAAATTAACATAAAAGATGGCGGTGGTGGGTGTATGTGGACATGCTTTTACAAAAAAGTTTGGTTAACCCACCAAGTTTTGGATATTAACATGCCAGAAGTGACGTATTATGCCCAGATACTTAAGACTCACTTTCCCAAGCATTCTGACAAAGAAGATCCAAATGTGGATGCAACTCTCATTGGAGTGTTGAAGGGTCCTGACTTAGTATCTGCCTTCCTGACCCATGTGAAGTAGCATCAGTTCTACTTGTTTCTTCTTTCCTGATGTAATCTAGGTTTGCAGCAATGACGCTGTGCTTTCCACTCATCCCTGAGTGACTGTTGATGAGAACAATATGCCCATTTGCTAGTACAAAGCTGTTCATGCTGATTCAAACACACAGAATTTAGATACTGATCTGGAAGAGGTAAAGGATACAGAGATATTGCTATGAATCATCTGTTTGCTCAAGTTTTTTTTTGAAGTTATACATAGGTGTTGTGAGACAACACAAATTTAACTACAGTGTTACTGAACGAAGCATGCCATATACTGACAACAAAAGATTTTTTTTTTAACAGAGAATAAAACGTTTTTTGCTGCACAAACAAGTAAAGGACCAATTCTTAATTTATGGATTAGGAATTATTGCTGGAATCAGAGGCTGACAGGCACTGTTCTGTTTACTATTTTATCTCTTTTCTAAAGGGAAAGCTTCCTAGAGCAAGCTGTCAGAGCACTGGTAAAAATGGAAAGAGCCATTACATCTAGCCCTACCACCTGTTTTCTTTTTTCCACTGTAGGATCACAAGATCTGTGACTCTTGCTTAACAGCAGTTTAAGTTCAAGGCTCCACCAATGCAAGCATTACTCCTAAAGTACGCTCAAAAATCCTGAGGAGCCTGCTGCGAAAACTGCAACTTGTGAACTACAGACAACTGTTAAGTTTGTCAGTATTTTTAGATCAATAACTACTGAGGCAAAGAAAGAAGATTTGGCAACATCTGCTGCTTTGTAAATATACAGTGCTTTATACCAGAACATCCCAAAATAATGATTTTATTCTGGATCAGGATTGACTATCCAGTGAAAATCACCTGCCTTTCAGAAAATATGAGTTGCTAGCTGAACAGAAATGTATCCTCTTTTAGGCTTCTTCATTTCATAATGTCTTGTAAAACACACTCAGATTCTCCTCAGTCTGAAAGAACACATTTTACACTGCCTACCCTAATCAAAAGTGAACTTTTGCTCTCTGCTTTCACAAAACACTAGTCGTTCTGCCAGAAAAAAAAATCAGATTTTGTCCCAAAGATTTTCTCAACAAACATGACAAATGCTGATTTTAGATTAAAAGCTTCCAAATAAGAAGTTAAAAAACAGAGGCTGCTTGATTTTGCGGTGGCACTGGAATGTGTTCAGGCCAAACACACCATGAAATTTTATGTTTGATTTTATTGTTAATGCCTTAACACATCAGTATCTTAGCATCCTCATTCGATGTACTCTAAAAACATTTATAGGCAGATGAACTGGAAGGAATGTGAATAAGGAGAGCCAGCTCAGCAGCTCATGCTCTAGGGAGGAACAGATAGTTCTGGCATACTAAAAATAAAAAGAAAGCATTAACACACCATATGCTCTGCAACCCCAAATAGCATTATTTAGAAGTGTTCCAATAAAAGCTAACCATGACAAAAGCTCAGACCTACTAAAAAAACCCAACCAAAAGTGACTTAAGTCAGCCACATCCTTCACTGCATAAAATAAACACTATTTTTTTCTAACAATTTAGTTTCATTTTACACAAACTTTATGATAACATACATCCAGTCATAGAGTTTTTCTTGGTTGCAAAGTTAGTAACCATGCCAGAGAGGAGTTGAAATGCAAGTGGTGAAGCAAATTTTTTTTGTACACAGCCCATGACTATTTTTTCTTAAATGACTGACTTGTCTTGCGCTTCAGTTGTAGTAGCTTCGTATGGAGTAAGTACCATTTTAACCCCTGTATTAGTACTACTATGCAGATACACATTTTCTCTCAAACTCTATAAGCAAAGCAGTAAAAAAGAAAGAAGAGCTTCAGTAAAGCAAAGTATCTTATTAATAAGTCCAGTTATTTGATATCACAAAATCACATTGTTTTGTCTCAAGTAATTTTCATTTTCAGCATTTTTTGAGGCCACAGGCAACACGGTTGTGAGAACATGGGTGCCTCTGTATGCACACACAGTGACTAGTCAACAAATAAATGGTTTTTTCCATAACTTTAAGCTGAAAGTAGGAACCAGAACTGGATTATTTCTTAGAATGCGTCAGTTAATGATCTTGCAACTGAGGCGATGCCTAAGGAGACTTCGGGAGAGGTAAATATTTTAAACAACAGAAGTACTTCACCACACAATAGGTCTGCTGACTCTATATAGCATGGAACTGGGTGAAACACTCCTAATGGAATGACACCACAGACTTGTGAAAATCTCAATCTAATTTTCACTTCGTTTATAAAATGGTGGCAGCTTCACATACCCTGCAGCAGAGATTTCAAGTCTGCATTCTTCAGGACTGGCAGCAAGCTTCTCAATATCAGCCTTGTTGAAGTGCTCACTCATACTATTAGGGTAACCAGCTCCAATTACAGGAGCATACCAATGGCAATTTCTACATTTTCTTAAGTTTGTTCTCTTGGAGTCAAAACGCAGTGGTCTGCCTATCAACTTATTTGGTCTTTTGCTTTGTAATAAAGTAGTTAAAGCATGGAATCAAAACAGGACACCTTTTCTCGACAGCTTTGCACCTCCAGCCCATCAGAAAATGTGGAGGAAAATGCAATAGACTTAAGCCATATTAAAAAGCTTCAGTAAATTGCCATTCTGCAGTTGAGTGAATTACCAATCTACAGGATAACCTGACATCAGCAAAAATATATGTCAAGGATTAAAACTCTAAAGCGTATCCTAGAAAGGAAAGTTTAAAGTAAAAGATTCCCATTTCAAGTTTGTTAGATTTTACCTGACAGGTCTCAAGTATTGAACTGTCTGAAAACTGCAGCTGATTCAAAACAGTGACGACTTCAGCTGTCTTTGCTTTATTTAAGAAGATATATTGCATTAGCACCTCGGATGAAAGTTCCAGAGTCCACAATCTATGTTCATTCTGGTATACCCATATGCTGAATACTACTTAAATTTCCTTTTAAAAACCTAGCTAGAACATCTGTTCTTAACAGAGGAGTTGCACTAACAATTGGCATTTGCACTCTTATTGGGTAGGGTGCAAAACAAAAAACATTCCCACCTCAGACCAGCACTGAACCTGAGCTGCCATTCTGAAGCCTTTGCTTTCGTACACGGCAGAACTCCACACTCAACAGCAAGAACTAAAATGCATGTTCGTCTCACAACTCATTTGGAGCAACTGTTTGACCACAACAGCTTACAGTCACTGACCACTTTTCCCTCACCACTGCCTGCTTCTGCTTTAACTCTACTTCAAACAGAAACAGAAAACCCAAACAAACAAAAAAACCCCAAAATTCCCTTTTCAACTCATGACCTACCAAGTGAAAAGGAATAATACCCTGAGAACCAGCAGGTCTGTAGGGAAGAAGTCCCCACAGAGATGGAAAAAGCGTCCCTTTTCTCACCCTTATTCCTGTCAACAGAAGAGACTACTCCCAGCCCCCTTGTATCTCAACTGAGCTTTCAGAAGCTCCATTTCTTTTTCTTAACTCATGAGTAGAGCAGGACAGACATGGTTGTGGGGTGGCACACTTTTTTGAGCAACCTCATTGCTCTTTTTCAATATTCAAACATATATAATGCCTACTGATCCTTCCCAGCATACACTTCTGTCCCACGTAATGTTCTTCCTTTCTCCTACTACTTTGCCCATTTTTTAGTTCAAAATCACCAAACACAAACCAGCTATGACCACAAGCTCAAACGTGCTGAGCCAACTGTCAAGAATCAGAACAACTTCAGCCACAGCTGAAAGTGAACAGGATACAAGGAGGGAGGACATTAGTTCAACTTGCTTACAGCAAAGCTGTCCCCTCATTGTCACACAATACTCAACTCCAAGATCAGAGGCTTAGAGAGATCTAAGAATTCTGGTTAAATGCACTGCTCTTACTCTTCAGCCATCCTTTTCTATGTTTGAGATGTATCTACTACAACTCTTGGTTGATCAAGACCACCAACTCCAGCTTCAACTTTGTTTCTGCTTCCTGTCTCATCGCATTAATTTTCCAATCTCTGAAAAGAAAAGAAAGGAAAGTCAGTGATTGCTTGTGGGCAAAAAAAGAAAAAGCCCCAAACAACCAACCCTCAAGCTTTTCCCTATGCCAAGCTGCCATTTTCTTTGAAGCAATTAAATCTTTATTCAATGTAAAGCAAAATAAAAATAAAATTCAAAACTATATGGCTCTATTTGATTTATTATACAAGGAATGATCCAAGTTTAGTTTAGGTTATTTGAAGAAGGAGGAGACTGCTACAGGCCCAAATAGGGAAATGACAGTACTGAGTAACCTCTAAGATGCTCTTGGTTCAGCATTGCTAAGGGACAAGAGAGGGTCTTCAGTAGTAGGCTTGCTCTAAGTGTATATGTTACACAGTGTATGAGAGCTTCGAGCTTCAGTTATTGATAACATGGATTTTTTGATCAACATCAACAAGGATCAAGAATAGACTTCCTAACACTGTATTTCCAAATTCAGAAATTTGATACACTGAATTTACCAAAATTCTTTTTTTAAGAGAAAAGTAAATTTCCTATGAGATTTTGGTCCTAATCACTGCATTTAACACAGTAGTATTTGTTCTTGTGGTTGTTTAGTGTTTTTATAGGAATTTTTTTAGGCAAACTATCAACCTCATTATCCAAACAGCTTGAGGAGCAACAGTTCAATATCTGTCACGGAAAGGAACATAGTCCTCTGATGACTAAAGCTCTGAAGCCACTACTTTACTTTTCTACTCTTTCAGCAAGGCACACTATTTTTATAGTCCCTCAAAAACCCCCTCATCTCTGAATGCTCCAAGGTCCATTTCAATAAATACTTTAATTGTACCATAAGTTTCAAATAAATCAATCTTTTCAAACTAATCCAGAAAAAGGGTCTGGCACTTTACCAGTCAGTAGGGAACTGAGTGATCCCAGGTAACAATCCCAAGAATATAAAAAAAGAGATGTTTTAATTTAATTTAAAATTTTACCCATGCTTGCTAAATTACAGCCCCTTACAACTAGTACGTAGAAGATTAAACTCAAGTTATACAACATTCTTTCTCAATATGTCAGATATTAAGCAGCATAGCAACACTTAATGTAGTATATCTTTCAGGAAGTGAATATTTTCCAAATGAGTCCAATAAAAAGACTCTCATATATAGAGATTACTGTGCTGACAGTATAGGGTGACTGCTAAAATATTTCTCAAAACTTTGAGGTTCTTTGTCTCAAGACTGAACAAATGCCATTTCAAAACTGCTTGATATTAACTTTGAATGCTTAAAAATAAACATATTCTCAAGGACAGTAATTTAGAATGACCATATGTAGGTAGTAAGAATAACTGCCATGAAGAATATGCTTTTTTCAATCAGATATTTGATCCTGACATCAAAACACATGAGAACTGTTCCAGTTAAGCACCTTCTTTTTAACTTTTAATTTAAATGTCCCCCAATCCCCCACATTAAGACTACCCAGAAGTTGCACTGGTACTATGCAGAACAGAGCAAGAGCAGTCTTACAGTGAGGTCCCAAAAGTTGCTCCCTACTTTTCAGTGCATACATTCCTTATTGCTTTCATATGGAATTATTTATATCTCACACTGCCAATCAGAAAAACAAACACACTGCAAAAACTCCATTATCTGCATCAGTGTTAAGACCATAAAAAGTGATGATGATTATCACCAAGCTAAAAAGCTAATGAGCTCAGGGGGATATGAAAAATTCCTAAGGGAATTCTTTCTCTACACCCTTAGGAAGGGCTGAGTAGAACTGACTCTATGCTAATTAACTACTGTGTTCATTGTAACATCTGTCCGTAAGCTATGAACTCAAGTGCAGACTGAGTGAGCTCTAGCCATGACAGAGCAAATCTGTGCTGAACACCCACAGTTACTCTAGAGAAGAGCTGAAAGTTCTTGGGGTTTGTGGTAGAACAGTTACTGGATAAATGCACAGGGGAAAAAACCAAAAAAACACAAGAAGTTTTATGGGAATTAGAGACAGTTGTTTGCAACCTCTGTCTCCAGTGTATGGATTATGAATTATTTTTAAGGGACTTGCAAAAGATAGCTTGTAAAAACAAGCCTAAATCTGCTAATATTCGAAGTGCTGTATGTGTATGTTCTTACCCATCACAAATTTTCTTGGAGTTCCATTCAGAAATAGTCTTGAAACAGATTTAGACATAGACTTCAAACACCACAAAGTTTACTATGTTAAAAAAATAAAAAGTTCTGAAAAATTTCCCTCATTTACAAGCACTTGTATAGAGGTATAAAATTTAAATCACTCAAGTAGCTATGAAGCAAATCCATGATTTGTAATCAAAAGGCATTTTTTAAAAAGTAATTGCTTATCATCTTATGTGCTTATTTTGCAAAAGTAATAAACCTCCATTACTGTCACATTTAGATTACTTCAGTATAAAGAGATGAAATGTTTCCTGGACTGGATCTGACAAAAAGAGACTAAAATGCTAAAAGAAGCCCATAGGAGATAGCTTTGTAAAGGTACTTGAACAAATAATGCAGAACACCTGGCTCAGATGTTTTCAGAAAGTAAAAGTTTCACCATCTTTCCCACTTACTGTTTTTTTTGTGGCAGGCCAAGAGTTTGACTATAAGACTGCAATGTGATATCTGTGGGAGGAGGGAGGGAATGTGAACTGGAGAATAGACCACTTGCCACTAAACAGTTAATAAAAATAATTCTTCCTACATCAACCTATCTCTAGGTGTTCAATCATAATCAAGACAAGAAACATGTCAGTTATTGTTTGCAATCGTAAGACAAAGGTCTCAGAACCCTGAGATGGCATTAACTATATTAAATTCCTCTTTCCTAAGATTAAGAATGGTGTAACTTCTGAACCGAAAATGCCTTGAAGTGAAGGGTGAGAAAAGTACTGATAGAAGGTAAAGGTAAGCTGCTGGCAACTGGCCAAAATTCATTTCATGTATCATCTTCGAGAGCAATAATAAAAGCCAAAACTATTTGGAGAAGGCTACAGCTAGGGGGTTATAAATTACTTACTAGGGTATTGTAAGTTTGCTAACATTGAAAACACAAAGAGCTGGCTTCTTCAGGTTATCGTTAGAAGACTTGAGGAGTGTTTGCACATTTTACTAGAAAAGAAAATGCACAGAGTTTATGAAAATTTATATGGGTTGGGGCACTATGTTTTCTGCTCTTAAAAATAGAATCATGTTTCTCAGTAACTAATTCGATTACAGTTAAAAGAAATCAACTTACATACTGGAAAGCCATTAGCCTCACAATGCCAGCACAAAAAAATTTATTGCTAATGGAACAGATGCACATCAGGGATTGTTAACAGTATAAAACCTACCACAACAAATGAGTCTTGCTGGCTCCCTCCTCTTGATTATTGTAGCTGCCCAGACAGATATGTCATATTGATACTACTTATATATAAACCTACACATTTATGAGATAAGGAAAGACCTTATTCCACCTGAAATACCTCAGAGTAACCAGATATAAGTAAAGATTTCTGAAAAGTAGCAATATGCTTTTCCTATTTAAGCCAAAATATGTCTTGGAAGTACATACAGCTGGCAAACACAGGTGGACACCAGCATACTCCTCCATATCAGAGCTACATAAGTAATCTGAACATAATCACACAATTTTAAACTATCTAAAGTTTTGTGTTTCAGCATCACTCTGTAGCTATGGTTACTCACTGACTCAACAGAGCTGTTGATGCCTCATTTGCTTCTGCTTAATATCAATAACTTCCTTCCAAAGGTTTTTTTTTTTTCACTGAACATTCAAGGGAAATATTTCAATAGAGCTTAAAAAAGCCTGACATTTACAGAAAACGGGAGAAGAGGAATTGAAATTTTGTAAGCAACACTAAACTCTTCAAAACAATCATGAGGTAAAACCTATTTACATGAAAACAGAGAAGATCTATGGAGGTAAAACAGGGCAAGTGAAGAGATCATTACTGACACATCCTAATGCTTTGTTAGTTAAACTGCTTTTCACTGTCGCTATTATCTCAAACAGGAAGTAACATCTTGCATAAAGTAGGCCTCAGAAACATGTTTCTAGGATCCTTCACTTAGTAACTGAAAGGGAACAATAAATGTCATGAAGCATTGTGCTGCTTGTGCACGCAAATTAGTTTTAAAGGAAGCAAACAAGACATAGTGATAAATTACACCTGCTTATACCCAAAACATGAATGACCTTTATACCTGCTTATACCCAAAACATGAATGACCTTTAGGTTCCCAGAGTTATAAACCTGGGTCTCACTTGTTAAAAACGCGCTCTAGAGTGATGGTGTAACATGCCAGAGGCACTGCAAAGTGAAATTTTCCATTTTTATTTAGACATATTCTGTTTCTGAATTTACTTAAAGATCACATTAATTAAGGAGAATTTTACATCTTGAATATGAAACCCTAAACCTGAAAAGTGCATATGGCAAACAAGAGAGGGAGGAACTGGTATTAATATGCGGAGAAGCATGTTAGTCAGTCTTGGTAATGGTTGCCATGTTGTTGTATCCTTAGATCATGAAGGATGTGTCAGGCAATGTTTCTGTGGAGAGGTAATTCTTTTTATTAGATTAACTGATCTAGCTGGAAAAAAGACCTGATGTGCATCTGGGCACATAAGCCCTTTGAGGTCACCATGTGACCAAAAGCTTCTGTGGCACCCTGTCCCATTATAAGCCAGTCTAATAAAAGACAATTACCTCCCTCCACAAGCCTCAGCTGATATGTATTATTATACCACATGTAGTCTCTGCAAAGAGATTATAGTGAAAAATCAGGATACTGGTTTAGCAAGAGTCATGTACCTTCATAATACATAATCTCTCAAGACTTTTACAGCACTTCATCAGAATGCCATGAGCAGCAAAAAAACCTATGCCAAACAAGAAAAAGCCTTCATATACCAGAAAACAGTACATCCAGTGAACTCCCAATATTGAGAAAGCAGCACCCCATATGCTTACTTTAAATCTGTAATGCAATTCTATGGAAGAAGGCAGAAGGATTGAAGAAATTCAATCCCCAGGGACAGGAAAGAACTTCATTATCACAGTGGTATTTATTAAAAGAAGTTCCTGTTATTATAGTAGCTGTTTCTCTTAGAAAAAAGAAGCAAACTGGGAGAGAAAGTTAGCCAACAATCATCATGAACAGATGAAAAGAGATGGTACTTAACCTAGACAAGCAGGGATTACGTACATCCAAGGTACTCACTCTGCCTGCCTCCTGAATTAGCTTTAAAGGTCAACTCTTCAGGAAAGCATTGAAAAGCCATGAAAAGGTTTCAGTGAGGTACCAGTCTTCAGCTGGCTCCTTGTCTTTCACCACCAGGAGTTCTCTGAGAAAAGAGAAAAGTTGTAGAAGAACATGCTAGGCAATTTAACTTTCCCAACTTTCTTTTACAATACAGGATTTAAACCTCTGCCTAAGAAATGCATTCTCGTAAATCAATTGCACATCAGATGTAACTGAGTAACTCTGCAAAAAGCATAAGGCACTTCAGGCATGCTACATTTCAGCCACCTTCACGCATCTAAAAACATGATGTCTAGGCTGATGACTCCAGATTCAGGGAGCCATGAACATCCAAAAGGTAATTTATTGTAGACTAGGAGAAGGTGACTTTAGAAATCTAATTTTCAAGCCAGGGTTTCTCAGTTTAGCAGATAGCTTATCTCTTGTCTACCCTGCTAGATACATGATCCCAAAGAAAATTATTATTATTTTGGTGAGTACTGGGATCCTAAAGACATTTTTTAGGAATGTGGTTCAACATTGGTAAAAAATGACAATGCTTTACATAACTCAGATACAATGGCCCAGCCTATGAAAAGCAGTACGTAGCAAGCTGCTAGCTACCACATTTCATTATCAGATTAGTCCAATCCCATTAAGCAGGCCCTTGTAGCAACCAACAGAAGTACAATTCCGTAATGGAATAGTTTTCCACAGTTGAGAAAAACTGGAATGACTGTTTCCCAGCAGTACCCAAACAAAGAAGGGTTTTGACTTTTGAGGATGGTGGTGCAGAAAACAAGAAACTTCCCATCAATAAACCAAGAAAGAATCCACATGCTCAGCTCTGATAAATATCATCTTTAGAAGGATTTGATGTTTTAATGAATAAACTGTGAAATCCATTACATCTTGCTTTCGTTGAACTTGATGAACAACTGCTAACACCTTGTTTATCTCTGTATTATGCTTACCAATTTCTATGCAAGGTAAAAGTCCCCAAAACAATGAAAATGGAACACTGAATAAAAGCAGTGGGAAAGAGACAAAATGACCACTTAAGAAGTTCTTTTATTTGGTATCTCACACACATTCCTCAGAAGGCTCATGAAAAGGAAAGCATGCATATGTGACCAGTATCCCCCACTATGGTTAGCATAACTAACACCACTTTGTAAGTCAAACAGCTACTCTCTGTGACTGAGGAGATAATTCGTTCCCTGTCCCTGATTATCAGGCCCTGAAAGTCCTGTGAACCAAGTAGACAAACCAGATTTCCTCTTCCCCTCTCTACCAGC
Source organism: Neopelma chrysocephalum (assembly GCF_003984885.1). NCBI lineage: Eukaryota > Metazoa > Chordata > Aves > Passeriformes > Pipridae > Neopelma > Neopelma chrysocephalum. The sequence goes on from NW_020897691.1 coordinate 29,680,696, forward strand.
CTCAAGGTTCCTGGACGTCAGGACCATGACTCCCTTCCCTGCCAGCCCCGAAGGCCCCAGGCACCCCGCCAGCCAGGCGCTGTTGTTGACCCTGAGGGAAACCTAACAGCACACAGAGCTGTAATTGTAAGTTAGGTGTATTATAAATGCTGTATTGTGCTACTTCTAAACTGGACTACATCGATTCTGCTTCTAGAAATCCTGTGCCATTCTAATCATAAACTCTGTGCTATACTAATCATAGTAACCTGTTAAGAAAATAAAGCTTTAATTGTAACTACAGGTTAGTGTCATCATCATTCTGCCCAATATCCCTAAAAAAACCTGTCTGTCCCCTTAGTGTCATCTGACAGAACAGGAGAAGGAAAATGAGTTTGAAGAACAGAACAAGCAAGCTTGCACACTTCTAACATTCACATTAACTGAAATGGGGTATTTAAATTCCAAAATGAAGTTCTGTTTATACAATTCTTTAGACACAGCAATTAGGTTTGCAAGAATTGCCCACATTTCAGGATCATACACAATTGTGCCTTCCGAGACAGTACAGTTTGTGCCTTTGAGTCTTTTGACATTTTTAACTGAGGATAATGTAATGTATTAAATTGCTCACCATGAAAAGTTTTCTTGTACCACAGTGCAAACTCTGAGGCTGTAACTGTACTGTCTGCCACCAGAATAACTTAATAGTAGCAAGACTGACACTCTCCAGCAACACTCGATAAAGGCTGCTCTTACCTTACAAGATGAATATGACTAACCAAGAGTCCAAGACTAGAATACATCTGTATCAGATCTGTGAGATATCCTAAGACTAAGCAGAAGTATAATATTTAAAACCAAGTAAGAAACTCAAGATATTATTACCTAGAAACATAAATTGAAGTTATTTTCCTTTTTACCTTCCACAGCAACTTTTCCTGTTTTTTTTTGAAAAAGGAGATATTGATACTTGCCAGAACCACTTTTTCTTGCTTAGTGAAGCCCCACTTGTATTGTATAATTGTTGAAAGTAATTTAAAACGAAAAACAAACACAAAGTTTGAGCTAAGTGGCATCTCTTTGTGTCCAAATAAAAAGGCAAAACAAAACAGGTAAAACTTGCATTAGCAAGGACATCAATACATTCAACTGCCAAAACTGGACACAGATGTGGCCAAAGTTATGACTTTCTGTGAAAAAAACCCAAACAAACAACAAAACAGAAGTTTTTTCTCCAGAATGGGACTGGGAGGTGGGGGGACAGGGATGGAGAGAAAGAAAGCAAGCTTCTCCTTTTGGGATGTGAAGGTCCTTTTCAAATACTCTAAAGTTTAAATGATAATTGCGATATCCAAGCTTGGACAAAGACACAGAGTGAAAAAATCCAAACACCCTTCATCCACTCTCCCCTCCCAGCATGCTCCCAATAAAGTCTTTGGTCTATATTCTGAACTGTAAGTAGATCCTGCTCAGAGCTCAGTTCAAGTAAACTACACTACACATCTTGATACCCCGGAGGAAGTAGTTTAAAAACAAAGTCTCTAATACATAAAAAGTGTTTCAGCATTAGACTAAACTCAATTCTTAGAAAAGAACAACTCCCCTACACACCCTTCCTCGAGCTAAAACCTCCAAACTTAACAAATGAGGAACTGAAAAGGACAGAAGTTCACAGCAAAGAAAACTTACAGGATATTATTCAGGGGCAGAAAACAGTAAGAGGAGAAAGTTAATAAAGGAACTGGAAGATGAACATATGACAATTTTACTCTGCCAAAATCAGAAGAACTTATGTTACATAACGTAAAGATACGCACACATTTTTTTCCTTCTCCAAAATCTAATTTTTTAGTAACTACAAAATTCTTTTCAGTTTATTTTTCATTTTAATATGTGTTTCTGATGGCTGCCACTGAATTACCAAGTGTAAGAGATAAAATATTTTTTCCCTCTCAGGCTGAGGTGAATGTAAAAATTAAAGGAGGGAAGTAGTTGAATGAAAAAAAAACCCAAACCAAACCATCCAAAGACTAAAACTTTGTTGCTGTCTTATGAGAACTAAAAGTATTTATGAAACTAGTTTTCCTAGCTACTTTCTCTTTGTTGGTTAGAGTGAAATTTAAAAGCGTCTCTTACAGATGTAAGATGCATGTCAATCCAGCAGAACTGTTTTGCCAGCTTTTTAATAGATACATTCAAAGATACATCCTTCTATTTTCTTTTTGCATAAGTTGTCTGAGTAATCAGTCTATCACATCCTAGTAAAAAAAGGGATCCAAATACTGTGACAAGTGGAAGAACACCCTAATAAATGATCATCAAATTATGAAGTTACAGTCTCATGACAGGGAAACACCAAGATAAGAACAGATTCAGCAAATCGATGAGACAGATCTCAGAGGATGCAAAGTGACCTGTAATGCATTAATAAATCAGACAGTAGATATGAAGTACTTTAAGTTAGGAAACACTGTATTTTTCCACAGAAAATTAAGAGGAACAGTCATCTGATTCACAGGTCAATAACACAAGCCTTTAGACCAAAGCAAGTACTTTTCAAACCAAGAGTATGTAAGGCTTTAAGGCAAGGCTTTACGTATTGGGCTTTAAAGCTAAAAAAAGATTAATCCTGCCTTTGTGACTAATCGTCCCCTGTGGCTGTGCTCTGATACTACATTGGACAAGACAATCGAGCAGATATAATACAACTATAGCAAATCTGATAGAAATGCAACTGAGACAAACCAATATATTTTTGGGGCTATGGGAACAGTCTTTTAGAAACTCCAGTATCCCAGATATCATCATGCATGAGCATAATCCTTACATGGGAAAAGAAAACAAACAATACCAACTCAGAAGAATAGAGAGATGCAGAGGAAGCAGTTAGGTGAAGGCTAACATATATGGCAGACAGGATAGAGAGGACAGGGTTTCAGTAAGTCTTCATTAATAAAAATTATTTGAAATAATGAAAGTAATATAAAATTTTATATAATGTTAAGCAATTTACAAAATTGATCTAATTATGTATTTTCATTCTTGCTCTGCACTTGTCAGAAAGCTTAGCACAGCTTTCCAAACAACATGTTATTCTTCCTGAATAGCTGAGTTAGTATTACAAATGCCCAGAATGGCACACTGCTAATCTAACAACTTGGGCCTCATATTTGAGATCTGGTTCAATAGACATACTCTGTTTTCAGTCATTTGAGTCAAAAGAACCAGTTTAGGATTGTACAGTTTAGTTTCTTAGAAAAAAAAACCAAAACAAACCAGTCACCATTCAATCCAGTAGTCTTTACATGCAGTTGCATTCAATTTTTCGTTCCTACCCCTTGCCTTACACTCACATAGATAGTACAGACATCTCTTTCCTATGAAAATTTTCCCATGGGCGGGTGATCATTTATTTGATGACACAAAGCAAACTAATTCTCACCCTTTCAATGTGGAGATTAAATTACTAGGCTATGCTTTCAGTCTTCTTGACATTATAACCCAGTTCTAGATGATTACTTCCACTTTGATTTAGTACTCTGATTGAGAATGATAGTGTAGAAGCACTGAGTGCTTTGGCTACATTCCCTCCCATGCAAGGGAGACAAATACTAGGACATCCTGTTAGTCTTAGGCTGTTCAAGAAATTGTTATGTACACAAAGTGGAGGGAGTGAATGAAATTGAGGCTCTATTTTTAACTTAATCAATAATGCAACTAAGTCACAATTAATGTACTTCAAGAACAAATAAAGTGAGTAAGTATAACACACTTAAGGGTTCTGATGGAACTTCAATACAAATAATCTTGATTTTTGTAATCCAGATGTCTGGATTACAGTTGATTTGTCAAAACACAACGTAAACCAACCAGTTTCTCACCATCTCTCAGCAAACTGCTTCACTTCGTCTTTTCACCTAAGAACACATAGACCCCTTTGCTATATTAGAAAACAGTATGACATTATTACTTAAACTGACCTAAAGGCAAGCAGGAGCTTTAAAAAAAGACTGTCTTGTTTCTATATTAATGTAATTCCATTCTGTTAATGCTCTTTCAAACACAGAATAAAATTGACAGGAAAAGATAGCATACATCCTTCCCAAGCTATTTTCGTGAGCCTCAGACAGAATCATTAGATCATTTCCAGGAACACTAACTATTCTCTCTGATGCCTTTTGTGAAACACAGAAACATGCAGAATTCACAGCATTATCTGAAGACAGGCATTATTAAATGCTGCAGAATAGAATGTTACTCCATACAATTGTTTCAGTTGGAAAAGACCTTTAAGTTCATCAAGTCCAACCATTAACCCAGCACTGCCAAGTCCACCACTAAACCATGTCCCTAAGTGCCACATCTGTGAGTCTTTTAAATACCTCCAGGGATAGTGACTTAACCACTTCCCTGGGCAGCCTGTTGCAACATGTGACAAGCCTTTCCATGAAGAAATTTTTCCTAATATCCAATCTAAACCACCCCTGGCACAACTTGAGGTTGTTTCTTTTTGTCCTAGTATTCTTGCACAGCCTTCCTTTCAAAAAGTGGATCTTTCTTGATTTGGGAAGACACATCCTAGTTTTAAACTAGAGCCAATCCTCACAGCAAGCTAGTAAGGATTAATGTCAGACCCTCCTACATACATACCCAAACCACCATGAGACTGCTCCAACTGTACCAACTCAGCCAGGTGTCCCCTGGGACCACTCTTGTGCCAACCACAAAGAACCCAGACACAAGGCAGACAAAGACTTCATTACCAACACTGAATTACCAGAGAGCCAGCTTTCAGGCCTCCACATGCTGCCCCATATGTGCCATGTGACACAGCTGCTATGTGACAGCACCTCAAACTCTCACTTGGCTGAGGAACCCCTGCATCAATACGAGCTATTAAATCTTCACAGGCTGGCAGGAATAGCAGTTTAATGTTAACACTTGCTGTGCCCGAGGCACTGAGCCCGCTAGCTTGGGGATCCTTCATCAGAGCCCATAGCCTGCTGATCAGCTCCCGCTTCTGCCTCCATGCTGCTCCTGCACCCCCAGGCTAGGCCAGCTGTACTCCTGCCTGCTGGACACACACGAGGGAAGCGGGAGGGGATGAGGAGGTAGCCACGCTGCTGTGGGGCAGAATTCCCGTGACACCAACTTCCTTACTCATTCCTGGGAGAGGGAAGGGATGGCCCTTAACCAAGATGGCGAAGCAGAGCCCGTGGATGGTGGGTGCACCTCCGATGTTCCTCTGTGTGCCCAGGGTGGGCGTTTTCTCATCACTGCCTTCTCACAGGTGCATGTGGTTGCAGAGATTTCCTAGGTTTCCCACTCAAAGAAGACCATACTGTTCCCATTCTTTGCTGGCCATTTATTTTTCCAGTTACTTGGATCTGCCTATGTGCTCCTGTGCGGGTGGTGCCCATCCTAGCTGGTAGTTCCCCCCTTTGCTGCCTGCCCCTGTGTGCAGCAGAGGTGGCAAGCACTGCTTCAGCGTCTGGCTGTGAGCTATTGCTCAGTGGTGAAATACAATGCAGGAGAATCCCAGAGGACGACTAGTGGTGAAATACAATGGAGGAGAATCCCAGAGGACGATTGGCACAACACTTCCCTCTTCATTGCTGCTTGGAGGAGGTCAGCAAAGTGACACATGGCTGTGGGGTGGCCCAAGGCAGATGAGAACATTGAAAGGAGCACGTGGCCAGGCCTGCCTGCTATGAGGTCTCCATTCGTCCCTTCACCAGTGAGGCTGAGCCCCCAGCAGAGGGGGAGTGCTTTGGTGTAGGAGAGTTTGGGGGACAGGGAAAAGTCCCTGATCTTCTTTCAGCTTGTGTTGCACTGAACAGGGGGCAGACAGACCTGATAATGTCACCCATTGGTGTCCTGCAGTGGAGTGGAGCTAATACTCACCTATCTAGGCTGGGTTAAACATTTAACATTTGTAAATGATGGTGTCACAACCTCTGTGCTAAGAAAAGAAATGCACAATCCAGACAGCGGGAAACCTGTCCTTGCCACCATTTTCCTGAATTTAAAATTTTCATATGGCAGCAAACGACACCTGTATATAGCAACCAGGAGTTTTAATCCTTAAGCTGCACCTTGTTTTGTTTTTGCAGAGCACATCAGATGAATTTGACCATGGTGACAATGAAGAGAGAGTGCAATTGGACTGGATGACCTCCATGCTTCTCTGAATTAATTTTTGAGATTCAAGAATCCTACTATCATGTTGCATCTTTATGTAAATAAAATACATGTTTCCTGGGGTTTGGAAGAAATGTTTAGCTATCTAATGTGCATTTTCCTGCTTAATTGAGTTCAGGAAAATGCTAGCATATGAAGGCAGAGGCAGAGGCTTCTAATAAATACCTGTCTGGTGCGACTGTGTGAAGCATACAAGTGTCAAAGAACACACACAGTAGGCTCACACTGCTTACATTTATTAGAAAGTGTAAGGTAGCAAGGAGAAAGAAAATTACATTGATTGCAGTCAGATGATACATGTAATGAAAGAATTTATATATATTGCAATGTCAGGGTGTTCGATGAGGTTAGGAAAAAAGCCAACAACTCTAGGAAGACAGTTGTTCCCAATGAAAGTTAAGAGACTCCTTAATCAAAGAGTCTCTGATCTGAGAAAAGTAGTATATTTTACTGAACAAGCTTTTAAAAAGCAGTTAGGATACCATTTAAAAGCCGGATATAGTAACTGAATTTATTCAGTTGAAATCAAGACACAGACAAGTATTCAAGGCCTTGTCTTCAAAAGGATAAGTTTTGAGAAATGCGGGGAACTATTCAACGATGAGAATGAAAATGTCTTCATCATCTGTTTGATTAATTTCTGACAAAATAAGTTGGGAATCATTCTTTTCTGAGAGGGTAAAGAACCGGAATATTGTACTATAGAATCAGAAAAAAGTGTACTAAGAAAATTACGTAGTTTTGAAAAATGGAGGGATAGAAGACATACTAAAGAGAACTGAGGGGAACTCTGGGAACATGTCTCTGGGCAAAATGAGAAATTTCTCCAAGATTCCTAGGATGGAGTGGGTGCAGATGGGGCATGCCAGCATGTGTATGGTCAGCAGCCATGGCCACTCCTGCAGTGATGTTTGTCCCAATTCCTCCAACAACAGGTAATTCCTGTCATTTTGAAGAAATGAAGAAAAAATTATGAAAAGCAAGTCATGTATTGAGGGATCAACAGCAAATCTTCTAAAAACTTAGAACTTGTAGGAGATGAAAGACATAGATATACTGGCCAAACAGTGGATGTCTGGGAGTTGCTGTCATGATATGACCCAAGAAAAAGACAGCAGGAAAAGTATTTCTGAGCCTTAAGGAGATGATGAAGGTGGTTATTTGTGGGAATACTAATTTGTTTAAAACAGAATAATTTGTGCTTTTTGGCTCTAATTGCCTATGAGGTTTTGTTCATTTTAATTATGTGGAAGTAAATCTAAATTAATTTTGTTTCTAGGTTTCTTTCTTTCAAGGTGGAAGATAAAAGCAAAGAAAACATTCCTTTATTGTGATTAAATATATTATGTTGGATGAAGACATTGGAGTACCATTTTGTATCAGAAATAACACTCAAAATCATCAGCCAAAGGGAGCCTCCTTAAACTAAAGAAGTATAACATACAGACATTTTCAAATTAGTCTTTCTGGGTAAAATATAAGCGTGGTTTTAACGCATGCCTCTAGGTGGAGCTAACGCTATTCCAGTGGTTAAAATCCCAGTTTTAGGAAACATTTCAAACACCAACGAAAACCTTTTGCTCACAGTTTTTGAGTAGAGGGAGGCACATCTGTGCAACAGAACACATATTAATGATTTACAACGAAGAAGAATTTACACAATTTCTGGTAAATTAATCACCTATAAATCTATGCTCAAATAACATTTAAAGGTCTTGTTAGAACACGCAGAAACTAATAATTTCAGAGATGGAGTTAAAAGCCCATCTTTAAGCAGATGTCAAATCAAAGAGTTGTGGCATGCTGGATATTAGTTTGCTCACTATTTGGAGCACCATCTTACATAAGCACCAATCTAATGACTGAGCTTATGTTTCTACCATATTGCAGCTTCCAATTTTTATTTTGCCTATAAGTAACATAGGGTAATTCTCCTGTTGTAGGATCTGTAGCTCGAGAGTCACAGCTGTCTATCAACATTTTCAAGGCCTTTGGGAAAGCAAGTCCTTGTAAGTCTTTAAGTATTTTGGTGAGAAAGCAAAGCGTAATTTTCTACTGGAAGAGATTTTGTGCACAGTTTGCAGAAAATGAAAGAAGCTGGCATTATTTTATGCCTATGGTAAAACAGAATCTGTTCTTTGATATTAAATAAGACATGATTATTCATTCAGCCATGTTTCCTTTGGACTGTAGCATAGAATTCCTACATAGTTTAGGATCCTTTTTCATCCTGCTGCCTCATTCACACATACTTCCCTTGGCAGCTTAGGTTACTTGGCGTTCTGATGGTTACTTAACGACTTTTGGATACCAAAAAGTGGGAACTCACTTCTGAGTCACCGTTTCTGATGAATAATTTTCTTTTTAAATGTTACAGTTTCCAGTTGAGACAAAGTTCAGAGACAGATTGTCCTATAACTCATCTCAATGCTTTATTAAATTAAAAGGAAATCTGTTCAAAGGAGTGGCTTGTTTGTGAGGTAGTGGGTAGGCTGCACAGCCTGAGGAGAGAGAAGGCAGCTGGGTGGTAGGGATGTGTCTTAAACTTGCCACAATCTAGTGCCGCCCCAGGAAGTACTTCCTGCTGTGCCTAATGGAGTGCAGCATGCATGGGCTGTGAACCCTCTCTCTTCCTGGCATCATCTCTATGCAGAGCTGTGCTTCATCTGTTTTGGGTCAGCATGAGCACCAAATGACCTCATGGATTCTCCTGGGACTTGGAAGTGCAGTCATGCCAGGGGAAATTTTGAGTTCAATGTGGTCAATATAGCAAAACTCCACAAATTTCTCCGAATTTAATCAGAAAGTCTGTTTAATGAGAGGTAACCAACTTTACTGACCTACAAATTGCATGTGGAAGTCTTTGTTTGACTGAAAAACACAGACACAAACCAAAGAAGGCTGAGGGAGACTCTGGGGAAGTGTCTGTGGGAAAAATGAGAAATTTCTCATTTTCCTGGAGTCCCAGGATGGGGTGGGTGCAGGCGAAGCATGATGGCATGCGTATGGTCAGCAGCCATGGCCACTCCAGAAGTAATATTTGTCCCAGCTCCTCCAACAACAGATGATTCCTGCAATTTAATGAATATTGAATAGACAATAAAGAATAATTGTTATAAACCAGAACAGCAAATATTTCATTCTGCTCTGGTGGGGCACATTTACTTAAATTTGTCTCTTTCTTTGTTTTTATTATTTTCAATAGTACATTGTCCTAGGGCACTCGATCCAATCCGTCACACATTTGTCATACCTTAGGAATCTCTTTTGGATTAGGTGTTGCGCACTGTTGGAACAACAATAGGACTCGAGGACAGACAGTGCCTTGCAGGGTTGATTCTGTAGTTTGTAATGCAACACAGACATGTGCAATCAGCATGGGTCTGAGTGTGGTGAGCTAACCACATAGGTAATACAAATTACTTACTGCTTATGGGTAATTAACCTGCTAATTATTCACAAAACATTTTGCTCTGTGGTGGTTTCGTAAGTTGACAGGAATCACCCAAGCTGAAAGAAACCTTTAAAAAAATCTTTTTACCATAGCCTCACTTCATGTCAAATCACATCATCTCTCAGAAGAACATTTTTGTATATACAATGAGGTAATAGTGAAAAAAGAAACTCCTTCCTTCCATGTGAATGCCAGCTGTCATTTCAAGTAACCAGAGATACCCATCTATGTGTGGATTAAAGGGGTACGAAAAGTGTGCCTTTGAAGGCACATTCCTGTTCCTATTTCAAGTTTTAATATTTGGATGAAGTTTAGATAAGTTTGTTTTAGATAACATCAGAAACTTAGATTCTGATTCTACACTTTTATGCCTCAGAAGTTTTTTTTGTTAAATGAGAGAGTTTCTTAATGCTTGTGTTTTCTCTACTCATTTTTTGTTCATAATATTCTACAAAGGGTAACCTGTATGCCTTCTATCAGTGAATTCTTTGTACATATAGATACAAAAAATTATGGACAATACCTGAATCTTCTACAGTAATGAACAAGATAAGTACAGAGCTGCACCAAATATTGTGAGCTATGCCATGGTCCTGAGCACTGGGATCTTTAGGACTTCAGACTATGATGGAGATAGCTGCTTACAGTGGTACTGGGCTTGCTGAAACTTCATTTTTCTCCTTCACCTCGAGGGGAGGTAGACTTCTCTCCATCATAACAATCCCCCTTCTCCTCTCTGCTGGGATATAAGCACTTGGAACAAGGCTACCCGGTAGCTTTTTTTATAATAAAAGGTTCCTTAACCCACCAGACCTTTTCCCTTACTTTCACAGAATTACCATTTCTACCTTTTTGAAACCCCCATCTCTAGGCTTATGAGGTAGATGACATCGTTATCTCAAATATGTCAGTGCTTGAAAAATAGCTGTACTTTGAAAAACTCCATTCTTTCCCTTAAATGACAAGCTATGAATATCTTTGAAGGTTTTTAGACACTGAAATGATGCATGCATTGTAACTAAGTCATAGGGATAACACAAAAGCTCCTTTCAAAAGGGTGAGTGGAGGACAGGGCAAAAGCCTTTTAAGATTTGTTGGTTCATGTTAGAGCATTTGTCCATCATTCTTTTGTTGTCTTTGAAAACGGCTCTTGTTCTGATGTGCAAGAGTAGTGGCACTCATATCATGATGCCCTTGAGCAATTGTGACTTGCAGGGAATTGCCAGCCACAGGGAGAAACAATATTTTTCAAAACTCGCAAAACTCATTAGATTTCCTGTGACAGTGTCCAAAATACTAAAATTAGGTGAAGTATCCTGAATTAGTTGGATGTATGTGCTTGCCCTATGCTGGTTTTGGCATATCAGGCAAGTGATGGGAATCATATTAAATGCAGGTTGGTTACAGTTGTGCTGATTGAGTGACAGTTACCTCTTATATAAACATGCTGATCAATATCACTGATCTCTTATTGTTTAAACTGCTTTCCTTTATCCTGGATTTTGGATTGGTGTTCAATTAGTGACTGTGGTGAAAATTTCAGAATGATTACCTCTGTGCTTTCTTCTTACTCTCAAAAGAATTTCTAGATATGAAATGGAACTGAATTTAAACTCGCATTTTGATCCTGTCATTCAGGTTTTTTGTATATTTGTTTTTATGCTGTACTGTGCTCATTGAATTGTGAATTCAGGTAAGGAAAGGCTATTGACCTACTGTTTCATGAATAAACAGGGAAAGGGCTAATAGGATTGCTTATGTTTACCATTCCCTACTGGGTTTCAGCATTAAGAATGTAAACATTCACTATAGAAATGTTGTGACTGACTGAATGAAAGTGTCTATATATGACAATACCAGAAAAATTAATAAAGAAAAAGCAAAAACCAAGAAGAAGGGATAAGAGAATGGCACATCTCTATAGCATCCAAATTAGCAACTGATAAAGTACAGAGCACATTTACTTCCACCTTGTCAAGACATCCTGAGAAGGAAAATGAAGGACAGGCTAAGATAAAGGATAATCTATATGTAAAAACAGAATCCAAAGAATAATGAGAAAATCATCAGTTTTACAGAATGACTTACAGAGATGTTACTGGACGGAAAAGGCAAAATACCACCATTCCTGTCAAGCCTGAACAGGTACAAAAGGCAAATCAAAAAACCAGGACATGGTTGTCAGTCTAAGATAGGAGGTATCAAGAATAGCCAGTGTCCCTTGTCTTGTCACTGAAGTATCCCTGGTCAGACTATTTGGACATGAGAGTGTGGTGTGAGAGAACCTGTGTAAATGAAATCAATTTTGTTTCAGTTGCCATTGCTTATTGCTTATTACACAGTTTCATTCTGAGATTTGTGAAGTCAGAGTATTGCAAAAAACCCACCCAATTTGTGGCTGTGCTCAGATCTGTAGATATCCAAGAAAAATGAAAAGCAGAAAGTAGTATGCACAATTGTTTGTTCATGGATTTTTCCCAACATATGATGTGAGCTTTGTAAACACTAATATAAACATTTCAGCTGCTTTCTGAGTTAGACACAAGTTATCCCGGACTATCACTCTGCCTATAGGATGGTGTTGGAGCAGCTCCTAGAGAGAGTGGAAAGTCAAGGTTGGGATCTGAAGGTCTAAAAGATCCTGAGTCTTTTAACTTCACATTTAGTAGGGGTTTGCATGCATAGTCCATTCAGTTTCACTTCATTTCTTTCCTTGTATCTTTTGCTTGTATTCGTGCTACAAGGATCATAAAAAATATTGCAAACTTCACCATTTAACATGCCAGAAACTGAAGGTGAAGCTCAACAGCAATTTATTTACTGTATAAGTGAGCCTTTCAAAGATCTTACAAGTAATCAAAGAACCAAGACAATTGATTGCTTACAGACATATACCCAGGACAAGTCTGTAGTGTGGTCCATCGTAGAGATGCTTTGCACTGTGCTACTAAAGGACAGCAAAAGTTTCTGGAAAATAAAGGTGATTATGTTATTCCCAAAGTCCTGCTTAAACAAATCAGAGTCACAGAATTTATTTTTTTTAATACAGACTACTTTTAGAACTTCTTTGAAGAAGTTGTTGCCAGCAGCAGTTTGCAATTTCCAGGTGTACTGGGTTCTATTTTCTTGAATTGCTGGAATATGAGAAAAAAGTCACAGCAATAGTCTTACCATTCTTTCATTTTTGTACTATCTAACACAGAGTAAATAGGCAAGATGGGAAAGCTGAAAACAAATTTGTGCAGAGAAAATATGGTTTGTTTTCTTTTTGATACTCTTTTTCCTCCCTCAAAACAAGGAAGAAACTAAAAGATACCATTTGGGAATACTTTGGATTATTTCTTGCTAGCTGGATGGCCAAGTACTGTGGATGAGTTAGTCCTTTTTCAGAGATGGAAAACATGTTGCCTTTACTGAGGCCAAAATATGGTCTTCATTTGATCTTAAATGCATTTGATGATGAAGCTTAAAACACAATATGGAGATAAAATACCAAGCACAACCATATTACAGTGCTGACTTCTCTGTTGAATGAATAACAGCTAAAATTTCCCTTTCTTTTGTTTTGAGAAATGATATTACCTTCAGAGCAGGCATGCTGTTTTCATGATTTATGACCTCTGTAATGTGCAATGATGATTCTTATCGGAGTTCAGAAAGTTTAGTGGAACACTGTACAGAAGCACAGATGTTTCTGACCTTTTTAGCATTGGCTGTAGTACTTCAGCCTGTATTTCTGCCATCAAAACCCTTGCTTGTGATGGAGAGAAAATGATTCGATGACCTAGGAGTTAATATTGGTACAATGGGAGGAAATTCATATCATATAGCTGCAGATATTTATGGTACACACATCTACACCTGCCTTAGTCACTCTCCTCTTGTGGAGAACGGAGGCAAGTAAATACTTCTAGAGTGCAAGTCATCTGATTTATTTTAGACATAGGACTTTTGGAAGTGAATAGAGTGTAGGGAGAAGGCACACTGTTCAGCATTAACTTAGTCTTGAGGTCTGCTGTTGTCCACAGCATAATCTCTATGCCAGTCATCTTCCCTGGCATAGGAGAAATTGTTGTCAAAGGTGCCTCAATCATGGCTAGGCTTCGCGAACAAAGATCTGGGAAGGGCTCTACCCACGTTTCTTGCAAGCACTTTGGTGGCTAAAAAGGCCAATACGAGAAAGGCAAGTCCGGTTGCAAAAGACACAGCAGAAAGACTCCTTAGATGGTATACTCTGGAAGGCATGATTCTTTCTGCGTTGTCTTTTCTCCTCAAGGGTGATCCTGCGTGCTTTCTCAAAAACATCAGCAGCGTTATAGATGGTCTGTCTCCAGGCCTCCCGATTGGAGGCCAGAGAAGACCAGTTATGGTTTTCAATATGCCTGAGGCTGATATGGACATTTTAAATGCCCTATGGCATCTCTGAAGGCTTGGCCCATGTGAAACAAGTCCTACAGGATGCTTTCCTGGACAGACAACTGAGGTCAAGTGGGATACATTAGGGCATCTAAAATTACATAAGAGAATAAACTAATCCTTTTCTGTTTGTTTCAGTTTATTCTGCTTTTAAAAGATTTACTAGGTCTGCCCTCAGTTTCTCTTCTAATTTTGTCCATCTTCCCTACCCAAGAGTGTTTTCTAGGTCTCATTGTTCTTATTGCTCCGCTCTACACTTGTCTGGCTCTTCTGCATCTTCCTTGAATAATGGTCAAGAGATACCAAAGCTCCTGTTGATGTTGGATAGAACAGAAGGATCTCTTCATAAATCTTGCAATCTGTAATCCTAATTAGAAGTCTAGTGTGTTGTTTGCCTTTGCCTTTTTTTATTATTATTTACTATAACAAGAGTGTGATGTTTTTAACTTGTGTTTAGCTTGTAATTCTTTATAACCTTCCAGTTAATTGCAGCAGAACTGCGACTTAGCCAGCAGCTTATAGTTCTCTGTTTCAAATAAATTATTTTTTTGCACTTTTCAGACCTGAATAATATTTTACTTTTCGTGAATAAGATTTTTTTTTAATTGTTATTTTGTTCTCTAACATGGTTTCAATCCCTTCCAGTTTTGTGTTGCTAGTATTTGTATTAAGTATACTCTGTACTATATCATTGCGGTGGTTAGTATACATCCTGAATGTATGTATACATATATTAGTAGAAAATGCTCTGTAGGTATGGTTATCTACCAGTGTTTTTCCATCCTATGGACATTTCATCTAGAATATGTTTAATAGGAACAAGTAGGAAACAGAAACTTTGCTAAAGTCAGTTATTGCATTGCCCTAGAAGTAAACTAGAATGATTTGAAACAATGCTTCTTGACAAATTCCCACTCTCCTTTTCTTTTAGGTAGCTAATTTTTATAAAATTCTTTTTTTATATCTGAAACAGAACTGAAGTTATGTCAACTCAAACCTTTATCTCCTTTTAAAATAGAGCACTTTTTTTATTTCTTAGGCCTCTGATGCCTCCTCCTTCCTCCAGGAGTTCTCAGGAATAACTGCTGACATGCTGCAGCAGCCTGCTTTCTTGACATCTTAGAAGGAACTCTATAAGGCCAAGCGTATTTGAAAACATCTAACTTATGTGACCATAATTTCAATGCCGTTTCCTGCATTCCCTTTTTCTTTTTCTTTCTTGTAATGGGGATTACATCTTATCTACCAGACCTATTGATCTGTGGTGTCTTTGATCTGATAGGCACTTCATTGGGAGTCATTCTGAAGTAGTATTACTAAACTTGACATTTTCTGCCTGCAATTTGAAATAAGTAATATTACCTTTACATTATTCTGGTTTTGGAACTTTTCTTTCTTTCTGTTACCTGGGTAAGGAGGCTCCCTTGCTAAGTATGTAATGTTCAGTGTTTATAGAGGCTCTGATGAATCCTTGCTGCTGGGCATCCTCTCCTTTTGCTCTCATAGAAGGCTTTTCTTTCAGGCTCCTTACAGGCAGATGAAGATAAGCAGGTAAAGCTGAAATGTTTAAGTTTTTAACTGGACTTCCTGAAAGATGATCAGAGAACTTTGTTTGGCCTCAGAAGTGTATCCTGTTTATATGTGTAGGGTTGGCCTCAGCATGTGGCCAAGGACCCACACAGCTGTTTGCAGCAGCACGGAGGGAGAACAAGAGCGTAAGAACAATGTTGGTCAAAATATAGGCAAGGAAATAATTTACCAATTAATCAAAGCATTTGAATACTGATTTTGGTATTGGAAACAGATAAAAAAGAGATATTTAAAACACCCATTAACAGGTTTACTCCCAGGTTTCTTGAAGATCACAGCATCCATTTCATGTTATCATACCTCTTTGAGTTATTCTCAAAAACTCTGTTTGGAATTTTTGGAAGGCCAGAGACTTGTGTTTCATCTCAGTTCTAAAGTGTTGTGGTTCTCTTCGGGGTGAAAGCTGTGACTTGCACTGGTATAACTAGGAGCAGAAGTAACTCAACACACAAAAAGTGATGATCACTCTGCTCAGGGAGGAAAGGGGTGAGAGGGGAGGTTTATGTTGCCTATAAAGACAACAGACTGTTAAATATTAAGAAGGGGGAAAATTGTATAAGATGAGTGCTAAAGTCTGTGGAGAAGTACAGATAGACTCATCCCAGAATGGAGAAAGTGGCCTCCCGCCGTCAGAGTCTGGATGCTCTGGAATAACCTGCTAGAACAAGTAACACAGACCAAAACCCACACTGCTTCAGATTGCATTTCTGAAAAGAATGACATGGCAGGGTGTGATGGCAGATGTTTGGTCTCCAGGCTTCCTTTCCCAGCTTTGTCTTATATTGGCTTAAAAAGATGAGGAGTTAGAGGAGCATCATCCCACAGCTCTTTTTGCACAAAATTGAGTTTTCACATTCATTAAACGTAAATGACCATCTAGATAACTTCTTTCCAATTCAAGTTTCTTTTGTTCTGGATTTTCAGTCCTGTCATCATGATCTTTTAGGTTTTCATAATGAACAGCTGTTGCATTTTTGTCTAGAACTTGTTTCTGTGCAGAAAGTTTCTTCAGCCTTAATGACTCTATGATGATTCTATGACCATGCAAGCTGCTCACCTCTGCTTGGCATCGGTAGTGAATCCCTGAATGGCATTTCTTGTAAAAAGATGAAATGGGATTTTCATGTAGAAAAGATTTATTAGAAGAAGCTGGGTAAACTGGCCATCACATTTCAAAAGTGATTTGTGTATCTATAGCCCGTCCTTTAAGGTAGACTGGGCTAAACTTGGACATTGTAAATAGTAGTGACTGCTTTTCTACTGATGTTGAAAGGAAAATTTCCAGTTGAGATTAGAAGCAAGAACAAAAGGAGCATAGATATGTCTTTGAAGAGCTGTAGGTCATACATGAAGAATTTATATTATGGCTGCTGTGGTCAGAGCTGAAAAAGTGGGAAGAACCTAAAGTTCCTTCAGATTCAACCATTAGTGTCTCAGACCCATGAAAGCTAAATTATACTATCCATTTACTAGATACCATGTATAGCTACGCTAAGGAAATTGCCAGCATACTGATAAATTATACTAATTTCTTACACTACAGGTAGTAGAAGTTGGAGAATTACATTTGAATTTATCCCAAGTTTGACTTGTATGTGGTTAGGGCAAAGCAAAGAGAGATTAAAGGCTGATAAATTAGGTTTTATATATCCCAGAACCATATAGACCAACAGCTTCTAGATTCCCAGGTGAATTTCTTATAAAATTTTGTTTCAGTGCAGACCTCACTCAGTGGAGACTCTCAAAATAGAAACAGTGTACGGATATTAAAATCATTCTGGTCACATTTTATGATGCATAGTTTTGCTTTTAAGCACTGCCCGTAATTTATAGGTTCATTCTATAGTTGTAAGGCCTTTTCGTATCCCATTTGTTTCATTGCCTGCCTTCTTCCAAGCTGCATTTCAGTGGTGAATATTTTCCCATTTGAAAAAAAACCCAACCACAAACAAGCCCAAATCATTTTGGGATCATTCACGCTGAGAAACATTGTAAATATAAAAGTGCTTTCATGACAGCTAGTTGGCTGTGATGAGAAGCTAAACAAAAACATTTGAATACTAAATATTCTCAGTGACATAATTTCCTTTCAGTATTTTTTGGAAAGATTTTATGAAGACAAAACTAATTTTTGTGGTCAATTATATGCTTTTATTTTAAGTCTGACTGAATACAGAATTATGCAACAGAAGTCCTTCTGTCTGATTCTTCCCAGACCTTGGCAGGAATAAGCTTACTGGATACAAATTTTCAGTGGGACAAAAAATACAGTGAAGTGAAAACAAAATAATGTACCTATCTCCTGAGTACAATGGATTATCAATAAATGAAATAAAATAAACCTCTTTCTATGGAAAAATATGGAAAACATACTTTGAATATGATTGATATTTCTTCACTCCTGTCTGCTCACTGATTACAATGGAGATTAGCAGAGCAGAATGTACAGCAGCATGACTTATGTGTCACACTTTCATAAATGAAAATGTTGTAATATACGGATTTCCTACAATGGTGCCTACTGTTACCCCTTGCTTCTTTTCCTGACTGCTCTAATTATCCCAGTACATAATGATTTTCATCCTTCCCAAGGTAACAGTAACCCATAATAAATTACATCCCTCAGATTAATCTGACTTCATGACTTTTTTTTTCAGTTGTCCTGGACCTTCCTCATGGCTGGGTAAATTTTTTTCCGGAGTAACCTCCAAATAGCATTTAAATTACAATTAAGAAAAATCAACACAGCTTCTTTTTCCCCTGATCTTGACATTTTGGTCTTTCCAGCATCCTGTGGTAGAACTTCATCCCCTCTTTGCAAAGGGTTTCCAGCCATTTGGTTCTGGTTTCTGTGTTCCTCCAAATGATGATCACTCTTACCCTGGTTTATGGTTGCCACTGTTGACAGAGAAGACTTTCATCCCCTAAATTTCACTACCCAGACCAAAGAGATTGCAGTCCATTTTATATTCCTCAGCTATGGGCAGTTGTGCTCAGTGGGATGAACAAAACTCTGAAGATAGCACTCGGTTCAGTTTCATTTTGCCTGCCTAACCTGATACAGAGTTCAAAGCTGAAGTGAAGAAGCACAGTGGAGAATCAACCTGTTCCTATCCTTCCCATATCAAGTTAAAAAAACCCCCAAAAAATCTATCGCTTGGGTGATAGATGCAGCTCTGAATAAAGCAGGCACACTGTGACTCTCATTCTTTTCCTGAGCCCTAATCTTTAGATCATGCCCATTTTAAGTGTCACATGGAACAAAAATTGTATTTGGGACCATGTTGTGAAGTCTTTTTCCAGGATGACTTATTTTCGAGAGTAAAGGTTTTAAGAATAGTGATGATAATACTAATCTTGATGAACTATGAAACAGTGTAGTTTCATTTTTAGAGAAACAAAATTAAGGTCCCAAATAGTCCTAGCATGTTACTGAATCCTTATTGCCAACCCCAGAACCCAACTCAAAAAGCACACCCAGTGAATCTGGTCACTGGAGAAAAGAGTTTCACTAGGAGAGGAACAGCATCTTCTTGACTTCAGCTTCCTTCACAGAGATGCTGGGATGGCTTTCACTGATTTTGAAGGCCAAGTTTAGGAGAGGGACCATAATTAGCCACAGAAAGAAAATGTTTATGCATGCTAAAATTAAAACTTTTTTACTTGTATTTTGCTTTTACTTATAAAACTAAAATTAACAACACAGACTCTCAGGGCACTGAGCTGCTATGCAGCAGCAGCAGCAGCAGGAACAGCCATGTTTTAAAGAATATTAGGAAAAGCAGTTAGGCAGAGATTTCTTCCTATAGGCATTCTTGTACCCTGTCACCTTCTGTTTCTTCTTATACAAGGATTGTCTAATCTTCATCCTGAAGTGTTCGTGCCTTTATTAAGGTTTCATGCTGACAGATCTCAAGAGTTATTGGATAACTCAGCAAGACATATGTACAGTTAATTAGAAATGAATGTGATATTACTTCAAAAGGCTTCAACTGTTAAGTTTTAAATGGTTATAATTAACTTGCTCTTTGATTCTGAACTGGATTGACTAAAGAGACAATGAAGGTCAATTTCCGTTCACTTGAAAAAATAGAAAAACAAAATAGCTACTAATTTAAAAAAAACAAACCTCTCAATCGTGAAGCTGTTCAGTTATGGTGTACTTCCTTGATGTGAAGGCAATGCAATGAAAATCCTTTTAATAGGCACTCTTTTTATCCTTTATTATAAAAATACAGAGTCCAGTTCATTTGATATGCGAAAGAAAAAGGAGAGACTGGACAATGTTACTTAGTCAGCTTTGTGCATATTTAGATTTGATTTTAAGAATCCCAAGCTAAGGAAAACTGTTTATTTTTAAGTAGTGCTTTTTCAGGTGAAGATCCATAATAAACTTTCAGAATTTGTAAATATATCTAGTGATAATGAGTTCATTTTATTAAAATTACGGATGTTCAGTACATCAAATCCTTACTATTTTATTATCTAAATAAACATGTAAACTAGTTTTTAAATATGTAAGTAAAACTGGAACCCCTCCACCATCAAAAGCCCTCTTCACCAGACCATACATGCATAAAATTCACTTATTTCCACTAGATGATGCAGCCTTTTGAAGCCTTTTGAATTTTGTTACTAATCTCTTTTGGATATATTTATTCTCAGAAAGTAGCTACCTTGGTTTGAGATTTGCTTGCTGCTTCGTTTAATCCTGAGGGGATGCCATTTGTTCCTTTGACATCACATAGAAAGGGCAAATGCAATGCATAATCACATCATTAGGACAAATACAAACACAATTATCCCTCAGTAGTGTGACAGAAGGAAAATATAATGTAAACACTAAAGTCCTGACTGCATGCTTATCAAAGCTTTGGTTCTGGCAGAAGCAGCTGGGCTGTACAACTTTCTTATTTATTCTTCCTCTCCCAGTAATGCGACAGCAGAGGGTCTCTGTGGGTGGCAGTCACACTGAAATTAGCAGCACAGGCTGATTGCTCTGCCACAAATATTTTTAAGACTGTGTACTTTAAAACAGGTCTGCTAAAAGTTTGTTTACTCCACAACAGAAAGTTCCTGTACTCATGCCATTGCTCTTAAAGGTAAAAATCAAGGAAATGGAACTTCTGACTCCTGGCCTATCCTGAACCCTGCATTCCATGGTACATATTATCCTGTATATAGTGCTTATTATTAACTAGGATCATGCGATACTTGGAAAATTCTAATTCCACCTCCTTGTGCTGGATTTCCATGAACAGATTTCCCAGGGATTGAGGGAGGGACTTTCAGGAGATGAACAACTGCAGCCCCAAGCCCTATCCAGGAGAGGAAACATCCAAGTCTGGAATTTTTTTGTCATAGGTTTTGGTGTTGTGGCAAAGCGACTCTGGATACAGAAATTTATAAAAAACCATGCTGGTATAACATTAAGAATAAACATTTTTGGCAGTAGTCTGTGCATTATCAAAATGAAGGTACTGCTAAAAGATGTTAAAGGACATTTGAACGGAAAGGACAATGGAATGACACAGCATCATAGGATAGAAAATAAACCGTACTACCGTGAAGGAAACAAAGTTTTAGGAAAACAGAAACTGCAGTTTTCCAAACGTGAATTTTATCAGGACACTAGACTTGACATCTTTGCAGTGACCACTAACAAAATTGTTTCAGTGCTATGCCTCATCCATTAGGCAATACTGAGCCCTAGCTTGAAAACCATGTTCTTGGTTTCTCTAGAATGTGAGGAAAGAGTGTTGCTGATTATTTCAGTAATGTTTCCTTTTTCAATCCCATTCCAGTTTTGAGATCTGACAAGAAAGAAATCTGAGCTAATACATACAACCACATTTTTATATATTATTTATATGTTCTTTAGATATAATTCTCTCAAGTTCTAAAACTGAGATCATTGCAGCTGCATTACAATTAAGATGCCTTTATTGTTGTTTTGTAGATACAACCTGAGATTTATGTCTAGATCCTTATTTAGATATCCACTTTGTATCTCAGAAATCAGTGGTGGGAAAACTTGAACATGCAGTGCTACTAATTTCTGCATTCAGATCCAAGTCTGAGTGAGAGCTCAGTGACCTTGGCCAAGTCTGACAACACAGAGCTGAAGCTGGAAAGACCTGTTAAATATCATTCCCATTGTTCTCACAGGAGTGTGTCTAATGAGTCCAGGTGAGACTGAGGGCTCCTCAGCAGTGGGATTTCTCTTGTGGACCTAGAGTAAAGTTTTGATTTTCAGCTGTTGGCCACTAGATTCACTTTGTTTCTTACTGAGACAGGTGCCACAAACCCAGAACTACAAAGCTCTCTGATTGGGTGGGCAGCAAGCTTGGAATAACTCCTGAGAGAATATCTTGAGCAATAGGGAGTGTTAATAGGTAAATAGATTTCCTCTGGGAATATATGGGGTTTTTTTCCTTTTTACTT
Source organism: Neopelma chrysocephalum (assembly GCF_003984885.1). Lineage (NCBI taxonomy): Eukaryota > Metazoa > Chordata > Aves > Passeriformes > Pipridae > Neopelma > Neopelma chrysocephalum. The sequence goes on from NW_020897691.1 coordinate 29,702,783, forward strand.
GCTCCTGAAAAGTTTCTCTCTAAGATAATACTTACAGTACTGGGCAGATGAGAACACCCTTAGGAAATCTATCTTCTGATTGTGCTAGCCTGCACATATTTGAGTTTACATGTTTTCCTAGAAGAACCGGAGCTGGAAGGCAAAGGCTTTAGGCAATGTATTTGCATGCTTAACAGACAAATAAATCAGAATATTTGCCAGGGTTTCTAAATCGGCCGCATCCTATTATACTTTTTCCACTTCACTGAGGAAGTCTCTTCTCACCTGGAAGCTGGGATTTTCAAAAGCTTAACAAATAAAATGATGTGGGGCTGGTATTTTGTTTATCAAGCAAAAGAAATTATGAAGCTGAGGATTAATTAGCATCTTAATTTAAAAAAATGTTAACTAGTTTAATATTTTAACTTTCCATAACATTTCTCCCCCTTTTTGTATGTAGATAAAAGTTTGTATAGCATCCTTATGAGCTTTTCTGTCATGCTTTATGTGTATATGGTGTATATGTGCATGTGTGTATTTATTATTTTTAAAATGTAAATAGCTGTGAATATTGAAAATAGTAATGAACTGATCATATTTTACAGTAATTTAAACCATTTCACTTATCTTCTTTTTAGTTAGATAAATTTTAAAAGATTTATTTCAAAATTTATTGTTTCAATACACTTAAAATCTGAGGTAGCTGCAAATAATACAGTGGAATATACAGTGTACACTATGCAGTCATCTGGTGCTCTTAGATCAGTCTACATATTTCAGAAGAAAAAATTGAAGAAATTTTTGTAACCTGTACCCATGTAACAAAAATTGTTTGAATTGTAAACCATGCTGTAATTTTAAAATTCCTTAGGATCTGTGCTACTTGTGCATGTTTTTGCGTTCCTCACTCTGCATTTACTGGACAGTAAATGCATGCTTATTTTTTTTTAATTTATATAGCACACTATATAGCAAAGAACTTTTACAGTTATTTTGTAGAATGAGGTCATTGGCTATAAAGCTCGTTACACAGAACTCTCTAAAACAAAGGAGAGAACAAGGTGAGAGCTAAACTCTCTGTAGCTTAAGATCAAAGTCTCTTTAGGTTTAAGCTTATTTCTAAATGATATAAACCAAAGAGATAAGACTTATGTAAACTGAAATGAGCTTTTGCATAGCTTTTTTTGGTATCAGTTTAAATTAAATGCAAACCTTAAATAAGAGCATATAACTTTCCATCTAGACAACTCTTGGCGGAGTATTTTGTTGGCATAACGTGCTAGCAGATATTTACTACTTTTGTCATTGTTATCCTTAAGTTGTAGCATATTGTGTAAGTGCAATTTACACTTACATATTGTATAAATAGCTTTTGTGGTCTAGCATGGCATATACAAAGCAATATGCGTGCTAAAATAGATTATCCATATGTGGCTAATTGCAAGAGAGTGCAACAGATATATCTCTGTGTGTTATTGTAATTAAAAATAGGAATGTAATGCAAAAGTAAAAAAGAGTAAAGATATATATTCAACATTGATTTTATATTTTGTGTTCTCTGTTCTGTCCTCTAGTTACTGGAATCTGTTAAAGATAATTCATTAGGGCAAGTTGTTAATCGTATAAAATAGTGTGGGTTCAATTTTTACAGGTCTTCTTTGCAACCAAAGGCTTACTTTGAGAAAGGTGATGTGGGTCTGAGCCTGAGAGCATTCTTGTAATACTGTGGAATTCATTTTCTCTGGATACGACTTTTTCAGTGTTTTTAGCTTATCTCCCAAGCCAAGGACAGAAATCTGCAAAAACCACTGTTGCTAAAAAAGTCTCTTTACCTTAGAGATTATCAAACACAGCACTATTTTTTCCTACGCACTGGATTAATCTGTTTAATACATATAGAATTGCAGATAGAATAATGAAAGTAATTGGCATCAATTATCACACTAGCACTACAGCAGAAAGATTAAAAGGCAAGCAAATAGAATGTCCTGGCTGTCATTATTGTGTTTCTCTTAACAGTTTCATATTTTCTAGTAACCCAGAGTAAGAGGGAAAAAAAGGAAGAATAAAATCTTCCATCTTATTGTGAAATATTCGTGATGATAGTTTCTCTTGATGCGAAGCTTTTTAGCTGTGCATAGTTCATGACCTTTAGCAAATCGTAACTGTAAGATAAAGACTAATAGTTGATTTAATTTTCATTAGATTAAAAACATGGTGAGAGAGATTAGTACTGCAAAGTTGTTCACTAAGAAAATTCATTAAACACCCTACTCCCCCTGCAAAAAAAAAAAAAGAAGAAGAAAAAAAATCCCTTTTTTTTACTTAGCTGAAAAATGTTTGGACAGGAAACTGTCTCTATGGTGGAGAGAGTCCTCTGTGGGAGTTTTGGCAGTCTGTGGTGTGTGTCACTCCTCTCAGCAAAGCCAAGTTTAGATGCTCTCTTAGTTGAGAAGTCCATTCTGGAGACAAAGAGCACCTTTCTGTTCTGGGAAGCTCCCCAGAACAGGAAAAGGGATGACGTGCATTCACTCAGACACAACTGTGGTCCTAGACCTCCTTGCATATCACTGCTTTCTCTCCATGGCCTCACTCATCCCTTTTCATGCATGTGGAAGACCTGAAGAGAAAGCAGGAGGAGCACCAGGAAAGCTGGTGGAGAAATATGAATATTTACAGCACTAAACCTAAATAACTTATTATGAGAAAGGTCTAATGCATATACAGCCGGCAAAACAATGCTGAAAACATCCCCTTTGTTATTATCACTTTATTTTTGGCTAAGATGATGATTTTTCAATATTTAATTATGTGTGCAGAGCTGTTAGCTGTCTATTAGTGTCAATGTCAGTGTAATTTTGGGTTGCTGTGACAGATTGTACATCTTTGCAGAAGTTAAGCAAAAGAAAAATTTGCAGCTGATTTTACTATAGATGCAACCCCTAAGTCATTAATTGCCCATCAAATAAAATTATTGCTGGGAAAATTTTGCTAGACTAGATGTCAGTGGCAGACTGGTGCTGTGTGTGCATGTGTAGAAAGTACCATTGAAATATCTTAGCTATTATTGAGAATATGGTTGAACAAAATGCATTTAATTAAGTCAAAAGTCTCCTCTTGCCTACTATTCATATTACACAGCACTCTAAAATGCCTACGTATATGTGGCATTTGTACTGCATCTCTTCTCCTGTTGGGTTAGTGCACAGGTCTCATGGGGTAACAGCCTGGGTTTGAGACCATGAACCCAGATTTGCAATGGGTGCTCTTACTTGGTGTTTGCCTCTAGTGCTTGGAGCCATGCTGCTGCCATCATCACGGCCAAGACTGAAAGGCCTGACGTCTACAAGGGAAGGGTGAGAGTAGCTACGGATGCAGCTGGGTCATCAGAAGCTGGAACAGGCTCAACACCACATGGTGGGGATTCTGGGGGAAAATTATATCAAACTCTGCAAGATACATGTGATCTCAGAATACACTGAGAGAGCCAGGGCTGTCATCAGTCAGTACCAGCGGGAGAACTTGGGAAATTTTACAAAGACAAGAATCACAAGCCTCTTGAGCAGGGGGTCAAGATGACACGTTCGGTGAAACAGGCAAAGGCAAGTACAAAGATAGTCTCAGAACAAAAACCATCAAGAAAAGAAACAAAAAGCTATACCCTACCCAGAGATTCACTGTTAGGGCATAAAACTGCTGTATTCTAATGTTCTTAATTATTTTGAATAAGTATTTCCTCTTTAGCAGAAGTTTATTTTGGGGTAAAAGAGGGTTTTCCCAGCTGGTTTGTGCAACAGGAAGAGGGAAGTTGTGGCATAGACTCACTGAGGAAATCTGCAGAAGGACATTACCTAGTTTAAATGCAAAATGGGGGAAAGAAATCTTGTGTAGGGAAGAGATAAGAAAGAGATAAATCTGATGGGATTAGGCAAAAGCCTGATTAACAAGAAGAGGAGCGCAAAACTGCCTGGGATGGGTTGGGAATTGAGAAGAAAGGCAAGTAAGATCACAGTTGAGGCATATTTTGGAAAAAGATGATGGGTTTGGGAACTTGAAGAAAGATGTCTGTAAATGGAAGTCTGAAATCTGTAAGATGACATAGAGACATTTAGCAAAGGAGAGAGACTGGAAAAAGGCACACTTCTTGGAACAAGGTGACTGAACAAAACTTAGAGCCAGAGAGGCTGAGGCTCCCTGGTTGAAGAGACAGGGGTCAGGAGGACAGAGAAAACTGGAACAGTAATGACAAGGATGCTCCAGATTATGCCTCAGGGAGCTGGTAAGTGGCCGATGTCTGTGGGGAAGATCAAGAGGTTCCAACCCTGAAAAAGGCACATATGGGTCCAATTATGGAGCTGCATACTGGAATTTGAGCTGGTTTCTCTTCAGTTTTTTTGGTGGTGTGTTGTTTTTCTTTTCTTTTAATCTGACACATTACATAAAAATAAACTGTCAAAAACCATTGTTGAAGTTGCAGTTTCTTCTAGATCAGAAGTCTCTGTAGCATGAGTCTCTGTAAGTTCAGTGGCAGAGTCCATATGAGTTTACAGAGTCCCTGTTGCAACAGACTGCTAAGGCTTTCCCAAGGCAGCAGTTTATATTATTACTTGCTGCTAAAAGGGTACCTGGAACCAAAGAAAGTTATGGCTCTCACTTTTATATGAATGCGTATGTGTGTATACATACATACATGTGCATACGTATGTGTGTACGTATACGCAGAAAGGGGAAATATATGATGATATTGCTAATACAGTTTTTTCCTTTGCATCCTATATAATGACATAAAGGTATTTTCACTAATTCATGTTAAGGCCCTTGCATCAGGGAGCATCTGCTTTTTGACAGTGGCTGTAGCAGATGGCTATGGAAGAATAATCAACCATGCAGTCATGTTATATTGTCTCCCTCCTTCCCAGTTTTCAGGTTCTAGTGATCTATGGATCAGATATTTCCTGCGCTGGAGGTGATATCTTAGTGTTTAATAGCCCTTGATGGATTTTTCTTCCCACCCACAATATCCCATGGCAATGAATTTCACGGTTTTATACTGTGTGTGAGGAAAGATCTGCCTTTACTTGTTTGTACCAGATGCTTGATGTTTCTTAGTTCCTGTCATGAGGCACACTGAAAAATTGTTTCCTGTTCAGTGTCTGCTGCCATGCTTCAAGATTATTCAGATGCTTGTCATTTCTCTATCTCCATCAGCTCTTTTATAAACTGAAAAGACCAGGTCAGTGACCTGCTCGATACACTTTGATTGTACTAGTCACACTTTTCTGTGCGATATTATCATCTTACTTAGAAATAAAAAATTACATTTGAGTTAGATCAGGTAGCCTAAAAAAATACCTCAATAAATTCTTTAATTTCTGCTACAAAGTCCTTTTTTGTGTATATACCATGTCAATAGCAAAACATGATTGCAGGAGTATTCCGAACAGTTGGCAAATGTTTTATATAACTGATTCACCTATGTGTTTGTTAGTATGATTCCATATATAAAAATTTGAAGGGAACTATATGGTCTCCTCCTCCTTTCTTTCGTATAACTGAGAATAATTCAGTAATATTTTAAAATGTGACAACTTAGAGGTCTGATTTGTTGGTCTATGTGCAAGAAACCCATGAACAAATAATGGAATAAGCCTTGCTTATAAAGCAAAGAGCTAGCATTTTAAGTAATGGCCATTTTGTATACAGAAAAATACTTTCCTTGTTAAAGGAATAGTTCTGCTATTTTTAGTCTTTGCTTACATGAATGTGGAGACACAGATGTCATAATGAGAAGAAAGCAGTAACTATTCCTAATGCCAGTTTGAATACATTAATTTATTCATTGATGTATTCCTTTTAATGTTCAGACTGTCTTCTATAAACTGTGTATTTGATTTTTCCAGCCATTGACAGGGTTGGCAGGTAGCATCTCATAAACACTTGGAAAGCTGGAAGATTTTGTAGATATGGTGAATTTTTGAGATAAAACCATCATAAAAGGAAGTGAAAACTACTATGATTATATCCCAGGAAAATAGTACTATACAGTTCCTGCAAACAGTATGTATCTATGTCTTTTCCATAAGTTTTAGCACGGGTAATGCTGCCAGGATTTTTAAAAAAATAAGTCTTTTCACTAACATACTTAGAATCATAGCACTTTTCTTTAGCTTGCTGGCCAAATACTTTCTGTCCTTTGCTTTGAGGCAAACCACTGTTCTATTGAGAAAGACAAACCAGAGCCATTGCATGCAATTTGAGTCTTACCCTTAGGATCTTGCTTTTATTAAAATATCACTGCAGTAATTTTAAACGGTAAGAGTAATGGTAAAAAATCAGTGCATGAACACTTTTGTAGACTGTTGTAATTTTTTTCTGTGTGTGTCAATTACAGTCTGTGGTAATTTTATTTTAAAATAGAAGATGTTTGGTCACTTGTCTCCATTATCCAGTCAATAAACTTCCTTGAAACAGTTCCTCACGAGCAATGTGCCTTTCACAGCTTGGTCCAGAGGACATTCTAGGAAGGGCTCAGCAGGCAGCAATCCAAGACATGCTGGAGTGAGGGAGAAGCTACTCAACACACTGAGCAGCTAATCTTGGAAACAATATATGAAGGTTCTTGTATTGCTCCTCGAGCAGGTGTGTCGATAAACCCTGCATATACCTCTAAACTGCATCCAATCCAGTTCACTTTTAAAAGTAATAAAAGTTATCACTGCTGGAAATGCTTAAACTTTCGACCAATCACAGTAAAAACATTAAAAATGTTTGAGAATTAACTCCAACCAGGAAGAAATCAAATTACATTTTCCTTTATGTGGTCTGCCTACTGAATTTGCATTGTGAGCAGTTGTGTGGTAATGAAAGCAACTCTATAAATATTTCTATACTACTTGATAATTAGATTTTTTTTTTTTTGAGAAATTACTTCTTCATGTCTCTTTTTAAATGTAGGTGCAGTTTCCAGCCGAGTGCATGTCAGGTATTCTTGGTGATAGCACTTGCAGGATTAGAATGCTCTATGGAAATTTCCTCTAGCTTAATTCCATGCACATGAAACTAAAACAAGGTACCTTTGTGCACACACCACTTGTGTGTATTGGTTTTTATATGAAAAATCACACAGGATGTTCCCATGTAACAGGTAACAACTACCAGAGAAAAATGTTTTATTGTAAAGTACAGGCTTTATGTTCTTTCTGCACTAATAGAAGAGGCAGACAGAATTATCATCCCACAGCAAAAAGGGGCACACTTCCCCTGGGGTAAGCTTTACTGCATCATAGGAAAGCCACCCTTCTTTCAGCTTGCTAATTCTTATTGAAGCTTGGCATGCCATTACAAGACTAATTTATAATCTTTTGGGGAGATGTATAAGGCAGGATGCCAATATATAATTAGATAGATTTTATTATCTGTCATCATGAGCTTTACTTGGTAGAAATGCCGGTTTCCAAGACAGACAAGAAACTTCTGACTAAGTAGGGTAGAGCACCACCTAATCCCACTTCTCGTCCTTGGTACACACTAGTCCATTTTCAGTGAGATGTGGACAAAGAGGAGGTAGTTACAAGGCTGAATGTGTGGCCTTAGTGCTTTTGTTTAACTTGACTGTATTATCTGCTTATTTGAAAAGACTTTGCAATTTGATTAATCTTGAGCAATGCAGAGTTACCATCTAGTAAGGTTACAGCTGCCTAGAATGTGTTGATGTAAAAGACCCATAATTTTGTTTGTCTGGATGAAATCAGACCACTGTATTTTTGTAACTCCAGTTTTGGAGCTAAATGGGGTTGAAGGGTTAAGAGGATCAAGCATAGTGATAGTGGAAATCTTAAAGGACAGGTCTAGGAACCACGAAGCTTTGGGACAAAGATTAAGTTTCAATGTTTAACTTAACAGAGAAGGTGAATGACAGGAAGGAATATGTTTTGAGGACGTCCAGCATATATATTTTTTTTATTTGCAGTGGGATGAGAATGCCACTAATTCTACTGTATTGTTTGCCTCTGTCTCAAGTAGAAGAAGCTATCCACAACACGGATTTGTTTGTGTATGTTTACCTTGTGTATGTGTATGCATGTGAGTTCATGGGCAGGCTTAATTGGAAATAATTAGGCCACCTATTGTTCTGACTTCCCATACAATTTAAATAGGTCTGCTTTTTCTCTTGTATGTCAGAAGCCTTTCATGGCCTGAGATCTTTGATGAAAGAAAAAATCTCTGATTGCTGAAACATACTTTGGAATTTCCTAGTATATTCATGCGAGCAGTGCAATTTTATGGCATTTACTAACAAAGGGTCTTTAGCCTGAGTTTAAGCAGCTACACCGCACAGGGGTATATTTGTATGTAGCCATTACTATTTACAAGTCTCTTAGCATAAGATGTCAATAAATGGGTTTCAGTTGTGTCACCATTAATATCTCTTAGCCCAACAGACAAGAAATTTGGAGAAAAGTCTTTGCTTTAACCACAAGTTCAGAGTCAGCAGGTGTTTACCCAGACTTGGACTCAGTGGCTGCTGTTGTACAGAGCGCACTTATTCACTAGGTCATTGCTACGTGAAATAGGAAAGCTCTCCTTCTCTTCCTACTTCCATTCCTTCTAGCTTTCTGTTTTAGGCTCCCATTTCCCGGCCTATTCTAGCTCTGGATCTCACACAGACCAGAAAATAAACAAGGTTGCAGCCTCCTTAGGTATGCTTGTTACTGCCTATGAAGCCAGAGTCTGTGGGGAGCTCAGTCATTCCCAACTAATCTGAATGAAAGGTGAGGTCCTTCTCAGATTCTCAGCCCAGGATGACACATGCTTTTTGCATGCTCAGGTCTGGACAGAACAAAATCTTAGCAACACTAGCCCTATGCTTCCTGCTAGACTCTCTTTTTCTAGAAGAGGGGAAAGATGAAGGATCATGTGGGACAGAAGTCTCAGGTACAGCATGAAGTGCTAAGAATGCAGAAGATTACAATTTTAGCATAAAGGACAGCTCTGATAGCCCTGCATCATGTCTTTTCTAGTCCAGCTTCCTTTTTATCTTGGTTACATCTCAGAAGTGCAGAGGTTGAGGTCTGAGTAGACATCTGGGAGGTTGGTTGTGTGCTACTCAGAGATGCTGCGGGTATCAAGCATCATCAGGTACTGCACATCTACAGCTTCTCTGTGAGGGCAGACTGCATGGAGAAAGGGGGAAGCATGCATCCTTCAGACACATGAATTGCACAAGCAAAATAGAGTCTACAATGTTTCTTTGTTCAAGCAAAGAACATTTACTACTCTTTGTGGGAAGGGAAAATCTGTGAGGAAGTTCTTCATCATAGGGGTACTCTGAGAAGATTCTTGGATATGCTGTAGTTGATTTTCAGGGTGGTTCGTAGAGGCCCAAGTTAGCCTAATGCTATTCCTCTGAACTTTATAGAAAGCATATTCAGTGACTGGGCCAACATGATATATTGATTTTGTTCATGTGTTTCTGTTTATGGTGACTGATGCTGGAATTGTGGGGATATAGTGCCAAAGATCATTAATCTTCTAGCATCTTTTTTGTTCTTTCCCTCTTGTTCAAGTTATAGATCCTAGCTGTATATATAGCTGGAAAATGGCTGTCAGAATCGAATGTGATAGGGAGTTGCTGGAAAGGAGCCATTGCTGTGCCTTGTTACAGATTCAGAGCAAAAGAGCATTCATCTGGCATTCCTACGACTGCAGGGTGTGGCACTCCTGAAAGTGTTTGGAAGAAGGCATCTGGCCCACCCACTGCACTTTTTAAAGCACATGTTGACTACAGAGTTAAAGCCGGTATAAGCAAAAGAAACCAATGGAGGTTAATTTTTAGTTTTGCTGGATGGAAACAAAATCAAAAGGTCCTTTTGCTTAGTAAGAGCAATTAAAACACAGTAAGTCAAACAAAGCAAAGTAAAAAGAGCTGTTAATTTTTCAGTGATTTAATTCATTTGTTGTAAGAAATTGGAATAAAACTGAGAATCTACTTAGAAAATCAGGCACTTAATTGTTCAAGAAAACCGACTGTTAAAGCAATCATGAAGTGCACACGTCCTGTGAAGGACTCTAATTTTAATTGCTGTGTGTTTAACTCCAGCCCTGAGAGTGTGAGATAAATTCAAGTGAAAGCAGCACCCCTGAGTAGAAAGTTTTGATCCAGGTGTAAAAATGCATCTAGAGTTATCATCTGTATCTGTTTCCTTGCTGATGCCTCTCATAGTGATGAGATTGCTCTCTCAGACTGCTGTATGACTGCAGCCTCATGTAAATAACAATTTAGTTATTCAGTTTTTGGATCACTGATCAATGTCATTGATCCAGAACATGCTTTCAGTAACAGTATATCTACCAGCTTGGTAGTCATATACTTATAGGCTGAACTCTATCCTGTTCAGCTGAGATAACAGCATAATCTGTAATTAATACACTGAGTTCGAGAAAATAATAAATACTGTTCCTGACAGTGTTAATATTCATTCTTCTCTCTGAAATTCCTTGAGTAATTTTGCAAAGCTTATGTTATATGTTCTCAGAAAGCAAACAGAAAGGAAAAATTCAAGATGTTTCCTAAATTATGTTCTTTAGATCATACTAAAGTTAAAAAGTTTTGTGGAACAACTGGATAGTGTTGAAGGACTTATACTAGTTAATTTTTTACTTAGTAGTTTGGTTATTTCTGTTATTGGCTGTTTCATCACATATGTGGCAGAATCCAGCTACGATCTCCTTCCAAATCAACATGTTTGTGACTTTGGAAAGCTCACGGAAGTTGTGATTTCAGTATGCTTAAGTATGTGAATGGATAAACGTGATTATGCAGCTGAAGGGCTGTTTTATTCACATTGCATTTAATTATACCTCTATAACCTACTCAAATTCTCAGTGTCACCTCTGCTCATGGTGGTTGTGGAGGCAGTATTACTGACAGGAGACTGGAATATACTTGCACTGTAACTACTGCACATAAAAACTATTTTGTGCTTTTCACTGACGAGAACTTCATAAGCAGTGGCCCAGAGAAAGGTAGTGTCATTGACAACTTCTTTCTTGATATTTGGAATATTTCTACAGGTGAAACAAAAAATGATATCTCCAAGCTTTAGGTAATTTATCCAAATATTTTTCATTTAAGGTCACCCAAGCGGATCTTACGTACTTCCCATCAACTTGCTCAAGCTGAAATCACAGGCAAGCCCATCTCTTCTCCAGGTTCTTCAAGTGTATCTTCCTCCTGCCCTTCATCAGAGCAGTTGATTTCTCTGTCATCCATAAAGAAGCTGAGTGAAGATACTTCTGCCGTGTCTGGGACGATATATGCTGTTTCTGATGCCTGCATTGTGACATAACAGCCAACCTGGAGTGAGTGGTTCCAAAACCTGTTTAAGAATAAATAAGTATTTCCATGTTCAAATTAGTGGACTGGAGCTTTTTTCTTGCTCTGAAACTTCTTTGATCCCAAAAAAATGAGTTGCCAATAAATAGATTTGGTATATGGCACTAAAGTATAGTATGGGTGTACGGCAGTAAAATGTGGCAGAGTATACGACAAAAATCGCAGAATCTGCAAACTGATGGGGTTTTATTGTTGTTTACTGTAAAAACTTCCTGTGAAAAGAGAGGCAATGTTTTATTTTGTTTTGCTTTTGCTGTAAGAATAGATAAAGGCACAGCATGGCTTTCAGGGAATGTATCTCTTTGTCTGCCTTCTATGTGAGTGAGAGGCAAGGCCAGCTCTGGATAGAGGCAAAACAGTCAATCACCTACAGCAGCAGGCTCTTGACAAAATGACTCTGGATCCCCATCTCATCTTATCTGTGTTAGAGACAGGGAAGATGAAGCTTGCTGGTGTCAGACAGTGGTGTCAGAATGTGTGAGAAGGCAGCTACCTAGGGAAACATTTATTATTCTCCAGCCAGGAACAGTAGGATCACAAGCCCAGTTTCCTGGAGTTCCCTAACAAACCTGTCTCACCTCTCACCTGCCAAGGCTAGAAGCACTATTCCAAGCAACTCAGTTTCAGATTACAGGATTCAATTTTTGCTAAGAAACTCTGAGAAAATAACTCTGGCCTGGGATGGTGTTTGCCTTGTCAAGCTGGATGTGTCACAAGTGTGAGCATACATCACATAGGAGTAGAAAAAAAAATAAAAGGTTCTGTTCATAAATAATTCTCATATATCTGCCTTAAAAATGCAGACAAAAGAAGTTCACTGTGTATAGGCAACATGAACCACTAACCTTCAGTTAAAGCACCTTTCACAAGGCATTTTGTATAACTGATACATCTGTGTTCCACCCATTGTCATCACAATGCATTTGTTTAAAAGTCTGTCCTTGTACAGACATAAAAATTTCCTTGTCTGAAAGTTTACTATAAAGTGACTACAATGCACGTTTTTGTCGCTAATATATGCCCATTAAAATATTTTTTCCATAAGAATTCTGCAGAGAAAAAATGGGAATTGAGACTGTATTTTAAAAATGGTTCAGTTTTTTGTCATTAAAAGAAAAAAAAAAAAAGAATCTCTATCTTTCAAGTTGTTTAAAGTTCAACTTCTAAAAGTTTTCTAAGCATTGAAAAAGTTGACTTCAAACCCCAGTCTTTCTCTTACTTTAAAATAGAGATTGTCCACCCGCATGATGTTAAACTGCAGCATGTTTCATACATAGTTCAGGTGCAGTTCCAAGGCATCTCTGTTTTTACTAAGGAAAGAAATGAGTCGTCAAGTGCTATTCAGCAAAGATTGTGTGGGCATTATGAAGATGTAATGGCATTCCCAGCCTCCCAACCTAATCTGACAGTGGTACTTTGTAAAACCATTATCCTGTCCCATTTGTGAACTATTCCAGTAGTTCCATCTCTTCACCACTTCAAAGGGTGTGGTATATATCTTGTGGCTCTCAGGCAGATGAAGATTTTGTTATATGGTTGACAGAGCAAAAATATTTGTCAGCCTTCTTTAAAATATTTTAGAGGTAATGACAGCAACAGAGATGCATCACTTACTGGCCTTGGATTAAAGGGCTTCTTTTGTACATGGGTTGTTCTGAACCTCACTTTACATATAAAATAAGCTTGTTTGAACCCTCATGCACACATTTTGTTGAGATAGCTCAAGATATTAGCAGAAATGCTGAACTGAGCAACTCAAGACTCATGGGTTCACATTTTCTGCTTTGTTTTTCATCAAACAGGTTGAGGAGAGAAGGTTGCAGAAGCCATCCTGTTTCCTTCAGCTGACAGTGAGGTGCAGATTTCCTGATTGTGTGCAAAGGGTATTGGTATGCTCTAGACTTTTATCTTCACTTGGTATGGTATTGATACACAGATTTCTTCTTGTTATGCAATTATAGAAATGACCCCAAAGGATGCTTAATCAATAATTAAATAGCAGGGCTGAAATCATGGTAATAAGAGCACAATATCCTTGCTAAGTGTGCACAGTCAGAGGGAAGCAATGGTATTCATCAGTTATAAACAGGTGCTCTAGAGTACAACATCATTGCAAATTTTTATGCTAGGAGTAAATAATCCTTTCGTGTCCAAAATCAAAGACACAACAGTTCTTAAACTGCAAATCTGACATTAAATGGCTTCAATTTTTTGGAAATCATTGCACTAATATGTTATTTATTTCTTGTGACAATAAGGACTTCATTTTTTTACAATAGAGATAGCAGTTTTATTAATACTTTCACAGAGAGTCTTTTGCAAGTTATCTACCCTTATAGCCTACCTTGTATGCAGGTTTCCAATCTGTATTTATGAATTTCTTTTAGTCTGCATCTGCTTATGCATTTGAATAAGGGGTTTTCTATGTGTATGTTATTTTAGGGCACTTCCTTTACTCCCTTTCCAATGTATTTACAATCTGTGATTAAATGAGGTGTTACTGGAGAAACAAACTTTTGAGGACAGAAGTCATGTCTGTTGCTTATTATGTCCCAGTTTCTATGTGCATCTGTGGGGAGTAGCTCTGAACTCCTCTGACAGGGAGACGGTATAACACAAAATTGATGTTTCAATCTTAAAATTCAATATTTTTTGCTTCAGAAAGAACAGAGTTCCTCTGAAATGCAATGCTGTATTAGCTTCTGAGTCTCACAAACACAATATAAATAGCATCGGATCTTGTAGACCAAGCAAAGAGGAATTGGAGGCAGTTTTCATCCTACCTATGAGTTCCCAGCTGTGCTGTAAAATGGCTATTACCTTTATGTGAACTCTAAGGATGACAGCAAATCACTATACCTGGCTTAAAGTCACGCAAAAGTACTTCTCGCAATACACAGTCTTCTCTTGGAACTCAGACTATTGTGGATGCCAAAAATTCAAATAGATCCAGAAAGCAAAGGGATGAATTCAGGAAAGAAAAATCCCCTGAAGCTATTAAATGCAAAGACATGGATACAGCTTCTGGCTTATGACATCCCAAGGTACAAGTTTTTACAACAAGTAGAAGTTTAAGTATCTCTCAGTACTTTTTCCTTGTACCCTTTTGCTAGATTTCACCAGTAATCAGTTAGAGGAGGGACATGGAGCTACACTGTGCTGTCTAGGAAGACCAATATAGCAACACTGTGCCTGTCCCCAACATCCCTTTAAATAAATGTCTACATGATGGACCCTGACTATCTGGAGCACGGTTATGATAGTAGTTAACTCAAGAAAAGGAAATTCTTCATATTTCGTTTATGTCCTGTGCCAGCCCCTTCCTCTGGGATACTCAGAGATGCTCACCTCTCACCTTCACCCTGAGGAAGAAGGATGAGGGGGTCCACCAGTGGGCAGAATGGGGCTGTGGGGACCTGGAGACCAGCCATGCTGCAGCACCACTGGGGCAGGCACTGACAGTTCCAGGGCCTGACACGGAGTCCCACGCTGTGGGTGGGGAGAGGGAGCCCCAGGGGTCTGGGCAGGGTCAGGGAGGGTTGGGGATGCCCTTGGGACTTGGACAGTTCCTTCACAACTTTTCCACAAAGTAGGTTAGCTCTGGACTCCACATGAAACACTTTCTCATTAGGAAGCAAAGCAGTGAGTTTAGGATATTTTAATGGGTGTTGACTGACTAGCAGAAAAAAAAGTACTAATAAAAATCAGTATTACTTAAAGAAAAAGCAAAAGAAAAATGCCTGTTTTCTTGTGTCCTCTTCCAGAAGGCAGAAGACAAAGGTAGAATGCAAAAAAAGAGAAAAAAAAAAGAGGAATTATAGACAGCACAGGGAAGAGCATCTCAAGGAATTGTTGAGACATGGGAATTTGAATTATAAAGAGCTAAAAAAACCACAGCCCGCTTGCCTGAAGTGCTGGAAAAGCCACATAATTCTAATGTCAGAGGTGACCTCATGCAGGAGGATATTTTGCTAATGTGATCCACTGAACTTGCTGGACACCTGCAGCTGGAATAAGCTGCCAGGATGTCCAGCTGCTGGGGAGACTTCTGGGTCCTATACAGGGGTGCTGGCGACTGCTATGCTTGGGGTTAGACTGAGCTTTTTGGCTCAGGGAAGATGTGGAAGTTGTGAGACTTCTTGAGAGAAAACCAGATGAGCAAGAAAAAGAGCTGTCTGTACAGGATGAATCAGGACAGCCATCTACCCCTATCTCAGGATAAAGAGACGGGTGATGCTGAGGTATTTCAAGTGCTTTCAAGAGGAAAAGTGAATTAAAGTAGGAGACTGATGGGAAAATGAAGTAATATTGTATTTCCTCATTAGTGGAAAAGCCTCTTGGTTATCACGTGGCTGTTAGTGCTATGGAATATAGTAATTGACTGCTTAAACTTCCCTTACTCAAAAAAAATGTAAAAAAATTGAGATGACACCCAGAACATTTAAAACAAATTTTAAGGAAATTAGGAAATAGGTTGATCTTGAAAGATTTTATATTAAGAAATTACTTACGGAAATGGTTTGTAATAAGAATATAACAGATCCTAAAGAGGATCTAGGTGGTATCAGGGCTTCAGATCTTTAAGCTTTATGTCCATATTAATTAAATTCTGTAATAGACCAAGAACTAACATACAAGTAGCTGGTAAGATGATCCAGTAAATATTTAGAGGTAATTTCCATGGTTTTTTAGCTAAGATAAATAAAGTGCATTATCCATTCAAAGGCTGCAACAAGCAAAACCAAGTAATTCCAGTGTTACTGTGAGGTCCATGACATGTACTTGTCATCAACAGGCTTACCCAGGGTAAGTGGGAAGTGCCTAGTTTTGGCTGTGGTTTTGCTGTAGGATAGATAGTTCACGGACTTTAGTTATGTAAAAAATCACACACTCTTTCAGGAGTGAAGATGTGTTCTTAGAAAATACATGAGTGGTCATAACTAATTCTATGTGTTTAAACAGTAGAAACTCACTTCAATTGCGTAAGTGCGTCTATGCAATTTGTGATGGTATCCAGTGTGGCTGCTGGCTACCACACCAGAACGGAGTGGGCTTCTTATACATCCTCTGCAAAACCCATAGGATGTGTTAGATACCCTGTGGCAGCTCAGGTCTCTCATCACTAGATGCCAACGTTTAGGCAACTTAATTCAACTTCAGAGAACTAGTCTAAGCAACTCATCTGTGGTCTCTGTATAGGCAAGGGGATCCTGTCCTTACTTCAGAAAACAATGATGAAAATAATCCAAAAGTAAGTCTTGCTTCTTTAATCTTGCTTCAAAGCCTTTTTCTGTTATGGAAGCTACTCTTCCACGAGCAGGACACAGCCTCAAGATTGAACAAGAGAGGGTGGGCAGTGTGAAGAGGCATGGAGAGAGAGAGGACTAACACTCTGGGTAGAATCAGTAGGTCTGGTGGAATCAAGGCAGACTGTGAGAAGCAGTGTCCAGTCTGTGGCAAACCAAACCATTTAATTTAGAATCAGCACTGCATTCACTGCAAGTACGAAGCTCTTGGTGGGACTGCAGCTCACATAGCTGCATCCGAGCCAGCTGCCAACTAACAATCAGTGGGTGCTGCCCTCAGCCTAGGTGGCAGTACAGTGGATCTTGGCATAGACGAGCTGCCTGAAATGACTCTAGTTCTGTGAAGGGGGAATCTGTATAAGCCTACTCTGCTGCAGTTACACTGTATGTATTCTGAAGTGAAAATCTCTCCACAGACTGATCATTGACTATGATAAGTATACTTAGAAGTAAAATTTACAGAACTGTCCCAGTAAGTAAGTAGAAGGCATAGATGGTAAAGTTTGCTTCCTAGATTCTGCTACACACGAATAATGTGATTACATCTTAGTAGAAATTGTGAGTGCCTTAGGAATTATTTTAAATCAGATTTTGCATGTTGAGGTTACTAATATGTTATCTAAAGCAGAACAGTGATCCCTCCTAAGTTTGTGTTCAGTAATTTTCTAAGTGTAATTATGTGTTGGTGAGCAACCACAGTTTTAAATTAAATGCCTTGATACTTTTGTAGAATTTCCCAGATTATCAAAAGTTAATGGTAAGTGAACAATCTGGTCATTTGCAATTGTTCAGTGTTAAACAGACTTCTGCCCTAGATAGAGAAACTAAAATTAGTTGTATTTACTCAGGTTTAACAACCTATATTATGCTTGCAGGAAATGATAAGCTAGAGGGAAATTATTCGAGATGGGGGGTAATCTTTAAGCAAATATACAGGAGTGGGGTGGGTTTTTTTTGGAAAGCCTAGTTCAAAGAGTATGCAGGCATATAATTTGGGGATGCAATGCAATTACCAGAAATAATTTAAAATGGGTTACTTCACTTGAATATGACTTTGAAGAATAAATAGTAATTTTTTTAAGTGCATAATTACTTTAATATTGGCTCCTTTCAGCAAGTTGCAGACTTCTAGATTAAGGTCTAAGTCTTGTGCATCTGTCCACTCAAATTCTGTTTATTCTTTAGGCTGTCATAGTTCCATTATTAAACCCCTTGAAGCCCTTTGATGTGTTCCTGCACATAAAAAGACTGGTGCAGACTTCCATGCAGCCTGATCTTTGCTATGCTAACTTTTTACAGCGTAACTGAAGTCTGAGAACAAGTCCAAGTTATCATTAGAAACCCTGCTAACAAGAAATACTGCATTTTAGAAACGTATTTATGTCCACATAAAAAGATTTTTTGCAAAGCCATGCCCAAGAGGCTGAAAATATATTTCTGATTTTCAGAAGGAAATCCAGTATTGGAACTTGACCGTGTTTCTTTGGAAGGCACAGACTGTGCTCTCTGCTGAGCCACAAAACAGTGTGCTTTGATCTTACAGCTAAGTACCATGCTCTGACCCTGATGGGAAACAGTGCTTGGGATTTAGGTAGCAGGTCCTTTTTGGACAGTGCTGTGAGTACCACCTTGTGGACTCTGAGGTCCTGACCACCTGTGGCATTCAGCTGAGCTTGGTTGATCTACACCACCAAAACAATGATTGCTTGTTTTTTGCCTGATTGCACAGGTTGGCAACCTTACTTGTGGCATGATCAACTTCCTGCTGTCCTGAACTACAAGAGAGACTTCTCTGGGATATTGCATACAGAGTGTATACAGAAATCCCACCTCTGTGCAAATACTTCACAAAGTAAATATAGCCAGAGGTTTCCTTTAGTTTGCTGTATGCCCTCTCCACTTTTCAGAAGCTCATCTTGCAGACGGCTCTGTAAGCTTTTGACTGGTGAGCTACTGCGATCCTGACCCAATGGAGTCACGTTGCCAAAAAGCTGGCAGAGAAGGACACTCAAAGCTGAGAAAAAGGGCCTTCTGATGAGTAGTTCCAAGTTTCTGCCAGATCCCTAAAATCTATACAAATACCAGAGTATTTCAGGGAGTTTCTCTCAGGTGAGAGTGAAAACTAAAAACAATCTGTCCTTTTCCCTTGGTTTGTTTGAGAAAAAAATCCCTTTACATTTTTCTTCTCCTTGATCATGTTCATGTAACTTATAGCTATTAAGAAATCCATGCTGTCTTTGTAATGAATAATAAAACGTCCAAGCTCCTTCTGTTAGCCCTAATCTGATCTGAACAACTAATTTCTAGTTTTCTGCAATTCTCTTTCCCATTTCTATTGTCTTTCACAGCAACAGAAGCTGGCAATACATAGAACCTACATGAAGTTTTACTAAAGCATTTTCTAAGCCTCTATTTATATAAAAAAAGTATTTTATGGAATAGTAAATACTAGTAGATATTAAGCTCTCAAGGCAGCATGGTCATCATTTATTCCGCTCTTTTCCTTACAGTTCAAAGGTGAATACTGAATCAGAAAACCCCGTAACTAAGTATTATTGGCACGGCATTGAGACGTTTATTGTTTCTTGCCTTTTTCTCCGACTGTCCGTTTTTCAGAGAGCTTTTTACCTCCGTGGGTGTTCCGCTAATTCTGTCTTTGGTCTGAAGGTGGCAGCATCTTACTTCCATAGAAAGTTTCAGTCCTGTTTAGCTGTGCTGTGGCTTGATACTGATATTGTCTAGGTTCTCTATATTAGATGAACTTTATAGCTAAGCAAATGAAGACATATTCTGTGCTTGCCTGTCCCCAGAAAGACTACTAATTTTTGTCTATAGATAACTTGCAATGTATGGTAGTAAAAGCAGAGCAACTGAATACTTTGCTATTTGCATTTTAATGCTGTGGCAATACTGTTACAGAAGTCCTCTGAATGCAGCTACCACTTGTCTCTGGCACAGTGTTATGGCATGCCTGCTGTGACAAACTCTGGGGGTGGGATGCTCATTTGGGGCCCACTTTCATCTGTGCCATACCCTCCAAGTCTCTTTGGATTTTGGCTGCTCACCAGGTCGAGTGTGGAGGGGTCCGTTTGTGCTCCCATTACCCTGGACAGAGTTATTTCCTAGGACAGTTATACTTGGGTAAAGAGTTGTCAATTTTACAAACTTCTGTTTGAAGATGGTTTTATGATCAAAGTGCCTGTGGACTGAGATGCCACTGGATCCCCTCCTGTCATTAACTTCCCTTGTGAATTCAGGCCACTTCCTTCAGGTCTGGGTGCCCCACTTGCCCAGTTTGGAGAAAAGATAGCAGCAGGGTCATCCACCCTCCTTTTTTATTGCCCATGCCAGGTTAGGCCATAGACTTTGGGGACAGGAAGCATCTTTCTGTCATTTGGCCAGACTAGCACTGGGACAGGAGGAAGGTTCCCCATCCAGATGGAGAAAGGCTGTCATTATCACTTGAGCATAAATAATGATTCAACATCCACTTAGAACCAATACAGCCCTGACTTCAGCTCTCCACTAAGTGGGAGGGAGGGAAGGAGGGAGTAAGAGGGAAGTTTGCACAGCTGTGTGGTGCAGGCTGTGCACAAGGGACAGGCTAGGTAGCTAATGGTTTCTCAGCTTCTCTGGTAAATCTGTGTCTTGTAACAGCACAGCAGTAAATGAAACAGTTTCTCTAGCTGTAATACATCTCCCTGCTTTTGCTTTTCTGACCTTTAAAAAAAAATATTCTCCACCCCACCACCTCCCCCACCCACCCCACCCCTGCTGAAATGGCACTGTTGAAGACCTTCATAACTGAATAATTCTAAACAATAATTGTACTGATCATACCAGCTAGACAAGGCTGAAACACATACAGCTTATGCTTCAACCTCTGAGTTCAGAAAGAGAGAAAGTGGAAAATGTTTTATGTCTCTGACCTCTCAAGTGTCATCTTCTTAGCAGCTCAGATCACTCTTCAAAATTATTCTATTACTCATCCATTCCCTGACATCTGTTTCATCGTTTCCTGTCCAGGCAGTAATCCAAGTAACCAAAATAAATATTTTTTTGAAGCAGAACACCTTGTCTGTAAGCTTGCAGGGATGACAAACCACAGTAAATATTCCTGATTGTGTGTAGCTCCATCACTGCAACTCAAAAATCCATCTGAGAGAAGGGACAAGGTAAACGTGTGTTTATAAGAAGCAGTTCTTTGCTGAGCTAAGATTCTGTGGCGTACCACATGTATTCCTACCAGGGACATCAGTGATGATGTCACTAATAGGAATATGCCCCTGATTCCCACTAAAATTCTAAACAAGGATTGCACCCCAAGAAGCAATAAAGATGACTTTGAGCGGATCAATAGTTTGTCTTGATCATCTAAATTATTTGGATGATATTGTCAGCACACTGTCATAGTAAATCAAGCTACAGACAGTCAGAACAGCAACTGTACTAATAATTTTTACAGTGCTATGACAAAAACACCAGTTGGGGATCTGCTCTTTTAAATGGTCCTATTGCTGATCTCATCTGCTGGACAAGCATAAATTAATTACTTCACTGGAGTTACTTGGAGTATCAGTGAGTTCAGAATTTGGCTGACTATCTATTGCTGATTTCTGAAGCATCATTTTACAACATCAGCTGCTTATTCTAAAAATCTAGGATTGTGGCTAAGCCATCCACCCCCACTTTCCATTACCTTTTGGTAACAAGATCCGCAGATTCCTTGTTGAAGCTAACGGTGAAGATTATATTTTTTCAGAACTGTAGGGAAGTCCCAGGGATGCTTTGGGTTGCAGAACTCGTCCCTTGCAATCATGGGTTGCCATGCAATGGACTTTTTGTTTGTGTAGAGGAGTTCTGGAGACACACAACCTTTACTCCTGTAGACCTCCAGACACTTTATGAAAGCAGTAAAACATTTTAGCTGCACATACAAGACCTATTTAAATAGCAATAGGCCAGAATAAATTGAGAATAAGAAGTTTGCTAACACGTTACCAGTGGCTGAATGCAAGACTGCTCATGATACACCTGATAGATATAGCAGTAAGTCTCTCACTACAATTGGACAGTTCATGGCTGTAAAAACACATGGCAAATTAGATTCAGCCACAGTCCTGGGTGTGGAAATCGCAGTCAATATTATCTATCACCATTGTGGCATATCTTCTAACAGGGATCCAGCAGACATTGGGTGTTTAAATTAACCACGATGCATTAGTCTTGATGGTAATTAACCTTTTCTTGATTTTTTTTTTTAATTCAGATATATGTTAGCACATGAAACATAGATCTTTGATATACTGCAAGAAATTTCTGAAAATTGCCCTGGCAACATAGAGAGAGCAAGTGACAGTTCCTTGTGCTTGTTGTTTCATGTGAACAGTTCAAGAGCAGAAGGCCGTTTAGGTTTCATTGAAAGGATGAAAGTTGATTCTGTTTGTTCCCTGTGCTTTTATAGTATGTGGGGTTGGCTTGTCTCCAAATAAAGGGGTTAGCTTTTCAAATGGGTAAATTTTTGCAAAGTAATCGTGGCACATGTGAAAATGATGACAGACAAACCACAGGCAATTAGAGGACTGATCTGGCTCACTTAATCATGAAAAAAGTTTTGATGATTCTGTGAACTTCCAAGATACGTGGCACATTTTGAGGTTTTTATTCCTGACCCTTACCACCAACTCTCTTCCTGCTAGCTACAGCAATCCATTCTTCTCAGTGTATGAATGCAGCTTCTCTTGCTCACACACTCGTGGGATAACTCTGTGGTCCCTTGCTCCGAGCCAGCAGCAGTCAGCAGAAGTGGCTAATGTGGTTGCATTGCTCAGCACTAATTTGAACAGAGCTTATTTTTTGTGTTGAGTATGGCTGCAATGGTGCTTACATTACATGACATCATTAGTAGCCTCAGTTTGTGTGACTTAAACTTGTTCTTATTTTTTGCATTCAGCTCAGGACAATAAAGATGATCATTAGTGGGAGAGTGCCCAGTGAGACATGCTTAGTGGAGACAGATGATAATTTAACTAATATTGAACTTAAAACTAGATCTATGTCTATCTAAATATTTATTTAAGTTTATGTGCATATATATTGAAGTGAGTTTTACCCCGGGGATAAAGTTTGGGGTTTTTTTGATATCTCTGATTTTGGTAGATTCTACTTTGCTTGGTCATACTGATTGCATGTCTAACGAATCTGTAGGGTATAGCTGACCAGCTGACATTGAAGCATGAACATTTTTATAGGGAATTTTGCTCAATCTTGTTTCCTAAAAAAAAATAAATCTGTGAGACAGGTAAATAGGATTTAAAAAAACCCAACAGATTGTACTACTTTGCTCTATTAAGTTCCTCAGCTTCTACCAGCACGTCCATGAGAAGCAGAAAAGCTTTTATATGAAGTATAGTAGTGAGATGAGGGTGATGGAATGGCAACTTCATGCTTTAGTTTCCATGTCACCATTTCAGTGCCTGATCTTTGATAAATCCCATAACTGCTGTACAACTCAGTTTTCCTTCCACTGGCCTTGCCTTTCACCTTCATTCATTCCTGAAAGACTATTAACACTTCACAATCTTTGTCTGGAAGGTTTTAAGAAACATGGACTATTGTTGTATGCAATAATAATGACAATAAATATCTAGTTCCTCCTTGTATATTTGTTTTTGATTTCTTGGTTTCTTTCTGAATGTAAACCAAATGATTTTCATATTTTTCCCTCTTTTCCTTTCTCTTCAAATTCTGTCTCACTCCCTATCATCAAAAATGCCACTAGCTCCACTGGTCTTAGAAATAAAGCATGCATTCTACTTTTATTCTACAATTTCTCATAAAGTTCTATATGGAATTTACCTGGTAGATAGATGCATGTGCTAACCAGTGTGCAGTATTATGGTTTGCCACAGCAGAGTTAGCATCCATCTGGGGGCAATCAATGTGTTTCTATACATTTATTTGCAAAAGTGTTTCTATAAATTTCTTTGTTTATATCTGAGTAATCTTTCACGTATATCGTAGCTTTGCAGTTATTTGAAGCAGAACATGGTAGTGGAAGTACCCTTGGAATTCAACTAGAGCACAAAAAGTCGTTTCCTTGTTGAGTTCTGTGCATGACCAAAAATTCCCTCTATCAGTGCTCTACTCATATAAAACTGGAATTGAAAAGAACTGCTCTGTGTTCTCTATTGCAAACTTGATGTTTCCTGATATTACTCTCTCTGTGGCTGTAGCTCAGGCATCCAGGGTAGCAGAAGCCCAGGAAAGAGTCTGATAAAATCACAGTTTCTGTCCTCAGTGTGTTTTCAAAGAGGTTTATCTCTTAGTCATGCAATTCCTAATTATTTAAAGTTTTTTTAACAACTTTAAAAAAGTTTACTTGCAAATGGAAAAATCTATAAATTCCAGGGAACTGTTGTAAAGTGGTTTGGCTCATAACTGAACAAAGGACTGGATTGTGTTGAACTGTTCAGGTGAAATTAATGTTGTTTTTTCCCTTTTTGATAACAAAAGAAAAAAGAGCTAATATTTAACAAACCTCTACTTTATTTATTTATTTGTAAACAGTGATGGAGACAGTGTGTCTCTGCAGTGTAATACAAATGATATACACATACTATGCATCTATATGAAAACCATCAAGTATCTTGGAAATCTTTATAATGGTGTAAGAGATGGAGTCGGTTACCCAAAAATATCAATAAAGTGCTCTCTGAAATCAAATTCAACCATAATTACATTTTTCCAGATACTTGTCTATAAAACTTTTGTCTACACACACAAACAAGATCTTACCCATACAAATGTGACAGGCATCTCTCTGACAACGTAAAGCGCATATTGTGCTTCTGGAGAATTATGTATGTATATATTTGGTTGTGTGTCTGGAAGTGAGAGAAATGGTGCAAAGGGCTCCCAGATTCCACTTGTTTTTTCCAGATAGTAGAGAGCAAGCCTTCATGTAAAAGATTAGGTATAAATTAAAATATATATCACAAAACTACCATAAAAATCCAGATGAATGCATTATTGTTGCATAAATGGTTATCAGAATATGACAGAACTCTTTTTATCACCACAGAACTGGAGCATTCACAATGCTGTCTTCTCTAGTGAAACAGGTTTCAAATGTAAATGGGACTTTTCACTCTCTTTTTCATGCTGTGCATTTGTCATAGGAAATTTAACATTAATTGTTACTGTTTCATCACTATTACTTTTATAAATGCTGAGTGTGAGCTGTTGGCTTGCCTAGTTGTAAGTGGAATTATGCCTGAATTCTGCACATAGTCAGGAAACAATAAATGAAGAGGCCACAAACACAAGCAGAAATAAATTTTGTCATTTTCTGAATTTTTTTTAACAAGAAGTAGCAGAAGAAAAGATTGTAATAGTGTAGAGAAAATTGAGAGAAAAAAAACCAAAAAGTGAATGGTGAACTGTAAAATATGACTCTGATGGAAAATTGCTTTCTTTAGATGTGCATTTGCTTTGAAATCCATGCTGGGTCTCCTAGTACTTGCTGAGCTTAGCTATAAGCCCTGAAGCTGTGATTTAAAATAATATATATTTGCTCTTTCATCTCTGTGCTCTATTGTATCAATTTCCATGAAAACACCTGGAAAGATCCTTAGAGCTCGTCATGAACTCTGACTCCAGAGATTTTCATCTTCAGTTCCTGCTGTGAACTGATACTACACATGCCACAATCTGTCTGTGGTTTCTTTCTAATCTTTGGGAAAAAAAGGAAACATATATCACAGGAACCAGTACAAACACATTCACCTGGCTAGCAGCCTTCTAGAAACTTGTTTCTTTTTGAGATTGCAATCTGAGCTCATTTTTACTTAGAAAACTGATATAAAATGCTGATCTCCAAAAACTTGGAATTTCTAACTCCAGAAACTTTAGGCATGTTAATCCATCCAAAGCTGAGTACCTAATTTCCAAAGATACTTAAGGCTTTAAAGCATCTTTCATTTTTTCTCCCTGCTTTTCATTATTTTTGTAATGGTTATCATGGAGGCCTTTTCTCTCAATGCTAGTAACAAGGACCTGAGGCCCCTCTCTTTATCAGATGCTAACATTTTTCCATTGCTCACGTTTTTCCATTCATTGGCTGAAAACCCACAAAACCTTCAGAGACTGTTTTGTAAGTGAAGAAATATTGATTTCACTCAGATTAGTCACTAATCTTCTACTCTTATTCAAGGGGCAAAGATAAAAACATCCTTTAGATAGTATTATGGGTTACATTCTGATGATTTTGTCAAAAGTACTTAGTAAAATATATCTGGTTATTATCCTCGAATGGTATATAATGATATTAGCAGGTAAAGGTTTGCAATATAATCCTGAATTTTAGAAAGGGATTTAAAAGTCATTTCTTTTCCAGAAGTCTTGAGAAAAAGAAAAATCATGCAACATTTCCAATTCATGAACTGGGTCACTATCCAATATCAGAACAAAGACTCTTTAAGATTTAAGTGAGGAGGACTATTTCCGTACTCATTTTGAATTTTTGTCACATAACTTACAGATTATTTTCTCTTCTCCAGAATTTTTTTCAGAAGGAATTAAACAAAAAAATTCCAAATTCAAACTGAGCTGTAGGGTGGCACTATCAAGGGAGCTATAATATCACCCATATGAATCAGTCAGCTACCAGTAAAGTAAATTCAAGTTGCTAATTTTGCTGAGTGAGAATTGTCTTTTGAACACAAAAAGTGTCCTGGCTTTGTGAAGTTTAGGCTCTTGGTTGCAATCTTTTGTAAGATGTTTTGATGAGAGATATACTGAAATGTGCAGGAAGAACATGGAGGACTTTTGAACAATGAAGTGCACATCAATGTTTCCCTGCGTATGAAGACAAGGTCTCTTGGTATTTCCTTTCTTTCCTTATCCTACATTAGGAGGAATGTCACCAGCAGGTCAAGGGAGGTGATCATTCCCTTCTGCTCAGTGCTGCTGAGACACATCTGGAGTGCTGGGTCCAATTCTGGGCTCCCCAGTCAAGGAGAAAAAGGGACATACTGGAAAGACTCCAGAAAAGGCCCCACAGAGATGATGAAGGGACTGGAGCACCTGTAATATGAGAGGATGAGAGAGCTGGAATTGATCAGCTCAGGGGAATCTCATCAATGTATGTCAATCAATACCTGAAGGGAGGATGTAAAAAGGATGAAGCCAGGCTCTTTTTAGAGATGCCCAATGACAGGACCAGAGGCAATGAGTTCACACTGAAACATGGGAGGTTCCCTCTAAATATCAACACTTTTTCACTGAGAGGGTGACCAAGCACTGTCACAGGTTGCTCAGAGAGGTTGTGGAATCTTCATCCTTGGAAGCCATCTTTACGTAGTCTTGGGCAACCAGCTGTAGGTGGTCCTGGTTAAGCAGGGGAGTTGGACTAGATGACCTCTGAAGGTCCTTTCCAACCTCAGCCATTCTGTGATTCTATGATCCAGCTCCAGAATTTGGGCTGGAAATGGCATTAGGAGCTGAGAAGGAAGGACTGTGTAAGAAAGTCAATAAAGTATTTGGGCTCTGATCTGCAAGGTAAGGGCTGAGGTGGCCTTGTCTTCTTTCCAGGTGGCAGCTGCTGCCTCTTGCTGCTGCAAATCCAGCAAACTTCTGTTGTCACCCATTTTCTGCCCCAATAAACCTCACCCAAGCCATCCTGCTCCCCAAAGGTCTTCAGCTTTCAAAATTATAAAAGGGCCCTCAGCATAATTTAACAATGTCATCAGTTCCTTCACAATTGTTTTCTAAAAGACACTACTATAAGCCATCTTCCAGGAGATAGAGCCTCTCCTTCCCAGCTACAGCTGTTTCCATGGCTGAGTGGCAGGGGGAAAGCAGGAAAAGGTCCCAAAGGCCCTCTCCATTCCCAGATCTGCCAAATATAAAGGTCCATGCCCTGTATGGGCATCCACTGCTGGCACCGTCCTTGACTCACAGGAGTCACTGACTGTGGCTGTCTATGGGGGATTTTTCTCAAAGGGTAATGAGCCAGGGCCCAGCTTTTAAATCTGATGCCGTAGGAGATCTGTTTTCTCACACTGCTCAGTTAGAAGTACCAGATGTGAGTACATACACCAGCACTGCAATGATTTGTGAAATACCAGTATCATCTGAGCTGTTTTTTGTGGAAATTTTTTCTCTAGAACAATTTTTCTTCCTAAAGCAACATTATTTAACGAGGTAAATATGGCAAATTTGAGGTTGAATTTCTTTCATGGGACTTTAAAGGAATGTGGTCCCTACAAAAGGTCATGTGATTTGGTTACTTAGGACCTTTTTCAGAATTTTTGCTTTATTCCTGAAAAAACCTTGGACTATCTTTCATACAGCCTCATACACATCCTTTAATCAAAACTGAGCATAGCAGCATTGACTATCTATGACTATTTCCAGAATTTGAAGAGTGGGGTTTGCTAAGTAGCTTAGTGATGTAAGTCCCATTCAGCCACTTGTCACCACTCCTGTAGCCACAAATCCTCTGCTTGTATAGCTAGTGAGTCTCCAGTGAGTTTTGAGGTACTGCAAAGGATACTGTGATAATTGCTTTGCACAATAATTACATGGAAACTGAAGAGAAACCTGTCTTTGTTCAGTAACAGTGAGTGTTCAGATCAATTGGGAAGAGTGGCTATCTCCTATCTTTCTATAACATATTCTTTGTTAACAATCCAGCTTCTCTATAATGGATTTTATGAAACGCAAACAGATTTGTCAAACAGGTAAACACTTTATAGTCTGTATTCTAAAGAAAAAAAAGATACAAAAAAACTATCCCAGCCTCTTCAAATGATTTGCAGGCACTGGAAATGCACTGGCAATAGAATAATCTCAAAGTCTTCAGTTGCACTTTCTGACATCTGGAGACAGAGTGCCTGGAAAAAGAAAAAAACCCCAAAATCCATTGTCATTGCAAGCAACTTATTGTCTTTAGATATATAGGGAGAAACAGTGGGTTAAATAGAACAGCAAAATCTCATTTTTAAGAACAGTTAAGTCAAGCAATATAATGATATGACCCCCTACACACAGATTTAAATATTGGAGATCTCTCAGCCCTGGCTATTCCCACAAATGACTGTTAGCAACTATAGCAAACTATTTAATTCCTGGAACTGCAAGTTACTATCTGGTGTCATGAAGCCTAAGCAGCTGCAGAGAGTTGTTTTGCCTGGAAGCGAGATATTTCTTCAGGGAATGTAGTAGGATAGGGACTTTTGCTGTGCAGTTCTGGAAGCCTCCTGGTGCTGTCCTGAGAAGACATCTTGAACACCACCTCCAGCAGAGCATAGCTGCTAAGAGTAAAAGCCCTTTGTCAAGTTTTCTAGATGTTACTGGCTTGAATGTTGATTGATGGCAGATATATCAGTCATCTGAGATGTGACAGATTTTCCAGATATATCTTTGTTCTGTGTATTGATGTTCTTGGAAAGCTTTTATTATTGGTTTTTTTTTAAATAATTATTTAAAACCTGAATTTAACCGCCGGGGAAATAGTGAATTTATTTCAAAATCTTCAGATCTATTTATCATTTGGGAAAATATGCCTTAACTGAAACACACAGAATGTTTTAATCTGACATACAGGTTACTGGCCTCAAAGAATGGTTGAAATTTACTGGTGAAAAGGCAGGCTAGATGACCCACTGGTTCATCCTGGCTTCTTGTTCTGTTAATTTGCTAATCACATCTGTGGGATTACAAGTGTCTTCAGAGATTGATGCCCATATTTTTTGTCATAATAATTCAGTAATGTCCCAGGCTTGAGAAAAAAAAGAAATCCAGTTCACTTGATGTCCTCCAAGCATGGTAATTGCCTGATGTCTTTTGGATTGATTCAGCCCATGTAGTGACTAAAAGAACTTATGTGAAGCTCAAAGTTGTTTTTCCTTCAGTCTAGCAACCAGAAATCACACTAGTGGGCCTAATTCTCTGCTCTGTTATGTTGTAACCCTGCTGGTTTCAGTAGAGTCATGCTGGTGTGGAAATGATTTAAAGGACCAGTGAGTGAAACAGAGCAGTAGAAACATATCAACTATTTAAAAACCTTACCAAATCTGGAAAACTGAATTGCAGCTTCAGTTTTTTTAAAGAAATTATTTTATTTTTTTTTATTCCAAGACACAGATGCTTATATTTTAGTAGTTGTCATAAAAGTTACAGAAACTAAGGTCTGTACTTTTTTTTTTCTTCGTCATCTGTTTATCTTCCCTTCAGTTCATGATTGTTCGTTCCCCTGAGGGTATTCTTTGGTGCTTTGTTCAGCACAAGGAGGTTCCTACCATTTCCTCTGGGTTATGTGAACTTGTCTGGACACTGCAAATGAGCAGAGAGCACTCTTCCTACTTTTATTTCACTTTGTATGGACTTTTCTGATTTGAATGTTTTTGCACATATTGTTTTTTGTCGTCTCACACCCTAACAAGGTATTATCATATGTGATAGCACAATCTGTTATGAAATACTTAGGGCTTGCCAGCAATTTTTATTTGACACTTTAATAATGTCTTTAGGAGAGAAGTGGGAATTGCAAAAAACAAAGAGTCTCCAGATGCCCTAATATACGATGTAGAATTTGCAGAATATTTCTTGCTTGAGAGATCATTAATTTTTGTTTGAAACAGCATAGTCTCGCATTATGTTTTCCTGAATTATTATGAATACAATTTCATTTACAGATTATCTCTTAGATTAACCCTGTATCCTGGATGTGTCTGGTTTATTACTGAAAGTGGGCTCCTTGCTGCTTCTTCCATTCTCTGTGGTTTTACAAACCTCCTTTTAATAAAAATGCAATATCCAAATACAATTCTTCTTGCAGTTCACCTTGTCTTCAGACCAGGAAAAGAAAATAATTATGATGTTTTGGCACATGTCTTCTGAACGGCAAACTAGCTCTCCACTTCAATATTTTGTGATATTTGAATTGTGCTTTAAACTAATTCCTCCCATACAATACTTGTAGGAAATAGAAAAGTGAAGTTCCTGTGGTGAGTTTTTTCTTTTTTTTCCTGGGAGTTGAGCTGAGCTAAAATAGAAAAATTCCGTCTCAACTTTGGTTTTCATATTTAGTTTCATATCTTTTTCTTTTCTCTTCTTTATAATCACATGAAGAAGAAGTACATGAATCAAGTGGTTTTCTGACTATTATGTCAAACTGGGTGTCATGCAAGCCTAATCAGTAGAAGAACCGTGCTTGACAGATACTGTAGCAAATGTAGGAATATCAATAAACAAACTATTTCAAGGAAACAATTTACAATTCCAATATTTTGTTAAAACACATTGTAAGCATATCTTCTAACCTGTCACCAGTCCTATCTTTGGAGGGGTGATGGGTGTTGTTCTGGATGATTCTGTCAGTGGGGTTCCACTGCTGTATATATAGAATAATTGGAAAAAATGCAGAGAGATACCAGCTTAAAGCTTTGTCCTCACCCCTTCTCAGCAGCTTTTCAAGAGAGGTTTATGTTAGTTTCCTTTGCTGAACCCCTGCAACTTCTTTTCGTCACTTACATTTAGACTTTTGTTAAAACCATTACTTTCAATCAGTTCACATCTTTATTTGTTTTAATGTGAATTACATTCTTTCATTTATGGGGTAAAACAATCCTGTAGCTCATCAAGTGTTGAGGATTTTTAATGTGTATTTTACTTAATTTTTTAAAAGCGTACAGGTACTTGAACTTTCTAATGTTATTTCTGATAGCTTTCTGTTTCTGAGCTATGTTCAGTAGGGACATACTTTATAAATAGTTTTGTTCATAATTTTAGTCTTAATTATGCAGCTATTAGGCTGTGATTTGACAATGAGGCCTTTGCCTGCTGCAATCACAGATTATGGCAGTCACAACAGTTTAAATTTCTGTTGTTCTAATTAATGATATTATAATTTTCTACTTAACCCATGAGGTTATGGTCATTCATCTCAACTATTTCTTTTAAGTGTTTTAAATAACAAGAACACAGACAGAAACTCAATCCTCAATGTTATAAACTACTATGCTATTCGGAAGAGTAATTTTTAAGCTGCTTTCTGGAAACTGCCTATTCCCAATGCTTTTTCCAATGTTTCCTCCAGCATTGTGCTCAGCTCTACCGAGCAGGGTAACCCTTGGCTCAGGCAAATAGTTTAGGTATATGTCAAGAGCTCAGTCCTCTCAGCCTAGAACCAAACTCCTTGCCTTCCTGGAAGAGGAAAAAAAAATTAAAATTTCAGAACAGAGCAGTTTACTCAGATGCAATGAATGAGTCAGGATGACTGCTTCCTTGGAAAACTGCTCTTGTTCTTGAAAACTTCATGAAGTAGTCTGCCTTTTGCTGAAAACGACATTATAACCTATGTTTAGAAGAGAAAATAGTTGTTTTTTAACTTACAGGAGCTAACTCAGTTTAATAAAATTTGTTTGTTTTGCATCGAAATCTCTCTGCTCATTGGTGGCTATATACAGAAAATTTTTTCTTGTTTCTATAAATGTTGTATGTGCTACATTTATAGAAGCATCTTTTAGCCTGAAGGATCCCAGTGTGCTTATGAACACTTGCATTCACTGCTGGAATGAATTGTCTTCTCAGAGTAAAATGGGAGGTAAGTCTAACCAATGTTGAAGTCTTAAGTCTAGAATTATCACAGATGAGAAAAGAATGGCTTTTTTCCTTTCCTCATAGAAACACAATTTCACTATTATATTTGTTAAAAAGCACTTTAATGTGCTGCCCTTTATGGGCCTTTATATGAATTGATTTTATTCATGTCTCTGTGTTGATTAGAATGGAAGTCTCTGTGGGAGAGGGAAACTGCAGTTATGAAAGGCAGGTGAGAGTCTTCTAGAAGCTACACTCTTGCTTAACCAGTAAGTACTAGGTAATTTCATGATTTAGTGAGTGAGGCTGGTAAGGTGTGGGTTATGCAGGTAGTAAAATGGTATCTTCTGGGCTTCTAATCCATAACTTCTGTCTGCTCCTTTATTTTTTTATGGGGGGATATAACTCTATTGAAGATAATTCTGCATGGGTGTTTTAATATCCAGATAAGCCTATGACTGAGATATGCTATGTAACTTTAAAGTAGGAACAGCTGTAAAGAGACATCAGGAAAGAGACTACAAGCATGTTAAAATCTTGGGAGCTTGAGGAGTTCAAACACAGAGATATGAAAATCTGAAGATGGAGGTGGTGAAAGGTAGGGCAAGGAGGCCAAGGAAATCCCAGGAAAGATGAGGAAGTATGGGGCTGTTTGGGCTGCAACATATTTCAGAGGTAATGCAGAAGAGTGCATTTGAGCATCTAACTTCTAAAGGAGGCCTCATACTGAAAGAAGAAGACCAGGATTCCTGTTGAATTCCACTAACTCAGAAGAGGAGAGGTATGGACAGTCTCCCTGCTTTGGAAAGGAAGAAGGTTAAAGATACTGAAGGAGCAGGCTAGAACAAACCTTATTGTCTCCGAGAACAAATCCTACTGTCTCAAGTGTGGAGTGTATTATGTTTTCCATGTCTTAATCAGGCTGTTCCCACCATTGCTTTATAGTAGCATAGCTTCTGTGCTGCAGAGCTTTGATATCCTAAAACTGTAGTTTAGAGAACTAAGTCATTAGTTTGAAAAACACTGTTCTACCTCTTCAAAAGCATTTAGAGACAATTTAAATGATTAATAGCTCCTAAAAATTACTTCCTATGGTTTTCAGATATTCCTTCTCCCTTGGCCCTTATTTATAAATTACTGTTGTGTGAACATACTCTTTATTCCTTTGAATGCGTATAAAGAACTTTACTGCCCTACTTGCAGCCTTTAGGATATTACAGATATTGTAAATGAAATGGCTTACTGTTTTTCAAAAAACAAATACTGCCTCCAGGGTGCTTAGTATAACCTATTAATCATTAGATGGGTCAAAGGCTTTATTGGTGCTTCTTGAAACAGATATTCTAATAGGAGACAATGCTATCTGGCTTGAGGCAAGTGGGCCAGAAATACCCTCTGCAATTCTTTGTTAGTAACTTTCATCATGCAGTCTTCTGGGAGGATCCTTTTCTTTTGGGATGAGAAAGGAAACCATTTCAGAGTGGTATAGATATGGCAGCAGTGCCCCAGCTATCCTACTCCCACTAGGTCTATTCCGGATGGATACTGGCCCCCAAGACCCTTAGTTACTAGCAGATATGAGCCTAAACAAAAATTCTCAACACAGTTTCAAGGAAGCTCTATAGTACCAGGCTTTTAAAGTTTAGGCCTTCATATAGTTATTAAATTTCCTCATTAGCAGCATGCTAATGGGTAGAAGTAACTGAAGGTCTAATTTAGCAATTAAATAAAATGTTTGTATGGCCATGTTAATGACTGACTCTCTTTGCCACTCACTAATATTTGGTATGTTTTTCCGTGGGGTAATGAGTATTTAAGTGATTGAGAGTCTGAGAGGGTGTCCTTCACAGTATCACCATTCATAGTGAGCATTTCAAAATCAAGAGAAGGAAACTTTTTGGCACAACAAAATCTTTTTTAATGTCTTAAGAAATCCTGGAAAATGCTCTCTACAGTATGATTGCCCAGATATTCTTGGGTCTTCTGAGGAAGATGAGGCTTTGTTTACTGTGCTGCCTGGGACAGCAGCACGCGTGTTCAAAGTCTGAGAACCAGTCTGTGTGTTAGGCCAGTGTAGCCCAAAGACTGCTTTTGCCAAACTTTAGGCCTTTTTCTTCAAAAAGTGTTTTACTTGGAAGTTATTAATGTTATAGAGGGAGATTTCTTGTGGAGATTTCAGTGGAGCTCTACAACTTCAAGAATGACAACAGTAAATTCCATTTGTACAAAAACTGGGGAGAGGAAAAGTAGGTGTTCTTTCACAGAACTCTAACGCAATCACTCTAACTTTTCACAATATAACCTGTTTTATGTAAATAGATGTAAGAAGGGATGAGGGGCACTTTAGTTTTGTGAGGAAGGGTCCTGAGTTAATTTTGCTCAATATGCTCAGTGACAAAAAGAAAATGACAGGAAAAGTCAAAAGGAGAATTCGAAATTTTTGTTCTCAGTGAAAGCCTTGAAGATTAAAAGCAAAACTCGAAAGCTTTTTATGAAAAAGTTCAAGCTTTAGAAGTAAGCCATTTATCACAGGAGAAGACATCATATTTTTGAATGAAACATTGCATCTGGCTTAAAATCATAATGAATGATGGGGACAAAACACTCGATTCATTAGGTACAAAATTCACTTAAAAAACTGTTCTGTTCCTCTGTTGCTGACATCTGTGAAAACACTGCCTTTCATGTCAGCAGACATGGACTGAACTTTAAACCACAGAAATAATTTATTTATTTAGGAAATGCTAAATCTTCAAAGCACGGAACACTTTATGTGATATACTGAGTACCCTTGTATCCCACTGGCTTATAGGGTTAGCCCCAGCACTAGGAAAAATTGACTTTTATGTGGCTCCTCCATTCAGCAATCGTTGATATTATCCTTTGTTGCTTATCAGTAGAATTTTTTTTCCTCAAATGCTTTTGTGCTTTCTCTCATGACCCTTCAAGCACTGGAGGATTTCTGCACAAAATGGGGATCGAGAGACTAGTACGGATGTCAAGAGCCATTGAACTTAGAGCTTATGAGAACAAACTCTACACGTGGAACAAAAAAAGCTTTTGGAAGACATCCTATTGCCTTGTCCTCTAGATCAGGGCTGCAGTTTCATCTTCTGTTGCAGCAGTATGTTTTACAATGACCCTCATAAACTTACCCAGCTTCCTCCTAGCAGTACTCTGGGTTTAGTCCTGCCAACATGGTTACAGAAGTTGCCTGCTGTGCTGGCTAGGGAACCTCTGCTAACTTCCAGCCTGCAGCTTGTCCTGTTTGTACATTCACTCATAATCCCTTGCTGTCTGGTTTAATAGCTGGTTTAATAGTCTGTCCTCATAAGAATGTACATTTCAGGCAGCACGCATAGTCCCTCTCAACTTTTTCTCTGCTCACCTAAACAAGCTAAAATAATTCAATTCTTTTCTTGTAAACAGAACTTTATGAGTAATCGAGATAAAACCCCACCACTGCCATGCACAACAGACTTAATGCTTCCATATCTTATCTAAAAGTATCTGTTTAGAATAATTTTAAGGACCATGTTAGCATTTTTACGAGCACATCACTTCAGTGATATTGTTGTCCTTAAAAGGAAACTACTGCCTTCATTGTAGCTAGGGACGATCCTGTTTTCACAGCATTGAGGTTTTAATTGAGGTTTCATCCACTGCATTTACATTAGTTTTCATGGTACTGTCATCTCACAACTTCTGTTACATGTTTTGACATTATTTAATAGACTTCTGACACAATCACTTCTACGTTCTTTAATTCAGGGACCATCTTTTGTTGAGGCCTTTCAGCACTACTGTGGCACTATCCAAGAACCCAAATAATTCGGGAAGTAAACACGGACCAGAATAACACAGCTGTTTGCTGATGTTGTTTTTTCAACAGTGTCAGAAGCAGAGGACTGGTCTTTGGTAGAATTCAGAAAGCAAAAGAAAGAACTCCACAATTTATACATGTCAAAACCTAAATACCACCTGAACTTGCTTTAAAACACATAAAACTACTGCTTCGAGAGGGTGTGAAATCAATTTCCAGAAAAAGGAAAGAATGTCAGAGACCACAGCTAAGTAAATACATGGAAAGAAAGACTAGACACTAAAGGAATGGACATAAAAATGTGGAGGTACCTCAAAGGAAACCATAATCAACGAACACAAAGAGAGACATTGCTGGAAAAACTTTGCAGTTCCACGAAATCTTAAGAAGCCAAACCACAAGTCTATAGTTGTAGCAGCTGCTAATTTCACAGCCATGAAAGACATGGCACTTGAAGAGATGCCAAAAAAGTACAAAAGTCAAATGCGTATCTATTTTAATAATTTTTTGGGTTTTTTTTTTGTTGTTGTTTTTTTTTTTCTTTTTTAATGAGCAGTACTTTGCCCATTGTGAAATGGTACTGGGGGAAATTACTTATCTATTTAGGTTCTGGGCATTCTGAGCACACTGGCAGTAAACTCTGCTTTGTAACTCCTACTGCATAGTGTTATTTTACTAATGAAGTGAACCACGATGACACTTTTTATTTGATTGCTTCAGCTAATTTAGGATGCATAATCATTCAAAAAACTTTAATTCAAATAGGCTACAGGCCAGCAAAGAACCATACCTACCTGCTGTGTGCTTATTTAGGACATTGTTTCAGTAGGTCCTGTTATGACACAGGAGAAAATGTTTCTCACTTGTATTTTCTTAGCAACCGGGGACACATAGAATTTTAATTAGTTCTTCACTTTTTTGATTAGGTAACTACTTCAGTGGATAAATGGCACTTTGCATATGTCCATAGCAGCTACTAAGACCAGCCTTAAAGTCAACTTCTAGCCCACCGTTAGTGTACCCTTTACACCCTAGTATAGAGCCCGCTCTTGTACTTAAACCTTTAACCCCTTAAAGATGCACTAATAATTCCACCATGACTGTTTCCTGACTTCTGGTACTTCTGTACTCTCTATTTACTGGCTATTATCTATAAAAGAGTTAGGAAGTTGAAGACTGATTCTTAAATGAGCTTATGAAGCTAATACAAATAGCCTCCAGAAGGCTGATGGAGGCTCCTTGCTAAGATGCATACAGAGAAAGTGTCTCTACCCAGTTAATGGTGACTGGTCAGGGTCAAACCTCAGTGTTTGTGAAAGCTTACCTTGAATTGCTTAGTCAAAAGTCTGTGCCTTGCAGTAGTGCTCTGCAGCTATTGCAGAATTTTTTTGAGGCACAGTAATGCTAGATATTATAGATTCAGTCTGTGTTCGTTCATTTCTATGCCAAGATGAAATAAAAATTATCAGTTTTCAGGAGGCAGAACATTTGAAGATAATTTGAAAAGCAGAGTCTGAAAATTGTGAAAATTAATGTGTGCTGCAGTACAAATGGCTTCAAGTATATCACAGTCAGGTCTGCTGTTGAACAAAAGCAACGTACATAGGCTCTTTCATCATCTGATTGCTTAAAAAGGCATGCTTTGTGGCTGAAAACTAGGAACATTGAAGTTCTGGAAGCTGATGATATGAGGGAAACTAATTACCTCTGGAAACAATACCCAACTATTTTCAGTTAATGTTATCTCCTACCATATTTCAAAGACTGAACCCCAAAGTGACTCAGAATATATAGCAAGGCCATCTTTGTAGAATCTCTCATTTCTGTTGGAGGAAACACAATGGACTTCAGATACATGCACTCTCTGTCTGAACTACTTGCCAGCAGATATTGCTATTTGAGAATTTTACAGAGGTGTTTATTGTCTGACTGATGCCCTTATTGTGTGTATGGGATGTTGCTTTGGGAGTTGCCATCCTTCCGTTCCACGCTGCTCTTTGAGAAAGCAATGTCATTCCAGGGTAGGCCCCCTTGGCATCTCCCTGGAGCTGCTGCTGATGCAAACATCACCTCTGTGAAGGTGTGTGGTTTTGCACTAAGCTTGCAGAAGGGTCTCTCATCATTGCTGCACCAGTGGCCACTACAGGGACAGCAGCATCTCCAAGGGCTTGGTTTGGACGCAAAGCGAGTATGAGCTTTTGCATCCTGGGACAGATATTGTATAGGTTTGGAGGATATATAGATGTGGTCTAGGTAGATGTGGTCCAGAGGGGGAGAGTAGAATCACAGTAAGTATAGAAATCTGCTTAAACCTATTTCAGATCTCAACCAGTCTTTGTATTTCTGAGCTCCTGGAGTTTTGAGTCAATAATTCTGGTTTTGATCAGGGTCAGCTTAACTAGTTTCTTTATAGAGCACATATGGTCCTGTCACTGGACTCTTTAACTGACACATTTACAGTAATCATTTGTCTGGCACGCAGCCATTAGCATATAAAACACTAGGTCTGCAAAGTTAACTTTAATAATATATATTAAAAATGTTCAGCACATTTCCCCAACTTTTTCCAGAAAAACAGTCTGTGGAGTATAACATTTGCTCATAATTGGGCACAACAAATGAACAGCAGTCATCTAAAGACACTCTGTAACCTTCTGGAGAGGAGTGTTTCTCTCTTTATTTATGGGGCAGCTATTTAGCTCTTGTATTTTCATGGAGTGGTGAATTGGACTGGCCAAGCTTCACACCCACAGTGTGTGCCACATGTGACTGGTCATAATTAAAACACAATCACATTCCTGTTTCTAAGGCTCCTGCCAGCAAAAAGTTTTTGCAGTTTTGCATAGATATAACTTAAAGATATGGTGTTTCCCTTCCATATGCATTACCTGAATCATTTTGTAGTAGTTGGCAACCTCCAGAGGTCAATGCTCCATTTTTCCTGTGGTGTTTAATGGCTGCTGGAAGGTCTTCTCCCATTGTTGTTAGCCTTGCCATACAGGCTCGCCATGTTTCAGCAGAACTGTCATTATTTAGCACAGCAAGGAGATGTTCAATGTTTCCATTTTTTCTTATACACTCCAGTAATCACAAGCTATGTGTGGAGCAAGAAGAATAGAAAGCACAGTACGTATAGTTGAGTTGCATATGGAATGCAGCTCAATTGTACTTATCTTGGGTAAAATGTTTTGATTTTTAAACTTTCCAGTAGTACCAATTTACACTCAAGGTTCAATAATATAGGTTATTTTAAACAGCTTTTACAAGCACTTATTTTGGCAAGACCGTATGTGCAGAAACTACTTATAAAATTTCAGTGGTCTCAATCAACCTGATATATGACGTAATGGTGAAAGATAGCATGGGAAAAATGTTCATACAGAAATGTGTTATGAGGTAGATTTTCTTCAAATAAAAAAAAACTGATGGCAGAGAAATGTGAAATCTCTTTTACATGTTTGCTGAGCAAACAGTTCAAAGTGCAATCTTGTGCTCATTTCTAGGTACTCAAATGTTTACATAACCGGAGAAAGATTAGGGACAGAAGCAAAACTTACTAGCCAAGTTTTTTTAGTTTTGAATCCTTGTTCAGAAAATTGTTATATCACTTTTACAGCACTACTTGGCAACCATTAAATTAGTGTGTGATTGAAGATCTGCTACAAGGAGTAATCATTCAAATGCAATAAGTTGCTATTTTCGTATGAGCTGTTCCTTCATTTCTTCCATGTTTTGATGAAGAGTGGAACTGTTGACATTTAAAGTGTCCTTGTTGCCATCAGGTTTAGTATAAGTGGAAATAAAACTCTTTCACACTTGGACTTGTTATTTCGTGTTCCCTACAAATTCAGAGAGACAGTAGGCTACACTTCTGAGGTTTTCTTTGTAAACATAACAGCTATACACTGACTTGTTGAAAACCAGCACTCTCTCTCCCTAGAGTAAAAGGAAACGCAGTTAGCTGAAGCTCTGGAGAACATTTAATGTGTCTCCGAGTTAAATTTGCACGTAAGCAAAAAGTGTACTGACAAAGGATTATTTCCAATAGAAGTTGTTTCTAATGCATGGATATTTTTACATTTTAAAGATAATGGTGAAATCACACTGCAGAAGGATCAGGAGTACTGATATGGGGTCCTATCCTGTAAATTGAAAGATGTAGTTAATATGCTACATGAAAAAAGCCTGTCTAAATGAAGTTTGGCAGGTCTGTTTTATAATTAAGCTGGGTGAGGACAAAATAGGACAGGATGGTAAGATGCTACCCAAAAGAAGGACTACTGGTTTTCAACAAATAACTCGTGACAAAATTAGAATTTGCCAAAAAACTTACCCAACTAAGATATATGCCTATGGAAAATACTATTCCTATGGCAGTATGAAATTTCATATTCCATATGAACCTGGTAAAGTTTGGTAGATGCATGTGTGTTCTTTTAACCATTTAATAGAAGGTCAGTGTAGCTAAGAGCAGCTCTAGATTATGTTTGCGTCACTGATCACAAAGTCCTGTTCAGCCTCAGATAGGGTGCAGCTAAGTGAAGAGCCACAGCTACTGGTCAGGTGAAACCCAACCGGCAAAATACTGAGTGTGTGAGCACAGATGGCTTGGACCATGTTTTGCCACCTGTATTATCCATTTAGGGTAGAAATTGTTGAAGGCACACTTAGTGTTTGGCAAGGTGATACAGAAAAAATGTATTTAGATGGAAACATGAGGGGAAACCAAAAATCTGAGAAGGTCCAGAAATATTTCCTGCTGATTTAAGTGAACAGTAACATTGAGAAAGTGATTAAATCTTCTCAGAGATATTGAAAATACAGGCTAAGGTGATCCAAACCCATCACATTAACTTATAAAAAACCCTGTTCTGTTGGAACAAGAGTGCATAACTTTGTGTTAGCTGGAAAAATGTGTGTAGCAGTTCTGAACTATTTTGTTCCATTACTCTAAGGTAACCTTACCTGATTGGATTGTACATGTCAAGTGATTTTTATGAATTTCAGTATGCTTGAGATGACAGACACTGAAAATGGGATATAGATTCACAAGCGTGTTTGCAGTCAAGTGTGACTAAACATCCCAGGGGAAAAAAAACAATTAAAAATAAAACATCAATTTAATATCTGTTAAATCAGTATCTGGCCACTACCTCACCTTATAAAATTTCAAAATAGCGACCTTGAGATGTGGTCTATCAACTGTTGTTGACAGACGGTTTGAATGAAAGCAATCAAAGACTGAACCTACGAAGCACTGAACAAATTAGCCCAGAGCAGGGCTAGCAGCACTGCCCTAACATGGCTGTATTATTTCTGAAAGAGATTGGTTAGTTTGTATGAGTATCTCTGCATTACATGGTCTTTGGCCAGAAAAGTGACCTTTACTCAGAAATTACAGTAACTCTGGTTTGAGCAAGAGGGGCAAAAAAGTAAAATACTTCATTTAAAAAGTGGGTTTTTTTCCAAAGAATACAGCAGTTTTCCCTCCAGCTTCTCCTTCTGCATGCCAAGAGGCTTTTTTCAAAGAGAGGGAGAAGAAAAGTACAGAAAATACACAAAGCATGTGAACACAGCAGGTCCCTCTAGCATTTTGCGCAGTGCTCAAAGTACAAAGAAAACACAAAACGATGAAGAAACGGGATCTGACTGTCCAGCTTGTCATTCCTGAATTTAAAACAATACTTTGGGGCAAAAGATGAGCAAAGAAGGACATTTGGAGGGTTGCAGGGAGCAGAAGGGATGGTGGTTTTAGAGACATCTCACTTTCCCCAAACCAGCTGAACAAATTACCCTGTGCTTCTGACTGAGCAGCAGGGACTCGAGTTGAGTCTTGAGTGCCGCTGAAGCGGTGCTGGCTTTTCCAGCCAACAACATACTCATCAGCTTGTTCACGTTTGTGAGAGAGGAACTGAGCCAACTTGATCACTGCTGGAAAGGAAGGGAGAGTGGAACGGACGAGGGAGAGGGAAACTGGGGTCTTCTGCAAGAGGGGGTCTGTGGGAAGGCCTGAAGACGCTGAGTCAGCATTATTGGCTCAGTCTCCCACTGCATAAAGGTGACTCATATTCCAGACAAGCTGGAATTTGGCCAACACATCATTCCTTACAGATAATACTCAAGTAAAGCCTGAATTTGAAAATTTCTATTATAACTTAAAAAAAAAAAGAATCCAACTGTGGCAAGTGCTGACAGATCAGAGGAGCAATTTTCTGACATTGAAGGGGAAACTATTTGGCTGAGTACATTGGGGACAGTATGCCTGTTCTCAGAAATTATTATCCTAATAATCATTGCTAAGTACTTTAAAACAATGTATTATGTGCTAAATAGAGACAATGAGCTCAGTTATGCCCAGAAAGGGAGGAATACGTAGATTGTATCCTAAAGTTTACAGTTTAAAACATTATCATTGCAGGACACAAAGCAATTGGAAAGATGAAAGGTTTTCAGGCTGTGCTCCACAATATCAAATTACTATAACTCAGAGCAGCACTGCAGGCCACTGAAATCAGTAGGAGTCTTTCTGCTCTGTCAGTTTTCCTGGGATGGGACCCAGGGAATGGCTGAAGGAACTGAAACTTCTGGGGTCGCTGCTTACTAAGGTCACTACTTGCCTGCTCACCTGGCTCCTTGCCTCTTGCGGCTCTGGCTCTGCAGCAGTGCTGCAGAGAATCAGGCCAGTTCTGCCCAGTGCTGGTGAGGGTTTGGGAATTTTGCTGTCTAACGGAGGAATGTTATGTCTAATGTTTAATGCAGTGCTGGCACCAGAAGGCTGCAGGCAGATTTGTATATTTGACAGGCTCTTGATTTTCCAAGGGTAAAACCCCACATTTCTAGGTAAAAAGACTTGCATAGGAACAGATCAACTGGTTAGATCTCATTGTTCTGTGATCATTCAGAACCAACAGTGCTACTCAGGTATGCCTGACTGCAGTCTCTGCTCCAGCTTAACAACAGCACAGCACAGGTCTATCACAACAACTAGTTTTGGTCTGTTCCTGTGAGAGACTCCAAAGGGCACATTTTTCTGCATGGAGACTGGTTCCTGTCTTTCAGAATTCTATTGCTGAGGTTTGGGGCTTCACAGAATCAAAAATGCAGTAACCTTCATGATTAGCTTTT
The DNA here is from genome assembly GCF_003984885.1 of Neopelma chrysocephalum. Classification (NCBI taxonomy): domain Eukaryota; kingdom Metazoa; phylum Chordata; class Aves; order Passeriformes; family Pipridae; genus Neopelma; species Neopelma chrysocephalum. The sequence continues at coordinate 29,746,017 of NW_020897691.1, forward strand.
TTATTATTTTTATATTGCATGAAAGCAGGTTCCTGTTTCTTCTAATGGAGTGATAATGGTTAAATTATATCTTAAAGTGAAAAAATACTTGCAGATATTGTTGATGATTCAGATGGTTTCTAAGACAAAGCATTGTTTTAAGAGCAGCATGTGCTTGTTCAGTAGACACCCTCAATGCTATCAAAGATAACTAACAACACTGACCAAAAAAGGTATTTGTCTTGAATTTGAGAAAGCACAAATATTTAAATCAAAGCAAAAACATAGCTGCTACCTCAAAAGGCCAGTGGAAAAATAGCAAGAACTATGATATCTGGAATTGAGACTTTATAAAGCATCTTACAATAAATATCCATCTTATTTTTTGAAATGAACTACATGTGCTATGTATACTAAGGCCAGCAAGAAGAGCTGTTATAATGGTTATTTCCATGTAATAAAATTCTGTGCAACTCTCTACATTTTAGATATGTGAAAATATTTTACAGATTAACACACACACAAAGATTAACACATACTGACAAAATCCTGTAGAAAATGTGTTCTATATAGTACGTATTTGATCTACACGAAATACTTTCTGTTGTATTTATGCTTCTTATGCTTAAGAATTTTAATACTTGGTCTCAGTTTCATCTCCTCAAGTGTCCTGAAGCATTTAAAATTGAAACTGGAATCTCATGCTTCCTATGATAAATTTATTTTGGAACAGAGGCTAATGGAAATACAGTTAATTTAAGCCAAAGACTGGGAGGATTTTGTGATATCCAAACAATTTTAAGGGATTGAAGTCTTAGGAATTTAATCTCACACAGCATGTAAACTATTTGCTTCTATTATGTGATTGTCACTCTTCTCATTAAGAGCAAATAATTTTATTGTCTTGTTTAAGAATTTCAAGCTGCTAAACCTTTCAGAATGAAACCTGCTACTAGCAACTTGCCACAGAAAGTCAGCAAAGTAAAACAAACTTTGTAGTTTTTCATATCTGATACTACTGAAGATTAGGCATCTAATATGACTTATCCACAAAATACTGTGGATGGTGAAGTCCTAGATTCCTAATAAAAAAAAAAAAAGAAAATAAAATCCCAGTATGCCCTTGGGAAGACGTGCAAATCCCATCTATCATTTGACTTTTCTTCCTTCCTTTCAAGAATAAAAATAGCAACTTTTCTGCTTGTCGTCATTAAGTGACCTGACTCTAAATTGCTACTGTTGTCTGCTTTTCCACAGGAAACAATCTCTGAACTTTTCCTCTACCTTTTTATTGATTAGCTACCAGATTTATTGTGAAGTCGTATGTGTCCCATGTTTTTATGGCATTGCCTGTTGGGTGAGTTTTGCTGCGGGATAACCAACTAAGAAGAAGCACACAGTTCAAAAGACAGATGATGCAGTGACTGAGATCATTAGATCCTCTGGGGCATGGGGACTGTGGAAAAGTAAATGGTTTGGTTTTTTTATGGGGGAATATTGGCTTAAGAGTTTTGGTATTTTACTTAGATTTAAATCAGAGTAAATGGTCCAAGGCACATATTCAGTTCAATCCAAAAGCAAAAATCTTCTGATGTCAAAGAGCCCTGAGTTAACTTTTGTAATGCATATACTGAGGATTTGCTCATTTTTTCCCCAAAAGATATGAAAAGGTACACCAAGATAAAAAAAGATTGTACTCTAATAAGATGTGATGTCAAAAACCACCTATTTTTAGTATAGTTTGGTCCACTGAGTTTTGGGTGGATGTACAGAAGAATACACATTGAAACTTGAGAAATTTAGGCAGGACAATTGAATTGTATCATGTTGGAATTTGGACATTTATTTAGACTAGCATTTTTGCTTATCAAGGGTACCATTTGCTTCCTAGTTCCTTTACTTCATGATTAACTTCTTGAGTTGATCTGTTGACCTAGAATTCATAACTACATTGCTTTTATTGGTCTGCAACACAACACTTGAAGTTCATGGTACATAACTCACAGTACTGATAAGCAGATAGTAAAAGCATTGTTTGAATACTGTATTGGTTATCTCATAGCAAATTTCCATTGAAAGTCACACAATGCTGTTGTCTATTCTCATTTCATTTGTGGACCAGGTCAAACTCACACAAAATTGTATGCATGCTCGTGTAGGAGTTTAACGAGAATAAGGCAGTAGTTGTGAAATAGATATAAAAATTCAAAAGATAAGGTCCCAGATGAAGGTAAATTTGTTCCCTAAAAAGAATGTATTCCTAATATATTTTATGGCTGACATATTGAGTTTGTTCAGGCTCAATGTCCAAACCAGTAGCAGGAATGGAGACTGGGTCCACAATAGGAAACCATGCTATGAGGGTTGGTGGGCCTGCTTACAAAGCCTTGAGGTAATAAGAAAGGACTGGAATTTGTACAGAAGTACAATAAGTAATTTCTTTTCCTTAGTGTTTATTATGAAAATGTTCAAGTTCAAGCTGGAGACTTGGCACACACCACGTTAACAATATAACTTCCAGTATTGTTTCACAACAATAAACACTTCTGATAGTAAAAAGCCACGTTTTACCAAGAGATTCCATGCAGTAGGACCCCATGCACTGCAACATGTCTTGAGAGAAGCATCACACACAACATCCTGGCAGTTGCTGCAACAATCGTTCATCTCCATGAAAAGCATGTGGGTCAGATGAGTGCAGGCGAGAAATCCCGTGTTTATTTAGAAAAACTCTACCATGTGGTTCATTTTGATGTAAGGAACAGAACCAGAAACTCTCTTGTTTCATTAACAATATGATTTCTGACTGTAATAAAAATGAGTTCCGCTGTTCTCAGTCAGTAAGGTTGATTTCCTTCTTCTGGACATGTCCTGGCTTTGGACTTGCCATCCCGGTGGTACGATTGAAGACATTATCTAATGTCGTCAGCAGAAAATGCAGTAGGTGTGGACCAGAAAGGAGGGAAAAGGTGGAAAAGAGAAAGAGAGGGTAAACAGACATTATTTTACTAAGTGCCTTTAGAAAGGTTCTGTGATGCAGATGTGGGTTAAATGGTAACTGGTCTTCATTTATCTTGTGGTTGGGAATGAAAGTGAATTTTCATACATTGTGCTGTGTTTGTCATCATATTAGTATTAATTGATTTTAATTTCCTTCTCTTTTCCAGAGCCAGCAGAGCTTTCCATAGGTTTTCCTTACCTGATTGCCTCTTTATGGATGTCCCTTTTGTTTTTTACAGTGTGCTCTTAGAAAAGAATGAATAAATGCAGCTCTGCATATCTTTTCTTATCCTTCTTCTAGAAGCAGTTGTGTCCAAAAGCTTGGCAACAGTAGTCCTTGTTTACCAGGACTTTCCAGCAGTACATGACTACTAATGGCCAACTAGATAGAATCATTGATAGGCAAAACCCATGTGTTACTTAGAATTCAGGAAAATTTTTTGATCAGAAGTGGTGCAGATTGCATTTTACTGTAAAACGTCTTTGTTTTTCAAGAAACAGAGAAAACATTGCAAAAAACTGATGTTCCACTTCCTAATAAAAATTTGTTTTGGGGGTCAAAATCAGAGTTAAATAGCTATTATTATTAACCAGCTTCTCACAGCATTACAGTGTTGCATCACATGACATCAAACTCAGTATAACCAGGAAACAGTTGTCAAGAAAAAAATAACTCTGTTCTAAAATAACAGGTATCGTATCTTCATCATTGAGATGTCAAAATATTTGAACTAAGAAAATGGAAAATATTAACAGATTAAACTGACCTACCAAACTGAAGAGTGTTCCAAGTAGGAAGATGATGAGTTTCACAAACAGAAGAGGCTTCAATTAAGGACATTTTTGTTTGTGTTTTCTTTTAAAAATTTGTTTGTTTTGTGCTGTGTATAATCAATTTCCAATCATATTTCATTGCACTAAAGTACAAGGGAAACTTCTATCAGTATTAAGATTATCCTGCAGAATTTTACACACAGAAATTTATTTTTAAATAACTATTTTTGATTAATTATTTGCAATTAGTTTCCTGTGTCGATGCTGCTATATGATATAAGTATGTCTGATTTTGAATGTGGTAGCTATTACACACACTTTACATCTTATCCTAGTACAGATTAACTTTCTGTATAGTCAAAAGTGTACTTTCTAATTTAGGACGCTTAAAAGTAAATTTGATGTCAAAATCACAAGGTTTGAAGGGGGTAGTTATACCCACCAGCATCCACAAGAGGTGGAGTTGGAAGAAACAGAAAAAATTCTGTGCACACATGACTCTTCAGATCTCAGATGCCTGAAAGCTTTCCTATATTTGCTTTCCCTATAAAGTTTATATTGCTTTTCGCCTTAAAATGACAGGTGCAAGATCACTGCTACATATAAGAGCAGTTCCTTCTTGTCTTAATAATGGAAACATAACCATGTTAAAAGACAGTGGTGTTTGTTAAATGGCATTTGTCTTATTTTGCTTGTAAATCATGTTTCATTTCCTATGCAAAAGCTTATACCTTTTTGTAGGCTAAGAAAACTGGTTGTGCTTAAAAATATGCTTGCTTTTGTGGTTCAAAGAATCCGATGTTCAGCTTTTGAAAGTTTCTGAATGGGTTACTTACCAGTGTCATTTATTTTTTCCTTTTACTGTACCTTGCAAGAGCCTTGACAAAATAATGAGTAGGGGACATAAACCAGATTTAAATACCTAGCATTTTACTTGGGGCATTTGGCTCATCCAGTCATATTTAAATATAATCAAGAAATTCTTGAAATACTTTAAAGTTTATAATTCAGGGGAAAGGCAAAATAAAAATCCTTATGAAAACAAAAGCAAAACAACATTGCCTCTATCTGGACATTTTAACTCCTCCCTCCTTCATCTTGCTTTTTCTGCTGCAGAAGGGGATCTATTTGGGGTCCTCTTCGAAAGGTTCCTGTCACTTCAGCATGACATTTTCCCACTGACCTGAATACTGCTGTGGACTTTATTTCTACGGGCATTAAAAAGTACTGACCTGGTAGAAAATCCGGAATCAAATTTTTTATATCACAACATTCACAATTCAGCTTTGCTGAAAAATTTTTATGAATAGACAAAAGTAACACTTCTAGGAAATAACTCCTTTCAGTGCTTATTTAGACACTTTACTATTATTTTGTTCTGCTGTCTTTTTTCTTTTTTAGTTACCATGAAGATATCAGTACTCACAAGATGAATAAGAGAATAGGTAATGAGAATTAATATCACTTTAGGCCTCCTGTTGAGAGTTACCAATGTACTAATATGTGTTCTTGCAACATAGCTGTTGTCATGGCCCCATGGCTATACGGCATCCATCCGCCCTTGGGCAGAGTTGCTGTGGAATGTGGGGGCTTTTAAAGAGGGTGGAGAGTGATATAATATCTGTCTGACTCTAGCTCCAGGTGCCAATGCTCAAACATTGTTACTAAGTGCGTAACACTTATAAAGTAATCTGAATAAATAGTTATGTCCCATCCAAGCAGAAGGTAAGTTGATCAACATCGTGCTGCTTCCGAGTGACCGCTGTGTGACTCCAGCCAATGCTGGGGTGATGATTTTCTTGTCTCATTTGCTGGACAAGCGACCACACACCATTCTGCTGGGAACCTGTTCCTTTGGAAGCAGCTATGAGTATTAAATGAGCTGGGGATTAAGGAAAGGGAAAGGAAAATATTATGCAGGTCATAGAGACTTATACTCCATCGCTGCACCTTGGATCTGGGTTAGTTGCCTACGGTTGGTTTCTGACTGAAAATAACCATTAGACCCGGAAGGTATCTCACTTCTGCAGAGATCAAGGTATTATTGCAAAACAAATATTTATTTCACTCTCATGTTTGTAATTTAAATTGCCTTAGAAATAACATCTTTAAAACTCTGTCCTGTCCTGGAAAGAAGAAACACAGAACAGGACCCTTTTGGAAACTCAGATCTGCCAAGAGTATAAATGGATTTATGCGGCTCTATTTAGTAGCTACTGCCCCGAAGATTGTAAGAAGCCATAGATCATGCTTGCAACATCAAAAACTCTGGAATGGAAACAAGATCTCAGTTTTGTTTTCCTCCTGTCTCCAACTGCTTTATTCCATCAGTGCTTTTTCTTGACAGCACTTTGAAAGCAATGCAAATATTTTGCTGGTGGAGCTCAGAAGCATCATATTATGTTCAAATTTCAACCAGGACACAGCTTTTAGAGATAAGAAACATCCAGCCTTCATCCTCCCTCCCTGTCCCCATTACTGGAAGATAGTCCTAACAGCTTTGTACCTTAACATTAGAACTGGAAAGGACTTACTCCACCCACCGAAACTGGACAAAGACAGGATATATCTTTAGTACTTCTAGATAATACAACTCTGTTTTAAATAGTAAAATGAAAAGGCTTTTTGTATGTGTCTTGGGAGACTACTTCCCAGTTTAGCAAGAGTGTTTTATTCTGATTGTATTTCTGTTTTCCACATTTGGAAATGAGCAGGAATGACCATTGAGATCTTCTAATCATATTTTTTCCTAATACTGCCCACAGGCCTTTCTGAATTAACTTCTATTTTAGCCAAACTGTTTGCAAGAGACAGAGAGCTTGGTAAAACGTTCCAGTTTATTATTATTATTTTCTTAAATGTATGTTTAGCTTCACTTTCTAGATATATTATACCACTAGTAGCAGATGTGTATATTTTTAATGTTTTGTTCCACACTCTTTGTTTCCTTATTAAAAAAAAAAAAAAAAAAAGATTAGCCACTATTCTTATCATACTTGAATTACAGATTTTTGGACGTGTAAATCTTTACAACCTATACCCATACTGCCTGCTCTTTTGAAATTTTTAAAGTAGATTATTTCTGCCTTTCTATTCCTGTTACTGGACTAACTCCTCCGAGCTATAACGGTGACAGGGAAATGTAAATATCTAAAGAAACTTAAATTCATGGAGTTACCGTATCAAAGCTGACCATTGTTGGACCAGGTTCCAGGCTCATCTAGTATTTCTCTGTGTGGTGAATGCTAGCTGTTCAGAGGAATGATGATTACTTCCAGTTTCATGAAGTTTTTGGGTGTCTAAAATTAACTCATTTTTTAACCTTTTAAATTTTTTATTTCATACTTCCTGGTATGGAGGAAAATGAGGACCGAGTGGCATATTTAGACTCACGTGTAGATTGACTGGCAAATGGAATTCAGGAATGAAATCCCCATCCAGTTGTGAATAGACAAAGTTTTGCCATTGGCTTCGTTCCCAGGATCTTTCTGAGCAAGAACTTTTCATGGGTTCTTCTGTTAGAAGTTTTCTTCCTATTAGCAGAAATCTGCGAATTCTGCACTGACGTTTAAACTACTGGGTGTCTGAAGAGCTTACTGGAACATGGGGACAGGGTTGCCTGCAGAAACGGTGGAATCTCCTCCACCTTTGTAGATATTGAAAACTTGACCAGAGATGACACTGAGCAACCTTCTGTAACCTTGAAGCTGGCCCTACTTTGAGTATGATGTTAGACCAGATGACCTGCAGACCTCACTTCTGATATCCTATAATTCTGCAGTTCTGCTTTTCCATTTTTATCAGTGATTTCTAGAACCAAATCTGCTGAGTTACTGATTTAATTGTTTTTAAATACTGCAGTCACACAGCATTGATAACCTGGAGAACTAGAGCATATGAAGCACTAACAGTATGTCATGCATCAAGTATGGGAGATTTAACTCAATGTTACCCTGGAAAATATTGCTTCTGGGTGTAAGCTCCAGCAAGCCCAACCTTTAGGTTTGTTATTGGCATACAATGGTAGGAAGACTTAAATTCAGGAATGAGTGCAAGGCTATAATTTGCTACCTTATATTATTCCAGACTGAAAAGACAGAGTCTGGTGGATATCTGTGGTGATCTGTTCCTATGATTAACAGGGATATCAAAAATAGTGAGATGTCTCACTGACATTTTAAAAGCAGAAATACTTTCCTGATCTTCAGTTATGAGAAAGTACAAAGAAATCAGAAGTTTGTGGTAACATTAAAGAGATTTTCATTAAATTTCTCAAATTTAGAAGTAAAACAGAGAAGAGCTGTGGTTCGTTAAATGAATTGACGGGTTTTATGGGTCAGCCATGGGTAGGTCTGATTCACTTGGGACCAAATCAGAGGGCTCTAGGAGTTTACTTCAGCCATGTTCTCATAGCTCTAGGAGAAAGGAAGCTCAAGACCACTCAAAAAATGCCAAATTAGGCAGTAATGAACTTTGGAAAGTGACTCTTAGGCAAAGTGAGCATACATGTTGTGTTTTCACACTCCCAACACCCACAGTTCTGAGTTTTCTATCATTTATATTTAAATTTTGCAATGTTGCAAACACTTTTCTTGCCTTTTGGAGCTTCCCAATGCTTCATTGGGCCTATTCCCCCGCTTTGGTAGCCTCCAAGTATTTTCACGAAACTCAAAGCTCCTGCTAAAGCAAGTGGAATATTTATTAGCCAAAATCTGATATAAAAACTTGATTGGTACTTATAGCTAAAAGGAGATGTATATAGTGAAGTGTATGGAAGAAAATAAGCTATGCCAATGAAATTGTCAGATGGTGGACTCCTTTGTTTCTTTTTAGGCTGCCATAAGGGTATTCTGGACCCTGGGTGCTGGAAATGAAGTTTCAGAAGATTAACTCACTTAGTAGTTGTTTTGTGATAGTGGACCAATATTTGTTTAGTGCACAGTACTGGAATTTGAGATAAGAGTACCATTTCTCAGCCTGTCACGGAACATCTTGGAAAGACAGAAGAAAACCATTTCTACTATCATCACAGAAAAATAAACTTGAAGTTGTACTCCTTGCTGTTAGTGTTTTCAAGATAGAAATTGTTTTTAAAGTCCCCTTTAGACAGTCTCTGATCCTAAGAGAGAAACAAAAATTACTTCCCAGTAGAAGTAACTGCAGAGGAAATGTATGCTTAAGAAAGTATTGTTTCCTCAGCTTTAAAGTAAATTTTTAGTTTTGTTTCAGCGAGGAATGACTGAACAGTTCCTTGCTTCCCCCACAGGAATGCAGTGGCTTGCAGCAAATATTTTTTCTCTGCAACGGTAGTAAGAGTCTCTGCAGGATGAAGGGCAGAGCTACTAATCGGATTTCTGGGGAAGGACTATTGCACTTTCTGAGGAGCCTTGATGAAATCAATGGGGATTTTCACATATTTCTGCACTTCAGTAGTTTGCAAGTCTCAACTACTGCTTAGGGACTACGTACCATAGGAGTATCTGCAGCGTTTCAAACCTGCATATAAACATGAATAAGAAGTTTATGCATATAAGTTTATGTATATAATGTAGTAATGGAAACTCACCTCCTCTGCATGGAAACTGATGACCATTGAGATCAAGACAGAAAAGGTAAAATCAATGTTCTCCTCATCCAAGAATAATGCAAACATTGATGTTTGCAATTCATCACTAAATCATCAGTATAATTTAACTCTTTTGTGGCTGCATGCAGTTGACAGAGGCTTGCTTTTCAGATTATTAGATCATCCTACATAAGATCAGATATGTAGTAAAAACGCTATTGACTTTACTGGCCCAAGAATAGATCCTTAAGAATAAGATTTATGACTCTACCTACTGCTCCCTAAAAATCTACCTATTTTGTCCTAAACTCCAAGCTCAGGTCTCTGATTAAGCCCCATTTTTTTCAGGCACTGATACTGGACAAACCTTCTGCACTGGAGCTGATTTTTAATAGAGGCTACTGCACACTCAAATCTGCAGGTGGCCATGCTTGCCTCCCCAAGTCTTCTGACAGACATCCCAAGATGATGTGAGTCATACGTGTTTTTTTATATACAAAGAATATGCATTATATATATATATATCTATCTAAAATTACTAACCTTTAGGTTAACTTCAGTATCTCTACAGTTATGAATTAGACTACTTATTTTTGTTTCTTCTACTTAATCTGGGAGTGTGTCCTTTAATAATATGGCTTCACCCTCTTAATGACTGCAGTCATCCTAAACTCAGGCCAGAAAAAACATTGCACTACAGTGCTCTATCATGTGTTACATTCATTATCTGACTGAAAGGCTCCACTCCTCCACACAATTACACTGAGGTCGAGCACAAAAATGTGTAGATGTGTGTACTTGTAATAGAAATGTGCTTTGAGGGTTAGACCTCTTTAAATAAAGACAGGAATTATCTCATTTACTTTGCCAGATCTTGATCTCTCCTTAAAACAGATCAACATCTAGCAGTGCGTATCCATGGCAGCTATCATAATAAATTCTATCTTGAAACAGTGAGGCAGTCTTCAAGATCTGCTCTGAATCTGGATAAAAGCAGGAGATAACAAAGTGGAATAATGGTTAACTATAAGACAAACAAATTAAAACTATACAGTAAAGGAAGTCATAATATTACAAATGGACTGCAAATGTTTAGCGCACTTTTTAAATGTAGAAATTAAATTAGAAAAGCACATTTTGGCTTGTTTTTCCCTCCTGAACATTTGTAGTTGATTTCTATGTGTTGAGGTTGTTTTTTATTTAGTTGAATAGGATATGTGTTCTCCTAGGGATGTCCAATGTCTTGGCAAGGGCACAAAGGTCTGTAAGGCAGGAAGGCTGAAGAACTGAGACTGGGGTTTGATGTATGCACGCGTATGAAAAATGCAGTGACTGGAAACCATCTGTGCAATGGGATGCCTTTGTGTTGTACAGATGAAACAAAGACATTTCTCTAAGCTCAGCACCAGGCAAATAAGCCTCTGAAGTCCAAGTGCAAAGAAGTCAGCAATAATGAAGTCAGAGAGCAGATACTGAATCTAAAGGCATATTTCTCTCTCTAACTGAACTTGATGGCTGTGTGCAGGCTGAAGGAAGGTTTCTTTCATGTTTACAATTGCCCTGAGTATTCAATTACAGGTCTGCAGGTCTATAAAGCAGTTACAATCAAATCTCTCAACCATCTCATAGGAAGCCAATTATGTTCATAGCTGAAGCTGAATAGGCTCTGTTTGGCTAAGTTCTGTGCTGATTGACATTACTGACATTCTGTACTGACTGATTGCCAGTAGGGTTTCTTATAATGCATGTTCAATCCATCTCCCATAGGCTACCTTTGTACTAGTAAGTTGCACAGTACCAGGGAATATTCCTGTATACTGAAAATAACTGGTGTAGAACGGTTTGTTCATATGGATGAGGGATGTCCTGTGATGGTTGGCTTGGATGCTAGAGAAAGGTCCATGGAACATTTGATTCACTAGTGTCAATATAGCAATAGACTCCAATGAAAAAAAAATCTATCTTCCTTCCCATTGAAGACAAACCAGTTCTCATTCTGGGTAGAATGTGGTCAGCAAGCTGGTGGTAAAATTCATCCTGATAAAAAACCCAGGATCTGTTTGCATATGTTTCATCATCCTTCACAGTTTAGTAACTATTCCTAAAGTACATTTATCAGTGAAATATGAAGTCTGTGGCCTTATCATAAGTCTCAAATATGTACCCCATCTGCCCACAGTCCTTGGGAGGATGACAGTTGTCTGACACCTTACAAAACCCAGCAGCAGCCAGCATTTGGGGTTTCTGGACATCCCCAGCAATGCATATCCATGGAGGAATAGATTCCTGCTCCAGTTTCACTCTTTACATACCCCAACAACAAAAGGTTGTAATTTTGAGGTAGAGTTGGAGTTGCGTGACATAGATGAGAACAGCCCAGTGTGTTGAGAGTTTGTTGAAGCGTACTTCAAGACGTTGGCATGTATAGCTGTTAAATGAAAAGTGTGTTTTACTGTGTGCTGTAGGGGAGCCTTAGAGAAGAGCAGTCAATCTCAATTAGCGTGAAAAGAATCTGGCCACGCATATATTGAAAAAGGTTTGCTTTCTGCCATCAAAGTGCTTCCCAGCTGGATGTTGTTAATAAATAATCGTCTGGTTTCACTTACTACCTTAAAGTTCAAAATATTCACGCTTTATGGGTAGTCAAACAAAGTAGAGAGCAGGAAGATCAGAAAATCTGAGTTACCATTCCTGGATATTGCAAGTCATTTTATACAACCTGATAATACGGGAGATAGTTACTACAATCATATGTAAAAGGTTAAAGTTCTCCAACTGTTGCCTGCACTGGAGGGACCTTTCTTTTAAATTTTCTCCAAAGGTCCTAATTTTGGAAGTTGACACTTTCATCTTTATCAAATACCTCTTGGTATTTCTTTTGCTAAAATTATCTCTTGATACTACATAATGATCTGTTAACCCTTTTATTTAAGACACCGTCATACTCATGCAAACAAATGATTATATTTCACTTCAGTCTATTTTATTGAGTTGAAGGCTATATATCATAGTTCACCTAATTTGAGTTTTCTTTAACCAGAATAAAATCCAATCAGGGAAAGGGAATTGATGCAATTAGGATTGGTCCGCTTCATTACATTTTATGCATACAAACATACATTGCATTTATTTTCTAGAACCTATTTGTTGTGAAAATTGTTTTCATCACTGTTAGGATATCCAAAGATGCCTAAAGGACTTGGATGCTCAAATGCTGTTTGCTTTTCTCCATTTGCTTCTGCTTACTGCAGAAGTTTCCCAGTGGAGAAAAGTCTGGGAAGTGTTTAACAGAGGTCTCACCTCAGAAATGTTATGCTGAATTTTTTCTGCTCTTAGATTCAAAGAGTTCAGGATATGGAATGAATTTGCACATGTTTAATGTTTCCGAGGTTTTATTCTGAAAATCTTGAGCAATTCATTCCTTCTTAATATGTTCGGACTTTCTTTCTCGGTAGCTGGTTTCTAGCCCTTTTCTGGAGGGCTATCTAAGATCAGTCATAGGAGTCACCTTGAATCTGCATTTGCACCTCAGTATCTAAGACAAAAATTAAAAGTCAAAGCCCAGTTTTATCAGCTGAAATCAGAACTCTGAATGGTTTTCATTTCAGCTCAAAGCTCATTTAAATCAGGTCCAACCTTGGGCGTTTGAATTATAAACACTTTTTCATTTGTAACCTCACTGATCTTTTGAGCAGATGAAAAAGCCTTATGAAAGACAGGCCTCAGCCTAGCTAAATGGTCAAGCAAAGTGCTTACCTTTAAGGAGACCTTACCTGTACCATCACAGCTAAGGCTTTTGTGCCAACATGACAAAAGATTATCTTCTGTCTTCTGCGCAGCTATAGACCAGTTAGCATGCTTGCCTTACTAATTAAATAAGACGTGCTAGGATCCTTCCAGTAAAAGCTGAAAGGATAGTAAGAATAATATTAAACAGCAGCAATTCCTCCCACTCCTGCCCACCACCTCCCTCCCTTCCCCCACAAATCCCTGTGATCTTTTAAAAACATGTGATGTAATTTCTGATGAAATACTGATTTTTGCTATAGTCTCTAGATGTAGATCTCTCCACAGAGTTGTCTAGCCTAACTTAAACTATACATTTGAAGGCAGCTGGACATAAGAACCTGGATGTTGAAGGAGGGAGAAGGCCCTGCAAATAGGAAGCTTAGGACATGGTGACAGCAAAAAATGTGTTGAAGAATGACAAGTAATGATATGAGGCTTAGTTTATTCAAAAAAATATATGTCTTATGATCGCACTTATCAGTGTATATGGACACAGCAGGTTGCTCCTCATCAGTAGGGACACATTGAAGCCTAAGGATGTTCTTGAAGTTGGACTGCAGTTCAGACAGAACTGCATTACACACCCTGAATATTCCCTGACAATGAGATTCATTGCAGTCAGCAAACAGCTTGAGCTAATTAATAGGGATGTGGTCTTTGGTGCACTTACATAATGATTTCTAATCCTGAGTCATGCACGTAGTGAAAATGAGAGGGTTCATAGAATCACAGAGCAGCCTAGCTTGTGGGGGACTTTGAAAGATCATCTGGTCCCACTTTTTTATAGGAAAAGAAGCCTAGATAAGATTATCTAGCACCCTGTCCAGCTTCATCTTGAAAACCTTCAGTGGTGGGACCTCCAGCAAGTCCCTGGGGCAGTGGTTCCCGTTCACTCAACTGTTTGGAGACAGATGAAGTGGGCAGACCTGATGTTGTTATCATTTTTAAGATGGTACTCCAGTGGTCAGAGCACTTATCTAGGACATCAGACCTTTAGGCTAAATACTTCTCATGAAAGTATAGTAACCTTGAAAAAGGAGACATTTCTGGACACAGCATTGTACCTCTCAGTTATAGAAGTGTTGCCACCCATTTTTAAGGACTGCATCAGTCCCTGGCAGGGAGAGTTTATGCATGATCTCATAATATTGATAAACACACTCAAATGGAGAAGGACCATTTTCCTCTGGGTCCGAATTTGATGTGAAGCTTCTTTGTTTATCAGTCCCAAGCCACACAGGGCACTTAAGGGCTCTGTTGAGCTCTGCTGCGGTGCAGACCTGGCTGAGGCTTCTCATATCTCTGCAGACCCAGCTGGGGAAGAGAGGGTTGTTGATTACCCACGTGGACTCAGGCACCACTTTCTTTCCCAATTTAAATTTTAGACTTCAATGTCCCGTTTTTGATCAGGCTAACAGAATGCATTAGTCCACTATAAACTAGCATGCCTAGTTTAAAATACATAGATCATAGGTAAATATCTTCTTTGAAAGAAATGAAAGATTTCCTTGTAAATATATGCTTGAATAGCATGTATTTTAGCTGTACATGTAAAATACACTTTGGATGGACCTGGTCTGCAATCATTTATATTCTTCTAGTGACAAAGTATTATTGTTTGGTGAGATTACACTGCCTGATAACCAAATATGTGTTTTCAAAGCATTAACAAGGAATTTATCTATTATTCTAGACAAAAAGGTCTGCCTCTTCAAGGCAGTAAAATTCCTGTCTTGCAGAAGACACAGTTCTGCCTCTATCAAGAAGCAAGACCAAAATTCATAGCTGATTTCAGCAATAAACGTCCAGATTTTGCAAAGAGACTATTTTTTAAAATAAATATTTATCTGAGAAGTACACAGGTAAAGACCAATTTAAATAAAGTAGTTGTTCAACGTTGCTTCTCTGCACCAAACAGGAAAGCTTATCTGCTTCCTGGGTTTGTTTTCTTTTTTTTCCCCCCAAATTTTGCTACCACAAACATTTGGTGTATGAAATGAAGTCTAATTTATTTGTGCTCATTTTGATTAATTTCAATAGCTTTAGGGTTGCTCTTTATAAAAAATATTAGGAATATATAGAGCTGTGAGCAAAATATAGGATCATTTCTTTGTGCTTTAGTGTATGAAATAAGCTGGCGATCCCAGTTCAGTTCCTTGTTAAGAAAAGGTGTTGTCATTGAAAACAATTAAAAAACTTTCTCTCACAAACACCATATTCCATTCTGTAAATCAGCAAATGAAAGAAAAATTATGTTTGAATATGTTCATTTTAATAATTTTCCTGTGTCAGTGTCAGTTGGTAACAACCATGTGCAGTAGAACATTTGCCAATTTTGAAAATATTCATTACCAATTAATGCAAATTTTTATATAATGTGTTCCAGCTTATCCACAGCCCTTTTGTTATCAAAAATGTTGTTGATAAAACATGTGAAATAAAAGCACGTGATGTAGGATCCTGAATTCAATAATACACATTTTGAATAGAGGTCACTCATCTCAGTATTTACAAATCAGGCTGAAATAGAGGGATAAGACATTTATAAAACAACTACCAAGTAGATAATTAATTCATCAAAGTTGTGGGTAACTTCTCTATAACACATATAAAATTTGTAAAAACTGAAGCAATTTAATGTTAATAACAGTCTTACAATAATGTTCAGTTAAACACAGGTATTTTGTGTTGAGAGGTCATATTCTGGGCTTGATGTTGTTTTTCCTTGAAGGTAGGTTTGTAACTTACCTTCAATAAAAGCAATTTCATTCAAGTAATAAAATTTGAATAACATTTTTCATTCAGACTATGTTATCTATTAGCTGGCGAACTCTGGACAGACTCTACTAGTACTCTGCAGCTCTCACACTGTATTGTTCTTGGCTTAACCAAGGGCAATATCCCACATCACTTTCCTTCATGATCATGGTTGTGTAGCACTGTTTCCATAAAGTAATTTTATGAAAGAGATTGTATGTTTTATATTTTTTATATCTTCTGATTTTTGTGAAAATGAATGAAAGGAAAGAGGAACACTGGTTTGAACCTGCAATAACCAAATGGAAAGGTTTGGATTAAGTTTCAGATGGATGGTCAGTTCTTTGCAGATGACAGCAAATGTTCCTTGTTTTCCCAGTTCTTGTACCATGATTTAAAACTTGTTTTTAAAAGATTTCTTTTGTTTCAAAGGATTTCTCAGAATTAATCTGGGTTAGAAATAAGTAATTTATCATTTTATTGAATTCTGTTTTACAAGGAGCAGATCCTTGTTTTGTTCAGGAACATAGAAATCTTCAGTCACATAAAAGACAACATTTTTAATAGACAGTAACGGAACCAAATCTACCTGGAACGGATTCCTAAGTCACAGTTCACGGTAACACAGTGATTTTTTACACGACAGGGAACAAAGCTCCAGTCTGACTTACAGATGGATCTGGTTGAACTGTGAAAGATGTTTTCTCCTCAGAATAATGTACTGAATTTATACGAATAGTAATTCCAAACATAACTACTCTGGCTGTAGGTAATTTAGCTTGGTCACATGTGACTGATTTTATTAATTTTCCTCTTCCCAGGACAGGTATCTAACAACATACACCTTCGAAAATGTCCTTAACGTCTACACTTATTAAAGCAATATATACCACCATCACCTCACATCAGGGCATTTCTCCAGCCAGATTTAGTTTATGGAAATGAATGGAATTCTATTGTTGCCAAATGTATCTTAACTCAAACTGGTACCTCTTCCTACAATTCAACCAGTGAGCTCCCATATATTTTGAACAAGAGAATTTGCCTTTGTGAAGGGCACACTTAGAATAGCGGTAAATCCTTCAACACGCCATATAATATTGTGCATTTATTCCTTGATCCTGTCCTTGAGAGGCTTCTAAGTCAGTTACAGGCCAAGTGGGTTGTATTAAACAGCTGAGTTTGAAGGGTCACAGATATTAAACCTAGGCAGAGTAAATCCAATCTCTTTTTAGTTTATAATAACTAACTGATGAATACACCTGTTCATTTTTTGGTCAAAGCAAGGATTTTGGTGTGTTATTTCTTTATTTTTAAAGAAATTTTCTTAATTTTTTTTTTAATTCTTAAAGCTTCCATGCCATTTTTCTTGTGTGGAAGAGTCCTGGGCTACTTCTGTGTTTTTAAGTCAGAAGCAAGTCATAGATAGAACTGGACTCTAGAGTGATGCAAAACAGTAAATCTCCTGAGAGTACAAAGGAAGGCAACGTTTCCTGGGCCAAGGAAACCAAAATAGCCATTATCATCTTCCTGCTTTTTCTATGCTCTGAAATAGACAAAATTGCTACCTCCCTCTTAGGAGCATGCTAATTGCTACTAAAACGGTGGTATCTTCTTTTCCTAGCATCAACAGTGGACATGGATGCCAAACATCCATGTAGCTGGTAAGAGATGCAGCTTTTAGTCTTTTCCACATGAATCTCTTGTACCATGCCCTGTCTTCATTTTGAAACTTCTTACCACCCAGAGGCAGTGAAGACCCCAGGTATGCCAGCCCCTGCTTGCCCCTCAGCTGGAAAACCTTTCATGGAGCAGTGGGACAGATATGCTCCCAGGACCCCCAGGCCTATGTTCTGTCTGTAGGCAGGGTGAGGACACATTAGGATGCACTGGATTGCACCTCCTCTTTCAGTTCTTCCAAGGATCTTCTCCTGGCCAGCACTTGTCAATTGTCCCCACTGCTGGCAGGGATCCCACCAATCATGTGTCCCTTCCCTTGTCTCCAGTTCTCTTCTGGGAGCAACAGATGCAGTTCAAGGTATGCTGCTTTATTGTCCCCTCTGTGCCCCTTGGATCCCTGTTTGAGTCTTCAATCTTCACATTGCTCACTAGTTCTCCTCCTTGTGCTTCTTTCTTTCTTGTGAGGAATCACAAGTCATTTCCCAACTGGGGATGGCTAACAGCAGGGGTTAGGGCAGAAAGGAAAGGGACAGTTGATTCCAGCTCCAATTGTGTGTTGAGCTGTGGCTCCATCCTGATGCCAGCCTTTGAAGTGGTTGAGAACACCAGTGGGACTTCAGTGGTATACCAGCTGTGGAGATCTCTATTTCCCTTATACAACAGACAAACACAGAACAAAACCCTCAAACCAGTAGTTGCTACCTCTATTCTTCCCACTACATATGGCAGAAATGGCAGCATCAGTTCTGACTTTCAGACTATATTTCCAGCTACCCATCCATGTCTGTTCCTTCTCCTCTTTCAAAGGGCAGGAGTGGGCAGCCTTCAGTCCTCATGTGTGGAAGGTGTTGCCTTAGAGTTTTTGGTATTTTAATTTTTATAGACTTCAGAAGTAGTTATGTAGCGAATGTAGATTTTAAATGTAGCTGTAGTATGTTTCTCACGATGTTATATCTTCTATCAGTATTTTCCAGTAGAAGTAACAGCAGTGGCCTAATGGTTGCACGTATCAAACCGCTTCCCATATCAATCCCTCAAAAGTCCGTTAGCTGTTTTGTCTTCTTTTCAATGTAGAATTGCAGAAAGCACCTTAACGCCTGCACCAAAATATGTAAATGTGGGCACAACAGCCTTCAAGCCCGGAACTTTGGAAAGACTCCAAGGACTGTACGTGCTGTGGTGAAGAAGACGATGATGAAAGAGGGGTCCCAAATGCCCCCAGATTCAATTCCTGAAGGGGTGTGCCGAGGGGCAGAATGGGGCAGAACTGAGGAGTGGACAAGCGGGGATTGGATGGACATGATTATAAAATTGTAACACCTAGGTCGAAAAGTGCGCGCGATGGTTTTGTATTCCCGGAGCCTGGAAGCTTATTAAAGCTTCTGCTTTCTTATCTTATCTCCTACCTAATTTGGTCTGGAGTATTTTTTCTCCTCCGTCTTTTAGGCAACAAGGGAAAAATACAATTGTAAGAAGTCTTGAATCAGAAGTTGTGATTACCCACAATCCCTCAGAACAGCTACACGATAACTGACAGGAGAGTCCTGGATCAGACCTCTTAAAGAGCAAGTGCTGCTTTCTTCACCCAGTACAACTGAAAAGAAAATGTTATACTTTATTAATCATGGTTTAATGTTCTATCAACAGCACATGACAGATTTTTCAAAGCTACTTTTCTCAGACTCTGTTGTAATCATATGCAGAAGTCGTGGCATAAAGGTACAGTGTTCCTATGACGTTTTTACACCTTATCAAATAGCATTAAATTGAGCCACAACATATTCCAAATGCTACATGAATAAGTGGGTGCCCACTTGAAAACAGAATGTTAGAAGAGTATTGCAGAAGCTGGTAAATAGGAAACACTTAACATCAGCTGAAGGCTGATGGCTGGCTCTGCTGGAGCTGCACAAGGAATTCCATGTCAGGTTGTATCTGACCTACAGATATACAAGTTTGCAGTATGATTTTGAGAGATTTTGAATTAGAAAACATGGTTTAAAGAGGAGAAAAACCTGAAGATCTGTGAAAGAATTATCTCTCAGGGTTGTTAAAATGTGTTTCTGCAACTTCACCCTTCCAAAGGATGGAGATTAACGACTGCATTTATAACAAAGTCTCACATGTGCACAATGTCATCAAATCCTTTGTCCCTGTATTACTCAGTGGAATATAGCCCTAAGCTCCTTCCGTGTGTGTCGCCAGTGGGCCCAGATCAGCATCCTTACTGCCCCACGTGCTTCAAGCATCACTGAGGAACCCTGGGGCTTTCCAGGGCAAGATCTCATCTCTAAGCTTTGTCCCTAAGCCTAGATGGTCTCTTTTCTCTGAGACCTCCCTGAACATTACTGGTCCCTTACAATCTCAGAAAAAAACCTCTGGTCCCTGAACCAAATTTTTTCATCTCGAAGATGAAGATGAAATAGGATAAGTTTTGTCAACACTGAAGAGAAACCATGAGTCATAAAACACACTTGGCCTTATGTGGGAGATGACTACTCAATTCGCAGCAAAGGTTAAGTTCCAGGAGGAAAATATAAAAGTGTAAAAAAGGGGCTATGAACTAAAATCATGTTCTATTTAGAGACAGGACAAAAAGTTTGGTTTAATCTCTGAAACACAGGCACGATTTGCTATTTTCTCTAAACCAATAAAGCTTATGTATGCTTGTGGTAGAGATAGTAATTTAGCAGTTTTCTGTCTTGGCCAACTTCAGGGAGCAGAACAACTTTTTGAGAAACTGGTTGTGCCTACGGCACTCAAGTGTTCCTCTCCTTCCCCCAAAACAACTTTTATGTGAAGACTGGGATTTTGAAAACCATGCAGAGCTGGCTTGACTTTCCTCCTAAATGTCACAGGAAATGCTGGAATCCACTTCTTATGTGGTTAGCCGGCGACACATACGGGCTTTGGAAACTGTGTAACAACACAGATTTCCACATGAATCCAAACCAAATGCAGTGTCCTGAGAAAAGTTTCAAAGGTTGAACTAATCTTGCATGTGAGAGCTGATTGTCACTTAGGGTAGGTATAAGGCCGTGCAGCCCCTCTCTTCTCCCCAGGAGCACAGGAGAGCTGGCAGGCTCTTTCATGCATTGTGGATGAAATCATGACCCCATTAACGTTAGTGGGAATCATACTACTGGTTGAGATGTAGCCAGGATTTTACTGTGACTGTATGCCATCCAAAATTGGAGACGCACTGAAGACTCTCTCCATTTCATTGCCTGGAATTCCACATAATGCCTTTGTCCTGGTCCATTCTCAGGACGTCTTTCCAAACTGCATTTTTCTATGGCTTTTAAAATTTCCTAACATTGCAGGACTTTGTGTCTGTATCTGTGTCATCCGTATCCGTATGTGTGTTGTCATAGTCCATTCTGTCACTTTCTGGAAAGGATTTTGTAAATAAATACAAGATATTTTGGGAAATAGAAGGTAAAATATCCTCTCAAAGGATATTTTCATTTTTTGATTGTGGTTCATCTGAAAATAATTCCTGAGAAAATCATCCAATGGGAATGAAAACAGAAGTCTAGAAGGGATTCCTTATTCATCAGGTAGAGAGTGTCAAACTCTTGCTGCAAGTGTGAGATACATACATTGTTTGGACTGAAATGCAGGAATCATCAGGTTATTATTACCTGAAGAATGATAGTTAAAAAGAGAAACAAAAAAATTGAGAAAAACCTCTTTTTTCCTCCATCATAGTATGACTCATTGAGGAGCCAATGAGCAGTTGGAGTTTTGATTTTTCTCATTTATTTATTGCAAATTATCATATGTAATTAAAGATCTCTCTGATGCTTTAGGAACAAATATCACCTATGACTCCTATGACCCAAAACCAGAGAGTGACTCTTCATCAGGAACTGTAGTAGTAGGACAAAGAGTAATGGGTTCAACCCAAAAGATGGGAAATTTAGGTTAGATATACAGAAGAAATTTTTCCCTGTGAGGGTGGTGAGTCCCTGGGACAGGTTGTCCAGAGAAGTGGTGGATTCCTCATCCCTGGTAGTGTTCAAGGCCAGGTTGGATGGGGCCTTGAGCAATCTGGTCTAGTGGAAGGAGTCCCTGCCATAGCAGGGTGTTGAAAGTAGGTGATCTTTAAGGTCCTTTCCAATCTAAACCATTCTATGATTCTAAGATTCTGTGAGAAATGATTGCTTTGGTTAAGGGAGGGGAGCTTTCCCCAGGACACATGGAACCTCTCAAGGATCAGAGTTGCTTGTAAAGTGCCAGCAGCTCAGGTGAATAAAGTCTGATCTAACTCTCCAGAAAGTTAAGGTAATTTTTCAAGAACAAGTATTTATATCACAAATGTATACACGAATGTATGGCACCTGGCCACATATGGACGGATGAAGTGCAAAGACCTATCCACACATCTGAAGCCCATTAAGCAGAAGTGCCTGAGAACATGTCTGTTGCTGCACGCATCTCATTGATCTCTATTGAAACTAGGACATTCAAGGAAGCTAGGATTGTTTATTCCTTATTGTTTATTTAATTGGACCCAAGGGATATTCAATGCCTTTCTCTTGCACTAATTTCACAATCATAATGGCAAACACATCAAGGAAAACTGTAGTCTATTGCAGGCTTCTTTCCTGAGTTGGGAAATACGTGAAATAATTTAGGTCACCTCTCTCTCAAAAAACTATAGAAAAATTGCTACAAGTAATAAACCGTGCAATACTAATATCAGTCTTCTAAGTGACAAAGGTTCCTTTACTTATGTTTTTAATAGTGTGAGACCAAAGACTTCCAGTAGAAAATATAATGGGTTAATACAACCTGTTATTCAGAAGGAATCTGAGTAAATTAATTAAATGCAGAAATAGTTTAGAAATGCTTGTCAATAATTTCAGAGTATTACTCAAAGGTAAAATTGCATTTAAAAGAAAGTAATAAAATGTGTCTCGGTGCTCTTTATTGTTTTTTGTTTACTATATGTCCTAAAGATTTGCTAGATATGTGCAAAGATATTGATGATGACTCTTCTGGTTCAATGATAAAAAACCAACCATTTTTTCCCCCAAGTATTTGACACAAGCTGTTCTTGCAATATACATGTGCAAAGACTAAATTTTTTGCATCTGTGGAGACCCTGTGTGTTCCTCTTTAATTTCCTGTGCAATGTTTTAGAATGGCATACTGAGGATTCCCATCATAACATTACCTAGTAAAAAAACTATGAGTTGGCCGACATCATCAAGTATCCTTAAAAAAATTTAGGTATGTTTAAAGAATGTCAAAACGTCCACTTGCATATTAGGAGACTATGATGAGGTCTCTTTCTCCACAGAAAACAGTGAAATCTCAGAATCCCAGAATGCCAAGGCACAGTTGGTCCCTGGACTGCTTGCACAGCTCAGAAGTGAAGTGAAGAAGTGAATCAAATGAGTTTAGCACATCCTTGCCTTCTGTGTCCCAGATGACAGTGATGCTATTTTAAAATTTATGCAATTAGGTAGAACAGGAATTGAAAACTGACTTGTGACAGGCTGGTTATACTACTCCTTGCCAAGACTTTAAATATGTGTGGAGAGTAATTTTAGAAATGTTATCTATATAAGTTGTGCTTAAAACCCTTTGCAAGCCTAAAAGGATGTTTGGAGTTACAATTTAAAAACAGTGGGATTTAGTGCAGCAGGTTTTGGCAAATGAATCACAGCAGTTCCTACAGCTGACAAATTAATGTGGACCCGACAGACTAACATGTACCATGTGTTTATTTTGGCAGCAAATGTGGAAAAATCGTTTGGAGAAAAGTTGTATTATTCAACAGATTTCTATTTTTGTTTTTTTTTTCATGTTTTTTCCTGCCCTTAATTGAAATCACAAAGGTAAAGTTCAGAAAGTCCTTCTGATTGGTGCCATATTTATCATGTTATGAGAAACTAATGCTACTATTACATGATTTTTTATGTATTAGGTTACCTGATCATAACAATTATCTCAATTACTAAAATGAAACAACACAGCCCCATATCCCAACTTTTACGTAAATGAAGCAGGTAGATGTCAGACCAGAAGATGCAATTTTCATGGTTTAAAACTCATTTGCAATGTGAAGGTTTTGAGCATCTGATTTATGAAAATCCAAACATATCTGTTTTCAAGTTAGCTTATAAAAGAACAGTAGTGTTTTTTACTGAAATATTATCAAACTCTTTAACTTAGTGTTATGGAGAGTAAACTATACCAATCATAAATTATTTTAAATCATAGATTTAAAAATTTCGTTATATTCGGCTGCACAAGTTGTGAACCTGCATGATTGAAAGGATGAGAAGGAAAAACTGGACCATGCCTGCATGGAATTTGAACACTCACTGTGTCTTTTTCGAACCTTGTAACCCCTTGTCACACACTGTGACAAAAAAAATGCTGAAAAAGAACAGCTGTCCATTTTCAATAGCGGCTTGATTGTTTTTTCCCTTTTTGACTCCTTCCTTCCTTCATTCCTCCCTTCCTCCCACCTTCCCCTCCTCCCCTCCTCCCTTCTTTCCCTCCCTTCTTCTCTCCTTTCTTTCATTCACCCATTATAATGAACTAAGTCAGATGTAAATGCAACATCCCTAGCAACATCAGGTCTCTCTTTTCTACAGGTTGTCGTAGAGCAGTACTTTGTACCTCTCCAAACTGCTTCAATTCTTTTGTGACCCTGTCTACATACCACAGAAGCTACAAGGCTATTCTTGTACACAAGAGTGTTTAAATTAATCTGGATGTGTCTCAGAAAAAAAAAAATGTTCCAACCAATTGTGAGAATGAGCTAATTCTATGTGTGGCATTCTGTGAATTTCTACCAATTTTGTTAGGCAGGAAGTAGATTTCATGACATTAATATTTTTTGGTCCTAAGATTTCTGAGCGATGATATATTTTGAAATTCTTGGCTTTCCCAATCCTGCTGGGTTAGTTTTTTTTTCTTTTTTTTTTTTTTTTTAAATTTCTTTTGAAAGTTCTGATTACAAACAGTAAATAAATAACCAGTCTTTTCCATCTGCAGAGAATTTAAACTTAGATTTAATTAGTGGCTGGGAAAGTATACTGTGGAAACTCAGGAGAAGTTGGAGGAGGAGGGTGACCTCCAGTGACCATCAGCCCTGCATTCTCTTCCTTGTGTCCTCTTTCCTCTAAGTGCATCAGATGGCAACATCTGTAGAGACACTGTCCTGCCACCATTCATTTGGATTCCTACATCTGTGTCCTTCTTTTCCCACCCTCAAGCATGGAGAGGGCTTCTAGAAGGGGTCTAATCTCTCCTTCTCCTGGGAATAGCTAATGGAGTGATCCTAGTTGTTTAATTTCTTTCTTGAATCTCATGATGGCAAGAAGTTGTCATCAGATACAATTAAACGCTCACCTGACTGTGAGACCGTGATCAGAATAACCAAATCCATGAAGAGCAAGAAGACTCAAGTCATGGCGACCTCCAATATTTTACTTGCATTGAGTTTGAAGCAGAGAGCCAGGAAAGAAATGCAAATCAGTATCCAAGAGTGCCTCTTGTTACCAGAGAAAGAATAGCCTTTCCTGAACATCATGGTTGTTGCTTGAGAGCTATCACTGTGCCAGAAGATGTCTGAAGACATTAATTTCGAAAGGCTGGTTTCAGTCAAACCTTTCACAGCCTTATAACAATTTTACTTAACTTAATTTCCTTTTGTTTAATATGATTTCCCCTCTTTTAATTTAATTTCCCATGTTGTGTTTTAATAGAAGATGAAAAGTTAAAATGGAAACAAAATATCAAGAACAGGGATGAAAGGCAGACATATTCAAACATAAACCCATGCCCTTATGATTTAAGTAAGCTATAACTGACATATTTGGTAAGACTATGGACTGTCAAATGCCATTTTTTGCATCTCTGTTTCTGTGTATTTGGCTATGGAGTTAGAAGGCTCAATACCAAAGGTCTGTGTTTTATGGGCATGTGAAAAAAATGCAAAAGTCTTGCCCTGTAAGTCACTATAGCTTTATCTCCGACTAATGAATTACTGTCGTGGACACATCCCAGAAGGAAGAAATTATCTTGCTGGCATTTGTGCCTAACTCATTGTCTTGGCTGTTCCAGTGGGCGTTGGGAAAGTGCTGGTCACAAAAAAGTGAGGGGTTTATATGTGTCCCTTTCAGCAATGCTCTGAGACGGAAAACAAACCAAAGCTATCCAAAGAATATTCTAATTTGCTAACACAGTAAGACTATAGTTATAAAGATAAAACCAAACAAAACCAAACAAAACCAGCCTCCCCCCTTACTTTAGTATTTCCTATAGGTATTAGAAAATGTTTAGACTTCACAGAAAGATAAACACAGTAAGATATTTT
Organism: Neopelma chrysocephalum; assembly: GCF_003984885.1. Lineage (NCBI taxonomy): Eukaryota > Metazoa > Chordata > Aves > Passeriformes > Pipridae > Neopelma > Neopelma chrysocephalum. The sequence continues at coordinate 29,771,903 of NW_020897691.1, forward strand.
AGATATTTAAAACATCTGATTTTAGAAAGTGTCTTTCTCAGGATCCAACAGATTGGCAATTCTAAAAAGTGATAAATTAGTTCTGGTCACTAATTGGTTTTCATCTGTTAAATTTCCCATTCCCTTTGGTTTGTTTAACCCACGCATTGGTACATAATTAGAGTACGCTTAAGTGGCAATTAGCAGCTGCCTGTAGTGAATGATCAAAATATTATAAGTATCAGGTGCTGTTTCTGAGACCTTATTGTCTGTGACCATAAAGCTTATGGGAGTGCTAAGAGGAATTTTTGTCTTCAATTTTAATTTTGTAGCCTGGCAACAACACTGGCCAATGAATTTAGGCTCATAAAAATTAAGACCTGGTTAGAGTTATTTGGGGAAATCTCATTAAAACCACTCTTCTTCTACTGAAATCAAACCTGCTACACCAATTTATATCTTAGATCAGTTTTTTCCTTAGGAAGTGGTTAATCTAAAAAATACGTGCCTACTCCCTGACTTAAGACTTTTTCAAACAATTTTGAGAGAGGAAATGTACTGCTGTAAAAAAAAATGGCAACAATAAATATGTGTGTTCTTATGTTCAAGAAATTGTTCTTGTCTCTAACATCTAAGGGTATGGATGATTCAGTAATTAAAAAGACAGTGATTATACCAGAAGCTACTCAGGTTGCCATTTGTGATAGAAATAATTGGCTGAGGAAAAGTATGTCTTGGCATTAAAGAGCTCTTTGCAATATATATGAAATTGTTTCTAGGAATTCAGCATATCTGGCTGCACAAATAAAGGTTCAAAAGTCTGAGATGAGTGGAAAACACAAGGAACTATTGAGATAGCTTCTGAGCATACTTTTATGCGTGTTCCTCCTGATAATATTTTCATGCTGTTGCATGAAACAGGGGAGCATCTGCTAAGCACACAAGAAGCAAAAAAATCTGGTGCTGACAAGTTCACCCAAGACAATTAAGGATAAGTTATTGCTTTAACAAAACAGTCCCAAGTGAGGGGAGGGGCAGAATTACATCACCTAAAGAGGAGCATCTGCAAAATTTCTCAAAGCACAACCCCTAAAGGCATTTCTCCCTGGGTAGGGAGATTGGTACAAAAGTTTCTCTTGTGACTTTGTAGTCCAGTTTCCCTGGTTAACATAGGTCTGGATGAGTCATGTCCCAGGAAAGTGAAGAAGATGTTTTTATGAATGGCTCTTATGAAAATCTGTGAAGTGAATGGCAGCTGCTGGTTTGCCCAGGCACAGCGGATCCACAGAACATTCTATGACAATATGGCAGTCCACTTATAACTTTTCATGGGTACAAACATTGCAGAGGGCCAGATTCTCAGTTGATACCAGTCTACACTTTTATATATCTCCATTCATCATCTTAGTCTTGCACTCAGTGTAGATTGTCTTGATATTTTTGTTTTCATTTTCAGGGTTTAGTGCATTGTTTATAGTCAGATCTGGTGTATCCTTCCAGTTTTTCCTCTTTTGCTACTTTACCTTTCAGTTAATTTTCCAGCTGAAGAATATGCTGAAACAAGAAGAACTGAGTTGCAAGTGGTTTTGAGCAGCCTGGAAAAGTGAATAACATCTGGTCTGCAATTAAGGAGTGTTTGAGTTTGTCGAAGGACATCAAGTCTTACTTTTCTCACTCAGGCTGGTTGCCATATGATCTACACACAAGTGGCTAAAAAAAAGTAATAAGAAAAGAAAAGCTAAATGGAATATTTTCTTGAAAATCTTTAGGAACTGTAGTGAAGTTACATTTCTGCCAAGAAAGTTTTATTAAATAGCCATTAAATGTTTAAAAAGAAAGTTCTTTTAAATGTCTTGGCCCCAGTCGACTCTGTGGACTTGGCATACATTCCAGAAATTCTGGATTTCTTTCAGTTCTTTAATTTTGTTCTATAATCACTGTTTGACTTCAGAGCCAAAGGCCTATGTGCTTGCTCAAGAATATGTAGCTCCAACTTGTATCTGAAGAGTCACTGAAGGATTTGTGCCTGGTTTGGCAGTTTTATACCCTTTGGTAAATGCCATAAAATGCAGTTCTTCTCTGCCATATCTTCAACATAAAATAGACTAAATCTAGCTTCATATTTGGTAATATGTTGCCACAGTGATATTACCAGTAGGACTCGGTGCAATATTGAGGTCACCCCTCACTGTAATTAATTATTCCTCACTGTCAATGATATGACTGTTTTAATAGTCAAATATTTCTGAATGCAGCATTCAGAGTGTAGACAGGGGCTGAAGGTCTTCTGTGCATTCTCTGCTTTACTCTAATGGTAGGCACCTCAAAAGAAGTCTGTTTCCATTGCTATGCTTAACACATGTAGGAAAATACATTTTGAAAACCCTTCACTTGGGAAACTAAAAGATCAGCTTGGGTAACCTTGCTCTGGAGGTTTGTTATAGTGTTTCTGCCTCCAGCTGTCCACCTCATGCTTATGCCTGAAACTATTAAATGATGCTTCTTTTTTTGGCTAAACTAGCTGACGCCACTTCATGTTTTTCCTAACTCCTTACTTGACAGTAGGATGATATATTCTGAAGGGGTGGCAGAGCAAGCAGTTAGGGGCTTTATCATCCTAAATTACTGCAGTGTATAATATTCTCCAGACTTGCAAAAATTATATTTCTCTCGTCCACAAAACCTCCCTCATCTGCTGCAGAAAGAGGATGCTATCTGTCTAGTCAGTTAAATGGCATTTACTTTTCAGAGATTCCTTGAATAATGAGTTTCTTAGCTTGAAGCAAACTTCTGTGGGTTTGTTTTGTTTTGATTCATAAAACGGAGAAATCAGCAAAGTACTAGACCTGCCTGCATAGCAGCAGTACTTGCTAGTGTGATATACAAGTTTGCATCAGGGTCCTGCACGTGTGGAACAGTAGAAGCAGGAAATCCTCCCTAAAACACATCCGATGGATTTCTGGTGGCTGAATGAAACCAGCTCTTGGTGTAACCTAACCTGTCCAAATTCTATGAAGTGCTTTGAAACTATGTGCCAAAAAATATATTGGAATTACACATGGGCATGACTCCACAGGAAGTCTTTCCTTTTTTTTCCTTCTTTATTAAGAATTCTGATCCAGAAGCAAAAGCTTTATTTGGCACCAAGAAAATTTTTCCTGCCGCTGTCTATTCTGTCATCCCATGATCTCAGCTACCTGGGAAAACAGGACATGATGCAATTTGTCAAAATGAAACAACACGGATTTCAGTTTTCCAGGCTAAAATCAATTGCAGTTCAGTAGTTCCTCCTTGAGATGTGACTGAAGTAGAGGTGGGCATAGAATAACAGCTGGAAAATAATAACAATCTAAAATGAGCTGCTCCCTGACTTGCATGGGAACACAAGTAAATTCAAGGCAAAATATTGAACTCAGTTAAAATTTTAGTACCTTAATTCTGTTTTGATGCTCAGTACAGAAAAGCTAACTTGCAATGTTTTTGTGTACCTAGATTTACTGCTTGTTTACACAGCAAAGACATGATTGCATGAACTAGAGCATAAGCCCTCTGGGCTCCAAGGGTACCATGTTGTTTTCAGTCAGTGTTCACATCTAGCCCAGTATGTCTTCATTACTATCATCATCCCTGTGAGTTAAGTGTTGATTGGTTTTGCTCTGTAATAAAGTTGCCAAATACGGCAAAATGGAGGCATTTGGTTGCTCAGACCTGTCCTAAGGAAATTTAATCTAGTCCAGACAGCATCATGTGGGATTCATCTAATCTAATTTTAGCTATTTAATAGTTAGGCAGCAAGCTGAACTAGTTAACTGGAGAGGTGTGGTCATGTCCACAGAATGACTTGTCCTGGCCTGTGTCTACAGTGAATCATTTTCTGTAGGCAGCCATCTCTTGCTGTTGATTGTTGAGGAGTCTAGATGACTAGCTTAGATGATGGTTGTAACTTTTCGGTAGCAGAAGTTAGGTAAGATGAATCCCTCCAAATAATTTTTATCTAGGCAAGGCAACATTCCCATCTCAAGGTATGTTGTCAATGCTTGTCATACAATGTCTACAGAAATGGCTGCAGGAACAGTGAACACAAAGAGCTGATATGCTCTTCAAGCCTTCTTCAGCCTGGCTAGAAGACAGGGCTCATCTTATGTTTTCATTCTCCTTGTTTGGTATAGTTAACCTTAAGCTGTCTTTTCCCAATGGATCATTATAAAGCACACACAAAAGAGAATGATATCACTGGGTTTCATTCATGCTTATGCAGCACTCTGCGAGCCACAGGGAGCTAAATACTCGTTTAGACCATCAAGAATTAAAGTTCGGGGCCTTGTGCAGCTTGTCATTCTAGCTGCAAATAAGAAGAGGGCAGTTCTTGCCTGAGGGACTTAAAGTAATTTGACAATAGATGTCTCAAGCATTCTGGAGGTGACCAAGCTATGAAATGGACCAGTTGTAGTAAGCAGATTCACACCAGGCCTAAATTTAATATTAGTTGACTAATGCCAGGCTGGCTCAATTATGGTGATTCACACTGTTTTCTTGTAACACAAAAAGAAAGAACCAACCTAATGTTTGCAGATGTCTGACTTCTCCAAACTTGTTAGACATGTAGTTTATTTCTTTTCTGAGGAGATGGAGTAAAAAAATCCCAACAACCCCTCACCCCAGCATGTAATGTTTCTGCTCAGCAACAAGCAATAATTTCCCCATTACTTCAGTGATCTTTTGTTATGCCTTTTTTTTCCTTACAGCCAACTCATCTACTGAACACAGAAAAGTTGAATTCTTTGTTGGCTTTGATTATTTTTCATGAAAATGTTCTAATACAAGAAAGGATTTCATTTCAAAACACTGATTTTTTTTAGGCAGCTAACAATGATGTCTTTTTTCTCTACTTTTTCTTGGAATTCCTTCTTAGGAAAAAAATTACAGAGGGCAGTTAAGTTTAAATAAAAGCTGCACTTGTAAGAAACTTTATGCTTAACAATTTCAAAGAAATATTGAAACTTTTGATACACTACACAGACAATGCCCTTCACATGAAAATCATTGTAAATAGCTGAAATGCCCCATAGTCTTTGTGTCATGGTAATCTACTGTATAAAACTAAGCAGTCACAAAAGAAATCATTTAGGTAAAAGGTTGCTATTTCATCTGACAGTATAGTTGTTATAATAATAGCATATATAAGAAAGGAGGAGACAAAAAAGAACTTTAAAGCAGCCAATGTCTGTTTCCACTAAGCTACTAAATCATGTCTTATTTTAGACTAAGGTACTTATTTAAATTTCCATCCAAATTCTAATCCAGTGGCTTTGAGCTAAGCTAGTATCTGCTGCTGAGCTGGATCTGCTCTTGGATAAGGTTCCAGCAATGCTTTTTCTTAATAATGCCAAGCCACTTGGCAAACTGCATGCATACAGACACACAGCACAGAAGTCTCTCTCCTGCTTCAGGTTAATATATCTTTTTATCTTTCTCCTTGAGCTGGTGACACAAGATCTCTGGATAAAGTGATCTGTTTTAAAGAATGCATTAACATTGTAACACTATAACATTGTATATTGGTAGAATAATAGCGTACTTTAAAATGATTCATGCCTAAGTACAGTGTGAGACTACACACCAAAGGGTTGGTATTCACCATACCTAACTTAAGCACTTTTTCTTGGGCCTTCAGTTCTGTGCTTACTCTCCCCATATAGTGAAGCATGATAGATATTTCTAAAGGTTAATTTTAGGTGAAGCATCTTGATTTCTAAAGGTGTCTCCATCAATGATAAGAACATTGTGTATTCTTGCAGCTCTCTATCAGAATGAATCTAATTTAAAAGTCATTTTCAACTCACACTTGGAAAATGTGGACCCTCTCTGAAAGGAACCAGGAGACCTGATTACCCAGAATTTGAAGAATTCTGAGGTACTCCATGACATTTTTGCCTCAGTGTTCACCAACAAGTGCTCCAGCCACACTGCCCAAGTTACAGAAGGCAAAGACAGGGACTGGGAGAATGAATAACCACCTGCTGTAGAACAAGATCAGATTTGAGAACATATAAGGAACCTGAAGGTGCCTCAGGTCCATGGGATCTGCTGAGATACATCTGTGGGTCCTGAAGGATCTGGCGGACGAAGTGGTGAAGCTACTATCTATTATATTCAAGAAGTTATGGCAGTCCAGTGAAGTTCCACTGAAAAGGGGGAACAACCCACCTTTTTTAAAGGGACATAAGGAAGATCCAGGGAACTACAGTCCAATCAATCTCACCTTCCAAACCAAAACATTCTGTGCTTCTATAATTATATGATTATCTGTTTGAGAACAAAATCATAGAGTGCAATACAATGGCTATCTCTATAAATATAAAGAAATGACTGAAGCACTAGATCTAGGACTTATGTGCAAACTTTATTTCTGCTCTCTGGAATATTCAGGAGGCTTGTTTTGATCCTCTACCTTATATGAATTTTGCTGATATTCGTTACCTAATATCTGATGAAGTTATCCTCCAGGGGCTGAAAACACTTGATATCAATGTGTACCTTTACCATCCATTTGTAAAAGATGAAGTTTCTAAATTTGGGAGATTCTAGCAAGCTACTTTGTAGTTAAGACCTTTTCTTCTTAGATGGAAACCTTGTCTTCCCCATCTGGTAGGAAGCAAAGAAAGCTTGCATAGCCTGTAGTGTCTTTGAAGTATAAACCTATGTATAAGTTTTGGAGCTGGCTTCCCGCCAAGTCTTCGAAACTTAATGAAATCCTTTTCCCTCCCCTTTTTGGCAAAGGAAAAAAAAAACTGTAGAAACTGAAAGAAACCAAACCCAAGCAAATTATATCAAAATATATACGTATATTTTACATATATCACAGTTATATACAAGAATACTTTGTACACCCCCCCCCAAAAAAAAAAGGGGAAAGGGAAAAGGGACAAAAAGGGACAAATACGAAACAGATATGCACAATCAAAACCCAGGAACTAACAAACTAAAGAACTAGCAAAACGAAATCTCACCACTTCCCTCAAGGAAAGCAGAGTTGCCAGACATGGCCAAATCTCTCCACCTCCTGCGTGGCAGGCAACAGCAGTCGCTACAGGCCTCAGCTTCCAGATAAGCGAGACCAACGCAGGGACCTACTGTTCCCGAACCCCATCGGAAGAGAAGAGGCTGAAGGCATCTCTTCCTTTCTCATTTATACCTCTGTTTACATAAAGGATAGCATGGAATACTGGGAACATAGGTACTTCCCTGGTTGCAAGCTGGTCACTATGAAGGCCTGGACTGAAACTATCACAACCTAGATAAATAAGGATTTATCTTCTTCTTTCAGGTTAGGTACATGCAAACATAAACAGTGTCGGATGAGAAAAGAATTCCTTTGTATTTGTACTTTATGGTTATAAATAGGATCAAATTTATATAGAAAGTTTTATTAAATGTGTAATCTCCCTGTTGAGCAATAGATTTCCCTGATCCCTCTATTTTGAAGCAAATAAACTTTAGCTATAAAACTTTCAGGATACAATCTTTTGATTTATATTTCTCTTTGCCTTCCTGGTGGCACAGAGAAGATCTACATCATCAGGATAATGTATCTCTCAGGGGCTTGATCAGGCCACTATAAAACTGCTGCCAATATTTCCAGTCATTTACGTAACCCAAAATATTCTGCCATGCTAGAAAAGAAAAGTTGGCTGCTGAGCACTGAAATTCCTAAAATATTCCTACCCAATGGATCATGGATTTCCCTATGTCACTTATTTTACCATTTCAATGCAGTACCATATATTCCTGTACAATTTTGTAATGTTCCCCATATGTTTGCTTTTCTTGATGAAAACCAAGAAGGCAGCAGATTATCTGCAGCATTGACACACAAACAGTTTTGGTGGGTTTTTTTGGTTTTGTTTGTTTGTTAGGTTTGGTTTGGTTTGGTTTGATTTTTTTTAGTTCTGATCTTAGATTAATTCCTTTCATTTTTTATATTCTTCTGAGTAAGTGCTCTCCAGTGAATGTCCATATTTTGTGAAAAATTGTGAAAAACTCTTTGATGAATTAATGTGCTTGAATGTTCCTAAATAAGAAGTGTCACGACACAATCATAATCTATTTCATTTTTAAGCTAGAGATGGTATTTACAAAAAAATATAATCTAAATCTAATGTTCTGCAAAACAGTAAGAGGAAACAAACTGAAGATCTAATTCTTCCTGGCAAGCTATGTCAGAAGTGAATTTGGCCAAAACAGAAATCTGGGTCTCAGCTGTGAACATGGAAATGGATTTGAGTGTTTATTGATAAAACTCTTACCAGGTTTGAGATGAACAGGAGGAAACAAATGCAATAAGGAATGGTCAAAAGTTCCCCAAACCATGACTCGCTCCACCTCCACTGCGTATGTGTGTCCCTGTGTGTGTGTTTATGAAAATAACGATGCATCTTTGGTCTTAGGCAGGACTCCTGATACCATAATGTTTTAATCTTTATGTGGCCCAACTAACTACGCAACTGCATATAGAGCAGTAATATAGCTGTGACATTTTTTTCTTTTGAGACGGAAAAGATTGATTAAAGATACAGATGTTCTGTTTAAGCCCTATGCTGTGTTGCAGAATGTTTTATTGGCCATTGTGATTTTCAAGGTTTTTTCCATTGCATATAGCATATTTCTTATTGCTTAAACTTCTGCTAGAATTCTTGATAATTAGAAATTACGGAACGTATCCTTTGCTAAGGGACGTTTGGAAAAACCAACATTAGCTAGTTAAATACATGAACTCAAACCATATTACATGCCTGTGTGGACATTTGATCTGGTAATTAAAATATCCTCCATTCAGTTTAACTTAAGTCACTTCCAAACCAAATGAAAACCACCAGTTCACCAGGAGGAGATCCACAAAGAGACCTAAGGCAGATCATCAAGCCCACATAGAAAGCCAATTCAGCACAACTTTTACAATGCCTGGAATTTACAGTTACAACAACTGCAAATATAATCCCAGCTGATGTAACTCCTTCCTCTTCTTTATCCTGAAAAATCAGGTAAAATAAAGATTAGCATGAAAATCTTAATTCAGCTGATAACTCTTTAATGATTTTGAAAGCTTTTTTTGCTATGCAACTTCCAAACACTGCTCCGTTGTCTACCCCAAGAACTGCAGGCAAGAGAAGATGGAATTAAAAAATTAAAACTGAATTTTAAGAACTTACAGAGTTCATGCAGAATGTAAATGTTATTTAATAGAGTTGGTTTGGGGTTTGGGGTTTGCTCTTTTTTTTTTTTTTGTATGTTTGAGTAGATAATGAACCCTTCCAGACTGAACTCATTGTGTAATTTAGCAGGATGTATGGACGCTACAGTGTGGACTTCCCTTGAGGCCCACTACTTCCTGATCTTTTCTATCAGATCAGATTTATGACATGGATAAAGAGGAATTTGCGTCCATTTAAGGTTTACTGCTTATTGACCACTAAAACTGCTAAAATGATTTCTAGCAGCAGAGAACTTTATATTGGAGATTGGAATTATGCAGGGCCTTTGTATCTCAAGAAGCGTTTATCCTTCTTAAGGCCTAAAAGTTTTCTGGTTCTCTGCTGCAGAGCAAAGACCTTTTCTGGTTCCAGCAGGGTTTTCCTAGTTGAAACACATACCTGAAAACACTACAAATGCATAAAACAGTTTACAGACATATTAATCCCAAAGCAAAAGAAATCAAAAGATTCATCTGAATTTTGTCTGCTTTAAATTCAGTAGTCCTTGGAGGCTGCATGTCAGGTTCAATGGAGGCATTGACATAGTGGAATTGTATCATAACTTCATGTTTTGTTTCATACTTCCTGCAAAAGGGCACAGTAGCCATTTTTCCTTAGTCCAGAAATGGGTAATTGCACTTTCTGCTAGTGTAAAGGAGGTCTTTTTTCTGCTCTTGTTTTTTTTTTATGTTTTTAGTTTCAACTTCTTTCACTAGTTTATCTTCACTACTCTTTCACAGATTTATGTTTTTAATGTCTTTGTGTCATTTTGATATCCCACCCATGCTCACTCTTACTGAATTCAGGGTTTTAAACAAAAATCTGGGAGATTATTTCATATTTCTGCACTGATGGAGCCTTATTTTCAGAATATTACTGTTATGAAATTAAGGATGCATACATACGATATTTTGAATCGTTTTCTATTTAACTACTCCTTCATGGCATACATCAAAACCCCAGGGGGGTGGGGAGTGGTTTAGAGTCAGATGAACACCAAAATACTTCAATACTTTGAGTTTTCAAAACTGAGCTGTTCTAAAAAACATTTGTTTTTCACTAAACGAGTCTGGAATGGTTGGTCTCATCAGCAAGAGATTCTAATTCTGGATAAGTATCTTCATAATGAGATCTTACATCAAGACCTTTCCTATCAGGTATAATAGCAAGAGTTGAAGTCTGTGTCCTCAAAAGATAGGCTCATGTGAATAACAGAAATGACACCAGTTCCCCAGTGTTTAGTATTCCACTAGTTCATACTCCACCATATAAAGGCAATTCAAAATAAGTACTGGTTTTACTGTAGCTGTGGTGGATTGGAAACTGTTTTGCAGGTATTTCAGCTGTCTAGCAACATATATGTATATACTCAGGGAGAGAGACCTCTCCATCCATATTTAATCTATGATGGTGATTATAAGCTTGCTTCCTGCTATCCCCTGACATCCTGTCATACTGATAGCTTGGCTTAGGAAGCTGTTTGAGGATTTCTTTATACTTGAGAAGAGTTGGTTGGGAAAGCTGTAATACAATAACTATGCCAAAAACCATCCTCAGAGGGGATATTTCTTAGGTCTTAAGGAGTCTTTTCGTTGGCATCCTCAAAGAGAATTGTCTATACTAGCAGAAAGATTTCTTGCTGCAATGGTAACCATAGTTCACCACTTTTTTTTGCAGACACTGTTGTATCATGTAGGAGTCTGATTTTTTCACATTTTTACCTGATTCATTTAGACTTTTGAATATTTCAAACCTGTTTATTCTGTCACCAAAATCTTACCTTATCTTTTGAATCATCCCTTTGCTTGAACTCTGTAATGGACACTATATCCCTGTGCCAGATACCACTGTGGGAACAAAGAGCACAAGACTTTGCAAATGCCAATAACAAAAGTAAAGACTCATGAAGATAATCATAGTATCTCAGTGCTTGAGGGAAGTACCACTTCATAAGTAGCACAAACCCAGTCTTGTCTTTTCCCTCTTTTATGGTAAGACTATATGTTTACTACTATACACACTATAATTATGTAAGAATTTAGAAGTTTTTCATCTTTCTATTTCTTCTATTTGGGCATGAATCTATCACAAAGCAGCAGGTCCTGTATGTAATCAAAAATGAACTGAGATAGAGGGTTGTTCTACCATGTTGGGAAAGAAATAGTAGTCTCACAGCACAGTTTTTAGCCAGTTTCTTTTGAAGCATTAGAGATCCTACAATGATGCAAATCTAGCTACTCTACTGACCATAAACAATAGGATAATTAATGGAATGCTTCAGCTTTGAAATTGAATCCTTATGATCTAAGAATTATGAGTTGCATTGTAATCACTCTTTGAACTATTTGATGGATTTGGATATAATTATCACTCCATAAGTCATGGAACATGTCATTACTGAGTTGTCACATAACTACAGAAAGTTTGCTCAGGGATAGATGTTTTATAAAACTGAGTGAAACAAAATATTTATTTTCATTTTCTTATGTACGTTTATTGTTTGGAATTTTCTTCATCAAAGCGTTAGGGGTTCTAAGGCAAAGTTTAAGTGCACTTGGAAAGGATATTTCTTTGAAGGTTACATGAAAAAGCACTTACAGCAATTGCTTAACTTCTTTCTGGACAAGGCAAAGAAAAAGCACGTGATAAGGCATGAGATTTTTGTATGTGCAAATACCTCTAGATTCTAACTACTCTCTCTTGCAACCAAGTAAAAACAGGGAAGATTTCTCATTAAAACTTCAGGGTTTTTCCACCATTCTTTCTCAGAGAAAAGACTTAAAAGAAAATGCAAATATAGGGGTTGATGTAACATATCCCCTTAAAGAGCTCTGTGCACTACCAGGTGATATAAATCATTCAGTGTTAATGAGCTTCAGATCAGGCATGTAGACATAAATTTCAATACTTATCACTACCTTAATTGTATATTCATTTTGATAATACACACCTTACCCCAGGGGTGAGGTAGCTAAGGCTGAACTTATTCTTGGATTGCTTTACTCATAAGCTGATGGATAGGTAAAGCATTCCTCATGTAGGTGCAGTTAACATAGCATTATTCTGCCATAGAAACACACCCTTTCCTAAAACAAGAAGACACACAGTTTGCTGGTATAGCTGTCTGAAGTTTAGGAATTTCTGTCAGCTGAGCTATGTCAAACAGAGATCAAACCAATACACATGTGGCAAAAGTCTGAGGCTTAGGAACAGTGCAATATGGTCCCTCTGCTGAGAATGAATATCACTCACTTCCTGGGAAGAGGAATAAAATGCATAGACATTATTTCAGGTCATTCCCTGTTCCATTTCCATATCCTGCACCTCTCCCAAATGACTAGTTCAGCGTAATAAAATAAATGTATTGTATTTTATCTGATTTTCTCTACTGCTCTCAACCACCTCCCTGTCTTGTATTCTTTCATCTGCATGACTCATCTTCTTTCCTTTAAAAAAGCAAGCATGTCAGGGCATTTGGAATATAGTAGAAAGTAAGAACCTGGTGAATTCCCAGGCATTTTGTTGGGGAAAAAAAAAACAATTGTTGGTTAAAAGGGAAAATTCTGAAAATTCTGGGTAATGCCTTCCCTATTCCTCAAATGGAATAAGAATGGACACTTTTGGAAACTCAAGAAAATTAGCTTCGCAATGCCATTATTAATTTTCTAGTGGGATTTCAGATACATTTTCTGCATTTGATTATGAAAATTTGTATTGATGCAATTAACTACCTAGGAACTTCAATCACAGTTCAGAGCCTACTGTGAGGCTCATAGAGACAAATAGAAAAATATTTTGTGACCTAAGGAACTTACAGTCTGAATGGAAAATCATGCAGCAGACAGATAAAAACAGAGGAGAATAAAAGGTAACTAGTGATCAGGTCGGTCACTAGCCGAAACAGATATAAGGAAACCTGTCTTGTGAGGGGAAAGCGAAAAGAGCTAGACTTATTTTACCTATCAAAGTCAAAGCTGAATGTAGTATTCAAAGATACATTTTGGAGATGGGTAAATATCAAGGAAAAAGAAGAGCTATTGAAATATAAGGATAGTTCAAAACAAAGCACACACAATTTCCTCCTAAACAAAGGTAGCCAGAAGAAGATTTGTATCTCTTGGAAGCGCAAAAATGGCCTTCCAGCATGAGAAGTGAGAGGAAAGAAATGTAATTGTTTCAAGATGGAGCATGAGGCATTTTCAGAAGGATAGGGAGGATCCCAGAGTTAAGATCTACAACTTGGCACATGAAACTGGCTCTTCAACTTGCGGATCTCTGCAAGAGGATTTGGAGGAAAACTTGATTGCTGTTTGATGATCCTGTCTGTTTGCACTCCGTTTACATTATACTTAATTAGCTCTGTGCTTCAGAGCCTCTGCCAGGTAGGCAAGAATGTTCTCTTTCCCTCACTTCAGTGCAAAATATGGCTTCTGGGAAAGATGGGGTTTTACTTTCTTTTCATATGTCACTGATCAATGGGAAGTCCTTGAGATACTTATGATAATTTTAGTTCATGTTCCTTAACCATGTCCTCAAGGCTAAACCCAGTCATTATATTTCAGGATTTGCACTGTATTTTCTATTGAAACACTAATGGATCGGGATTTGGATTTTGATTGCCTTCCCTTGTTCTATTTTCACCTAATAAATCCCCTGCCTATGGCAGGAACCTCAGATACTGCATTTCCCCCTCATTTGCCTGGTCCTTTCCTTTGGAACAGGCTAATTTTTGGCAGTCTTGTACGAATGCTTCTAATAATGTTCCAAAGATTTCTGTGTAGGGTTCTGTTTGTTTGTGTTTTGTTGTTGTTTTGTTTTATTTTGGCCTTTTTTTTGGTGGTTTCTGATCTATGGGTTCATGTAGTGTAGAGCTTTCTGGACTCTGCATTAAATGTGAAATACTTGACTGCCTGCAATTGCAAAGGATTTAGCTTTTTAGGATCTGAAAAAAGAAGACAGTGAGGTAACTCTGTGGATGCTTCTTCTTATCATAGGGGAAGGGAGGGCAGGAGAAGGACTTGAAAATGCTTGTCTAAAATACCTGTAAACGAATGCTGTAGGCTGACTTCCCAGGGGCAAAGTTTTGGTAATTAGAAAGCCTTCAACCTTGTCTTTCCAGGGCATTACCTTCAGTAGTCTGCAAGTACAAGGGAACCAGCTCTTGTGAGGTGGAGGTCTCTGTCAAAGGGGAATGATTGGGGAATGGGGTGTGGAGCACTGTATCTTCAAAGAGCTTGCCACGGGGCAGGGCAAGAAGCCATCCTTGGAGAGATTTGCTGTGAGAAGAATAAAGCAGGCATAGGGAAAATCTGGATTTTTGCTCCCAGAGTTCAGAAGACTAAAGGTACCTGTGGCTGATCACAAAGACAGACTAGCAGCTGCCACTGGCACTGGCAGCAGAAAAGAATTATTTTTTAATTCCATATATAGAAGCTGCATGAAGTTTCCCTGAAGTAATTTTACTCTCTTTGGAAAGGGTAAAATGAATTTAATAATCAGAGGAGAAACTCTTAAATATTTTTGTGGCAAAGTACACATGACATCTCCATTGATTCCTTATTAATTGAGGGATTTATCTGATGGACAGATGAATGTAGATTGAGAAGTTATCAGGAATTCATGGGCCCTGTAAGCTGAGACTAGACAGAGTGCAAGCTAAAAGCATAAAATCTCCTCTGCTCCTGGCATATTTTTTACTCTGCAGTCCAGTCAAATGTTTTACCACAGTGCTGATAAAAGTCACAGAAGAAAAACAAACCAAACCAAAACCAAAACCCCAAGAACAATTCAGAGCATATAGTTCCAAATTCCACTAAACCTTTAAGTTCTGGAAAAACAGTGTTTTGTTTTGGAGATGCATATATTTTATTTAAAAATTTTCAAATATAGCTACTTATGACAACTTTTACTTGAGGTCAGAAACCAAGGACAGCATTGCTGGCCTGCTGCTGAACACAGATAAGGCATTGTCATGCTCTGGCATTCAGGTAGGGGTTCTCCAGACCCACTGCTGCGATTCAACAGCTGTTTTCCAACAGAAGCTCTTCCAAACAAAGTAACGTAGCTGAATACATCATCACTTTTGGATAAGGTTTTAATTCATCGGAACATTCCCATCTAGATCTTATGTCAGCAGTAGATCAGATGAGCAGGCTGGTATCTAATACAGACTTAATCGAATTCCCAAAAGCAGTTAGGAGATAACCTGCTGAAAGTTTCCTCTCAAGCAGGAAATGAAATGTAGGTCTCTTGGTGGAATCACTACATTTTGTTTCAATTTTGAATTATTGTAGTGTTATCTAACTGCTGAAATTCTCATTTTCCAAATAAAAATCCATCTCTTATATGAATTCTTCTAAGTTCTTTGCCTCAGATAAACCTCATGATACTGAGTTATAGAAATTAGCTGTGAATAAAAGAGATTACATGCAAATAATGCCTTTTATCAGCCTTAAACCACTACCTTTTTAGTTCCTTCCTCTTCTTTTCTGGTATGAGAAATTGAAAATATGTTGACTTTGCTATTTGTTGCTTGATATTATCTCCCAGATTTCAAATCAAATTGTTGCTATTCATAACATTTGATCCTGATACCTGGATATGAATCCATTATTTGTGTGAAAGAGAAGACATCTATTTTATATTTTTAAAAAACATATTTAAAAATATGTCTTGTGGAAAGTGAAAGGGAGATGCAGAAAACTATGGTATCATCACAGTATAAATCTGTCCTGAAACAATCCCTGTAAGTTCTGGTGACAAATACAAGACTGGTGTATGAAGACCATTCAGAACTGGAAACTGCAAGTTGTAAAATGAATAATACGTAATAATGGGAATTCTGACAGCCATTAGAAATCACTTACTCATGAGGATAAAACAGCTGATTCCTTCACTGACCTTTAACCATAATTAAAAAGCATGAGGGCCAGGGAACTGGCTAATGTAGTTTCTATCCAAAGGCTAAGGTTAATCCTCTGTAATGGAAGCAGAGATTAATTTTTGGTTTTTTTTAGTGGCTGTATGTGATCACCATCGCATAATAATATTGAATCATGCCATTACTAAGCACTTCTCAAAAAGCCACAATTTACTCTTGAACTTTTGTTCATTTGTATTTGACAACTCTGATGTTTCCCTCTTTTGTATTACAGAGGGAAAAATTCCATCTCTGTTGAAAAGTGTTTCTCATCTGTTTTTCATCAGAACCAACAACTATTGTTTATGACCTTGGATTTTAATTGTAAATCCATACCCACCATTTTGGAAACTTCAGGAGTTTGCAAATAAACCCTGTGTAAATTTTCTCTGCTTGGAATCTGAACACCTTTTTCCAGCAGCAGCTGATGCTTGGTCCTACATATGTACAACCTTAAGCTTTTAGCTTGCTGCTGAGAATAGCCAAGCAACCTGCTAGCTTTCAAGCTATCATTATTACAGCATTGATTGTCTCCATGTTGTCTGGCTAAGGAAACTTCTTGAAAGTCACTCAAGGGATTTCTTCCATCCCCTCTTCACCAAAGAGGTGAGTATTGACCCAATGATATGGTTTGATACTGTACAGTCATGCACTGGATTGCAAAACATTTCACTTACAAGAGATTAAGCCACAGAAAAGCAAATCACACAGCAGCTATAAGCACAGCCCTGATAGAAATGAGTAATTCTGTCCCAAAACTAGCAATATTGCTGCAAGCATGTGGCTACATACAATGCTTTAGGAGAATCAGGGTCCTACCACAGACTTCCTATATAATTTGGGCAAGTCACATTTTAATCTCTGCCTCAATTGCCCATCTTTAAGGGGTGGACCACAATACTTTGATTGTCTTGCCTGTGAAGCTGTTTGTGAGGCTGTTTGTGGTACAGACTGTCTCTAACTTGATAGCACAGCACTTAGTACAGTGGAGCTGTGACCAAAACATGTTTCCCTAGGGACTTTTGCAATAAGCATGGCATATATTTGTCTTCGTCATGGCAGAGTACATTTTTTTAGCCAGACAGCCAGATTGTGGACCTTAGATTCCATAGTAATGTTATGATAGAGGTTTTCTCTCACTATCTTTGTACAGAGCAGACTGACAGCAGTTTGCAAGTTTCTTTCACTCTCTTGGTTGCCCTTTTGCAGGAGTTGAAGAGTCCTCTCAGTCTGAAGGCTCATCGAGCAGCAAAAGGCTGGAGGCTAACACCAGGATCTTAAGGTCCCTGCTGTGACCAGCAGAGACCTTCAGATGGAATAGTTTTAATGAACTTCACGTGTTTGTAGTGTTGACATTTTCTTGAGAGATAGTTTCCTTGACTCCTTTTATAGTCATTGCAGATAGTCACTTCCAAGATGGGATTCATTTGCCCTATTTAAAGTTGCTATTTTAGAGAATCATCCCCCGCAGTTTCCTATTTCTTTTCATTGACTACAAAGAGAACCCAAACAACTGCCTCATGTGCAGACTTCTACCCTGTAGACCTGGACTTCAACTTGTAGTGCTCATACATGCATGTAGTGCTCATTTATGGACATCACCACACCTTCCCAAGAAAGTCAGTACCACTCTCTCTATTTTATTTTTTCTTGATGGGGAAACTGAGGAGCAGTGATATGACCACAGTGTGCAAGGTCACCAAGCAGTCCTATATGACCCAGTGCTTGCTACACCAGGAAAGGGTGCAGACCCAGAACCACTGTTTTGTAAATCTTGGTGCCACCTGGTTGAGACACTCTTTGGTTGAAACTGCTGAATACTTGGATCTAAAGATCTTAGATAAAGCTACCCTAAACTAGAAAAACAAATTATGCCTCATAGTTGATACATATCATTAGTACAATGAATTACACATTTTAAGAAAAAGAAATCAGCAATGGCATCACAATAGCAGCTACAAATGCCACTTGAACTATGTTATTTCTTTAGACATGTGGAACCTGCTTTTGAGTGAGAGCTCTTCTGAGTATTTCTAAACCAGACAAAAAGCCCGCTATGTCTGCAATACCTGCGTATCATAGCTCTTAAGACAGATAATTCTCATGGATTCAACTTATTTTGAACTGCCAGGGGATAAACAGAAGGATTATTAAAGATGGTGTAATGTGGCATGTGTAAAGTAAAAACAGCAGTATGCTGCCTAGCTGCTGACTAATCAACTGCTTAAAGCACAGTGTCCATTCCTTGGGACAAGTCAGAGCAGAGCAGCCTGTGGTAAAGGTCTTTTCATGTGGTTTCTCCGAATTACTGGAATTGATGTGACTGGTTTCATCATCTGGTGAAATTTGTCCAGGGGAGGAGATAAAACACATGTAATCTTTGCCTCTTATTACACAGCTGTATCAGACAAATGTTTCTAATCCCTGGCAGAATGTGTCCCTTTGTGGAGACTGCTAATGAAAAGTACCAGCATCATGCAAGGCTCAGGTGATGTAAGATCCATTTCTAGGCATTTGAACTTTTGGCAGATTTTTGGGGACCAAATAATGAAGGAGAGGAGAGGAGAGGAGAGGAGAGGAGAGGAGAGGAGAGGAGAG